>NC_135812.1:75007896-75314128 GCF_964213995.1 Mustelus asterias | reverse complement strand
AAAATACAGAACGACATTTATATTGATGCTGAGTCAAATGTTTACACAAGGACACAAAGATCCCCTTATCGAAGGAAAGATATACTGGCATTGGAGGCAGTCCAGAGAAGGTTCACTAGGTTGATCCCAGGTATGGAGAGATTCTCTTACGAGATAGGTTGAGTAGGTTGGGCCTGTACGCATTCGGGTTTAGAAGAATGAGAGGTGACCTTATTGAGACATACAGGATTTTCAGGGGGCTTGACAGGATAGATTCTGACAGGTTGTTTGCCCTTGTGGGAGAGTCTAGGACCAGAGGGCATAATCGCAGAGGAAGGGGTCGTGCATTTCAGACAGAGAAGAGGAAGAATTTTTTCTTTCCGAGTGTAGTGAATCTGTGGAATTCTTTACCTCAAAGGGCTGTAGAGTCTGGGTCGTTAAGTATGTTCAAGGCTGAGATAGATTTTTAATCAGTAAGGAAATCAAGGGTTATGGCGAAAAGGCGGGAAACTGGTGTTGCGGATTATCACATCAGAACAATCATGATCTCATTGAATGGGGGAGTGACTCAATGGGCCGAATGGCCTACTTCTGTTCCAACGTCTTATGGGTTAGATAACACTGCAGTACTATGAGCAGTTCTGGGCACCACATTTTAGGGAGGATATATTGACCCTGTGGAAAGTGCAGGCCAGAACGATACCTGCACTCCAAAGATTAAGCTACAGGTTAAACTAAAAGTTAAGGAAAGATGAACCAAACTAAAGTTGCATTCCCTGGAATTTAGAAGGTTAAAGGATGACTTGGTCAAAACTTTCAAACTACAAAGGGGCATAAACGGGGTCAATTGGGAAAAGTAATCATGTACGCTGGGCAATCTCGGACAGTCAAACAATTACAAGCCGGTGTTTCAGCAGTGAAATTAGGAAATATTTCTTTGCACACAGGGTGGGAAAAGGTTGGAGGTCTCTTCAGCAAACAGTAGTTGATGTTCAATCAATTGATAATTCAGAAACTGAGAACGATAGTTTTACATTAGCCAAAGGCATGGCGAGATATGGGGCAGAGGCACATATATGAAGTTAGGTCACAGATCAGCCATGATCTTACTCAATGGTGAAACATGTTCAAGTGGCTAAATAGCCGCTGCAAATTCCTATGTAATGTTGCAAACAGAAAGGGCATTTACCAGCTCGATGGAAACAAACAGTCTGTTAAAGCTCACAGCAAAAAAAATACCAAGGGCAGGATTTTATACTCTCTTATCGGCAGCTTTGTAGGCTGTGGGGGAGGGGGCTGGTAAAATTCCCCAGATGGTCTAAGTGCCATCCTCGGGCCCACTCTGTTCTATCCACAATATTACAGATGGACAAGGAAGCGTCAGCTGGCCAACCCATATTTGTCCAGAGGCCCTTAAGTGGGTAATTAATGACTACCCAAGCATTGTTATATGCCCTATCTCAAATTTCAGGCAGGTGGAGGGGGGGTTTCAGGAGCAGAAAGGAAGACCAGAAATTTACCCCGCCCTGATCTTGAGTGGGAATGCAGGAAGGGTGCTTCCTTCAATGGCCTCCTTTTTACATTGGGTGAATCCCCCCTCCACTCAACAAGGTCTGCTCCACCTGCTCCCCCCTTCCCCTTTCCTCCCCTTCCCCCCACATGGTTGCTTCCTCTCCCATGACCTCTCCTTCGAGGCTCTTACTCATCTCTCCCCACTGCACCATGAGACATGATCCTGGGCTCTGGGACTTGGAATCTGGGGACTGCATGTAATCTCACTCTTGGCCACCATAAGAAGCCGCCTCTCCCGCCAATTAACACTTTGTGGATGGTTAAATGGCTGCAGGGCAGCCAGTATCGGCGGGGATGCTTCCCCACTGACTCAGGGTGGGTTTCCCACCCTGCCACCCAAAACATCCTGCCCCAAGACATCACTCCAGGCTCTCCTCTCAATTCCAGGAATTGCTTTCTCCGTTTCAGCAGTCGATTTTAGCATTTATTGTAGCCCCTTGCTTACATGGTAACAGAACCCATCAATATGAATCTTCAGGAGCTTTCAGTCTTAGCGAAACAACTAATAAGTTCACCCATTTCAATCAGTTATGACCCCCAGTTGTGTATTTTCTCACCTCCTGTTATAACTCCATACTCTCAATAGAACTGAAAGTTTGACCAGAGTCAGAGTTCTGCTTCCACTACTGTCTCAAAGAT
Organism: Mustelus asterias; assembly: GCF_964213995.1. NCBI lineage: Eukaryota > Metazoa > Chordata > Chondrichthyes > Carcharhiniformes > Triakidae > Mustelus > Mustelus asterias. The sequence continues at coordinate 75,311,938 of NC_135812.1, read as the reverse complement.
AATCTACATAAATCTGAGAATTTAAATTCACAGTCCAGAAAAGCAGGAGCACCTTAAAATGTTCTTACCTTGATGTGCTTTAATTTGAGGCAGTATACTCTGTAAAAGCACTAATGACTTCCTGTGATATTCTGCTTGCACTTCTATTAACTGGGGGAAGGGAAAAAAAACATGATTTACAGTCAATAAAAAGACAGAAGGTAATGAAACATCCCCAAGTTTGAGTTCACTGAACTTTGCGATCACTGGGAAACCAAAATCTGAAGTTGAGAGGAATGAATTGGCTCAGAAACGTCAACGAGTTGGAAAGGGTTTACCTGCCCTTCCAGACTGCCTCAACACGAGAGGTGCCCTTTCCGTCCAGCACCCCTCACCACCTCTGTCGGAAATGTCGAGATGTCAGCCCCCTGATTGGGCCAGCGGCTTTGAGAGGCGGGCTGCTGCCGCTTAATTGGACAGCGCTCCCACCAGCAGCCTCTTAATTGGCTGTCACCAGTAAAGTTGCCCCGGTGGACTCACACACGCGAGGCAGTGAATCCTCTTACCAGCGAATAACATTCAGTCCCTGGAGGTCTTACGGCACAGAAGGAGGCCATTTGTCCCACTGAGTCCAGGACGGTTCTCTGTAGAGCGATTCGGACAGTACCATTTCCCAACTCGATTCCTGTAACCCTCCAAGTTTAGTTCTCTCAAAGTCCCATCCAATTTCCTTTTCAAATCACTCAGCATCTCAGCTTCTACCACCCACGTAGGCAGCGAGTTCTAGGCCATTGCCCCTCTCTACATAAACATGCTTTCCCTCACATCCTCCGCCAACTCTTCATATCTGATATCTATGTCCCCTTTACCTTGCACACTCAACTACTGGGAATTGCTTTTCTTTGCCTACCTTATCTAAACCCCCCCAATCTTTTCACCTCTATCAATCCTCCCCTCAATTCCTTTTGCTCCATGGAAAACAACCTCTCATTCCATTATACACAATCCTTTTCTTGGAACACGTTTAACAAGCTCCATTGTAACATGCGGGATTCATAATCCTGAACAAATGCTGCATCTGAATTCTGATCCACATTCCCCAAATCTTCATCGTGTGCCATTTAAACATTGTTGGCTGGATTTATCTTAATGGCATCACCTTAATCCAAAATACTTTACTAACCAAACAGTCAAAAATCCCAAAATGTAATGATAAGGCCATGTGAAATTTGGCAGTGGATTAACAACATTCAATACATAGGTCACAAAAAATGAATTATAGGCAGCCATTTGGGCCTGAATCATGAATTCAATCCATGGGGAATAAATAGGAAGGGGCTTGGTCCAAATAATTTCTATTAATGGAAGCAAATGGGCAGCTTGATTCACTGGAATTCTGTTTACTTGGAATGAAAGAAAGTGCCTTTGATACAATATTATACTGTGCACTGCAAAGTGAAGGAGTTCTGTTATGAAATGTTACGAACGCTGGACTTAGTAAGATGGTTATGTTTTAAACAGTCTCCTTTAATTCAAGGTAAGATAGAGGGCCCGATTTTATCATTTTGATTCTAAGTGCTGAATCTGGGAGTGTTTCAGATCCGACTTTTAGACTCGTTCTCCGGTGCTCCCATATGCATTCCACCTGAAAAAATATCAGCGATTCTGAATCGTGCTGCACAAGCCTGTGGGCGGGGCTTATCCCGTCCGAAACGCTGCAGCTCCGATGGGAACCTTCAACTGCGCATGTGCAGTAAGAAAATAGAAAAACGCTCCCCTGCCACATTGCTGCCGGGCTGGATAATGCCTTCCCCTGGCTCCCTCAGACGTTATGTGGAGATGCCGGCGTTGGACTGGGGGTAAACACAGTAAGAAGTTTAACAACACCAGGTTAAAGTCCAACAAGTTTATTTGGTAGCAAAAGCCACACAAGTTTTCGGAGCCTTAAGCCCATTCTTCAGGTGACTCACCTGAAGAAGGGGCTTAAGGCTCCGAAAGCTTGTGTGGCTTTTGCTACCAAATAAACCTGTTGGACTTTAACCTGGTGTTGTTAAACTTCTTACTCCCTCAGACATTGCCCCACCCCCACAACATAACTGACCCCCTTATCCCCCCACACCCCCCCCGCTATCCAGACCGATCGCGGCCCCCTTCCCCCTTACCAATCGCACGCAGAATGGCAATGGATCCCCCCTTCCCCCCACCGATCGCACGCAGAGTGGCAGCGGACCCCCCTGCCCCCCACCAGAGAGCGATCTGAACCACCTCCCTCCCCTCCAACCCCCACCACCGATCTGAGTCAGAGAGCCGCCAGAAGCTCTGAACTTACCTCTTCAGAAGCTGGAGCACCCGAATCTGACCTTTGCCGACCATGTCTGTTTTGTGTCAAATCTGGACGGGCGAACGCGGTGGTAAAGGGGGACGTGCCGGTAAGTTTGGGTATGCAGCCTATTAAGTCAATTTAAATGCATGCAAATGCATTTAAAATGATGTCATGCCCATTTTGGGCGTGGTTCAGACAGCAGCCACTTTCGACAATTGGTAAAGGGGGAACGGGCACAGAGGAGGGCGCGGATTGCGCTACTCGTCTCTCGCCCGACTTTACCAAGTTTTCGCGCCCGAAAAAGGGCGCAACTTGATGGTAAAATCAGGCCCAGAGTAATTTAGAGAGGGGGAATGTGATTTCCAATGGCAGACAAACCCATGTGACGTTGTACTAAATCTGCCTGGAGGACTGTGACCTGCTCGCTGTGGAAACAGGAACTGAAATCAAAACTTATTGCAATGAAGGTGCAGGCGGGCGGGCTGGTGAGGGGCATAAAGGAGGTGGCAGCCAGTCTTAGTGCCTACAGACTCACAGGAATCTTGCGCCCCTCACCACAGTGCATTTGATGGTGGGAGGGTTGGGGGCATTTAATCAGGTGGGAGGGTGGCAGTTAGAGGAATCGGCCATCTTGGCGCCTCCAGTCCAATTAAGCCCGTGGACAGCCTTCCACCCTGCTGCCAACTGAAGCCCTCAGCCGGGCAACTAATGTCTACTGAAGGGCCTTATCCCACTGCTGCTGGCATTAATCCAGTGGGAGGGATCACCACACCCCCTGTGCGGGATTGTTTGGGGACTCCCTGTCGTAGTTGACGGGGGTGGGGGGCCGGGAGGGGTGCTCGTTCAAAGGCAGTCAGTGTTTGAAGGATCCGTCATTGGGAAGGTGGCACTGCTGAATAAAGAAGACTTTCTTTATTCAAGTCTCAAGGAGCTGGCCTGAGTGGCACAAGGTGCGGTGGGCCTTCATGGAAAGAGGGGATGAGGGGGGTGTTGTTCTCGCTGGCTCTGCAGCCAGCAGTTGAGGCCCTCAGCACCGCCACAAGATTCTGTCCAGTCAGTCAGGCAGAGACATGCTGGGGGAGAAGACCCACGATAGATGCTGCTTTGCCCGGTAGACCAAAAAGGACAGTTTATTGGTTAGTCACGATGCAGAGTGCTGCTCAGGAAGATTCTCAGTTTGAAGAAATGAGACTTGTAAAGAGTTAAAGACTGAGCAGTCACCAGAGGGTGCCTTGCTACTGAAAGCCTGTCCGATTATGCTCAGAAGATTGAGTGAAGAGGATTTGTTTAAAAGGACACTGAAACATTCGCCCTGACGGGGAGAAGAGATCCTGTTAAAGCCGAGAGGAGCTTGGGACTTTAAACACAGATTACATTTCTGCTGATGTAATGTGTAAATGTGGTGCGAGGGTTTCCACTATGTGAGGAACTTAATGGGGAAAGTACCTTTTCTGCAGTTTTAGTGCATTAGTTGCCTACTACGTAATGTTTAGCCAATGTTGATTTTAGTTTGTTTTCTCATGTGAGTGGTTGGCAAATATCGGAATGTGTCCTGGTCCCTTCATGCCGATGCTATGGTTAAGAAAACCCACTCGCACCTCTAATTTCTCAGGACGCTAAGGAAGTTTGGCATGTGCACTACAACTCTCACTAACTTTTACAGATGCACCAGAGAAAGCATTCTTTCTGGTTGTGATTCAACCAGAAAAAAGCTCCTTTCTCTGTCCAAGAATGCAAGTAACTACAAAGGGTCGTGAACGAAGCTCAGTCATCACGCAAACCAGCCTCCCATCCATTGACTCTGTCTACATTTCCCGCTGCCTCGGAAAAGCAGCCAGCATAATCAAGGACCCTACGCATCCCAGACATACTCTCTTCCTCCTTCCTCCGTCAGGAAAAAGATACAAAAGTCTGATGTCACGAACCAACTGACCCCAAGAACAGCTTCTTCCCTGCTGCCAACAGACTTTTGAATGGACCTACCTCATATTAAGTTGATCTTTCTCCTCACCCTAGCTCTGACTGTAACACTACACTCTGCACTCTCTCCTTTCCTTCGCTACGTCATAGAAACCCTACAGTGCAGAAGGAGGCTACTCGGCCCATTGAATCTACACTGACAACAATCCCACCCAGGCCCTATCTCCGTGACCCCACATATTTACCCAGCTAACCTACGCATCCTGGGACACTAAGGGTCAATTTATCTTGGCCAATGCACCTAATCCGCACATCCGACTGTGGGAGGAAACCAGAACACCCGGAGGAAACCCATGCAGACATGGGGAGAACATACAAACTCCACACAGACAGTGACCCGAGCCGGGAATCGAACCCAGGTCCCTGGAGCTGTGAGGCAGCATGGCTAACCACTGTGTCACCGTGCCGCCCCTTTGGGTCCCTATATGGTATACTTTGTCTGTATTGCACATGGACCAATATTTTTCACGGCATACTAATACACGTACCAATAATAAATCAAATCAAATCAAATCAGATCAAAGGGAGTGGTCTATCAGAATTCCATATTAGGTTGGACTGTATGTACACGGCTTTTCCTATGAATTCACAGTAACAGTGGATCAAAATGCAATATATTTTGTAAATAATTATATGCACTCCTCACAAAAGGTACGAAAGATTGATGTCCAAATTACATTTTGGACCAATCAAGTTGCAGGCACCAGCTGAATTTGTGAGAATGGTATTCGGCTAGTGTTTTTTAATCTTGAACGGTCATTATAGAATAAAAGGCAATCGTCTCTTTAAAGAATTTAAAGGAAAAGAGACAGATGAGAGGAGCTTCAAATAGAATTAACCAAAATTTAAATGTATCCATCGACTATTCCAGAAAGTTGGCTGAAAATGGATAGGCAATGCACCCAGCATATTGAATGAATTGTTGACAGGAATTTACCAAGCTGTACTGATCAGAACTCCTGAGAGGTTCTCTCTTCTCATTCATTACATCAAAGTCTGGCTTAAATAAAACCACAAAGCGCTATCTTCCTCAGACTATTAAATTAGCTCTGCGTATTGGGGCGGCACGGTGGCACAGTGGTTAGCACTGCTGCCTCACAGCGCCAGGGACACGGGTTCGATTCCCGGCTTGGGTCACTGTCTGTGTGGAATTTGCACATTCTCCCCGTGTCTGCGTGGGTTTCCTCCGGGTGCTCCGGTTTCCTCTCTCAGTCTGAAAGACATGCTGGTTAGGTGCATTGACCCGAACAGGCGACGGAGTGTGGCGACTAGGGGAATTTCACAGTAACTTCATTGCAGTGTTGATGTAAGCCTTACTTGTGACTAATAAATAAACTATTGTATCTAACAATGACATTGGGCTTCTGCACGTGAGTATAGGGGAGCTATGGCAATGAGAAGCACCTATCATGTCAGGCCACAGGATGAACTCCAAGTTAAGGGTGCAGCCTAAATGCAAACATAAAGATTAAGAGCAGGAGTAGGCTATTTGGGCCCTTGAGCCTGCAACACCATTCAATAAGATCATCGCTGATTTGATTGTGGCCTCAACTCCATATTCTGCCGACCCTGCGGTAACACTTGACATCCCCGTTGGTCAAGAATCTATCTAACTCAACCTTAAAAATGTTCAATGACCCTGCCTCCACCTGCCTCCGAGGAAGAGAGAGCCTCAAATACTCACAACCCTCTGAGAGAAAAAAAAGTCTCATCATTTTTGTCTTAAATGGTATTTTTGAATCGTCTCCCCTAGTTCTAGTCTGCCCCACAGGGGGAAACATCCTTTCAGCATCCACCCTGTCAAGTCCCCTAATCAGATCACTTCTCATTCTTCCCAACTCCAATGGATAAGGCCCAACCTGTCCAAGCTTTCCTCATAAGACAACCAGACATCCCCCCCACCCCATCCCTCCTCCCATGTATCAGCCAATGAACATTCTCTAAACTGCCTCTAATGCATTTATATCTTTTCTTAAATGAGACCAAAATTGTACACAGTTAATATCATAAATCCAAATCCTACACAGTTCACAGGGTGGTTATATTGAGTCTTAGATCCATTTTGCTTTGGCTGGCTGGTATATGGATGGGCAATACCATCCATTTTATTAATTTGCAGTGGTGATCACGCTATGAGATTAATGGTTACAATGAAATCATGGTAAATTTTTGCTGTAAAAAAAATTGCCAGGGATTAACGTAACAGTATGTAAAGGTTGAAACACAAAGAGTAATAATCATGGAAGATGGTCGAGATCAAACCTTTTGTAGTTATGTAGGTGACAAATGCTGCAATTGAAATTTCTCCAGATAGATAAGCAAAGTGGTCGTCCTTGCTTAGATACGACTTGCCATCTGACTTTGTGAATATATCATAGCTTCACTGTAGACGGAATCTATCTAGTTTCTAATACTACACTAATGTGCTTTCATCTGAATACCAAAGACACACAAAGGGCTTTCTCACAAACAGAAGACCATCTGGAACACAGAGACAAAGGTGAGATATTTGGTTTGTTCTTTGACAGGCATCTGATCCCCTGAGGAATGGCAGCATGGAGTGCAGCACCCCTGCACTTCCTCCTGCTGACCCAGGAGTAAATAACTCATCGGACATCGTTAACTTCTCACTGAACCCACTTAACTTCAAGTGAAACTGACATTCTTCACACGAATAAAATGAATGAAAATAACACATTTAAGTTCGTAACAACATTTTCTCAAGTACCCAGTGTTCTGTTAGATGGGGTGATTAGATCCCAAACTGATCAAAGGATTGATAGCGGCATTCCGGTCAATTCACTGGGGAGACTGATTTCAATCCGTTTTAAGTTTGAACATTTTTTCTGATTTTTATTTCAATAATCCTTATATATCTATTGTACTCACTGTCTGAAAATAATTTGCATAGTCTATTTCTTTGGCCACAAAACTGTACATGTCCGCTGCCAGTTGATCCTGCATTTGACAGAGAAATGGAAATATGTTAGTGAATTCCACAACAATTAAGATATTCTAGATTAGATTTGGCTGTTTTTTGGAATGATAGCGAATTATGTTGTGAGTCATTTTTGAGTAAAGTGTGGGTGTGTTATTAATAATATAGTCATCTCTTGTTTAATATGCTCCCATATCCCAACCAAGGCTCTGCACACTAAATAGAGATATCAGAGGTTTTGTTGGTATTGCTATCTTTTATTTTACACAGCGATCAAATGTAGATGATCTGGAGGAATATTCGCAATTGCTTGCTCATTCACTTCCAGAACAGGACATCACTAGGCAACAGGAAGGAGGACAGCTGGCTATCTTATTATGAAAGCAATCAACTTTGGCCCTATTTATTGAATTGGTAAGGGTGGAGCTGGAGTATAACTCTGGTGCGTAACTCTAACTAAAATATGTTGAAAATAAGACACAATTTTGCCGTTGCAGTGTCACGTTTATTCTCTCTTGTCATTTAATGTCACCAAAAGCTGTCCAAAGGTTAGCCAGTCTCAATACATTTCTACCAAAATGTTGTAGTGCTGAGGGATAGTCGGTACTTGTATAATCAGTTTTATCTTGAAATATCTAGATACTGTGAAAGTTAACTAAAGGGAATTTTCAACAAAAGATATAAATCCCAAATACAAGAACGTACTTTATCTATTCATCCTCAGGCTGGTGAGGTGTTGCTCACCTGTGTTCTTGGCCCTTTGATAAGCTTATTCCTGTACTTTTAGCAGATTACAACTTCCACTGCAGACCAACAGGAAGGCTCTTGTAAGTACTAGCATCTTATATCATCAGAGTATAGCAAGCAGATAGAATAGAATCATTTTGTGTCTTGGGGAGGTCTTGTGGCGCGGTGGGTAGCACCCCTGCCTCTGAGTCAGAAGTTCCGGGTTCAAGTCCCACCCAGGGACGTGGTGGACAAGGAAGAAGAGTTCATGATGTGGCCAAGCAAGTTGAGTGCCAACCTGAAAAATCCTTCCAACGCGCCAATGGCTGGCGATAAGAGAGGGGAGACCCCTGGTCAGCCATGCTTGATGTGGAGTGGCACCCCCGGCCACAGACTAGTAACCTGTTCTGGAAATTATTAGCTATGGAAACAGATGAAAATCTGCCTTAATGCACCATTAGGTGAGGGAAGAGAATTGGAATTGTGCCTTGGGATAGAGACATTCAATTCAGAGCATCCCTAGGAAGTATTTGATATGTAAAAGGTTCAGATTTAGTGGGTTCACATAAGCCTTGATGACAGTAAAAGTCTTGTCATTGTGACGTTCCTCGCAATGCAATAAACTCTCAGTAATGTTTGACTTTGAAAGCTAATGAGGCTGTTTCTAAGCTAAAGCTATTCTCGGTACTGCTTTGAGAGGATTACACTTTTATCTATGAATTGTATGTATAGATACAGGATAAACCAGTTAAGCTCAAAATCTAGTTACAATGGGTTCTTGACCAACGGTGGCTAACAAACATAAAACAGTACGGGAGCCAAACTAGACACAACACGGTACACACGAGAACCTTCAACATTTCTAACTTTGCTGTTACCTCTTTGGATCTTGGAGGTGGCTCTTGGGCATCAATGAATGAGTAACAACTTGTATTAAATTGCCATTATCTGCTCATGAGTGAAATAAATCTTTCAATGTTGGGTTTTTAAAATACTTGGCAGCAGACCATCTTGCAAATTTATTTTCTTTACCAACCAACTTTTAATGCCAGTCTCCCTTCAGTGAACAGTTGAAGTCATTTGAGCCTGTCAAGGGATGTTTATTTTCATAGAATTGTATAAATGACAACACAGAAGAGGGTATCCAACTAATTTGATGTTTTTGGACTGCAATTAAATAGAACTCAATTTGCTGAATTGTAATGTTTGTAGTTTTAATAGCAATTGATTGAACTCTATCTCGACATATTATCATTGTGATCAGAGTGAGACAGCATGACGGGAACTGATCCTGTTTATTACTGGCTTACATCTATCTGAGATTTTAAAAATTCTATCCTTCTAACAATTTACATGGATAAGACTGGGCAGTGTTAAGAGTACCCAATATCTTATGATTAAAAACTGCAGCAGAATCACGTTTCTACAACCATCGCAAGGATGTTTCAGATTTTGGCATACTTTGGCATACAAAATAATTACCTTCAGATATTCATAAAGATTTATATCCAGCGAATATATTTAGTGAAATAAAAACTGGGTTAAAAAAAATGACCAAAGTGTTTCTTCTCCAATATCTTCTGTTTATAATCTGAAGCGTGATGACATGATTTCTTGGGCAAACACATTCATGTCATTTACTGAAAGTGTGTTACTGACATTGTTAGAATTAGACAAGGTCTTTAAATGCTTATAATTTTATTGCCTTATATAGAAAATTATATCTCACTTAAACCCCCTGCCCATCGATTGACCCTATTAGAACTCGGACTAGTCTGCAATCACGGTGGCACAGTAGTTAGCACTGTTGCCTTACAGCACCAGGGACCCCGTTTCAATTCCCGGTTTGGGCTACTGTTTGTGTGGAGTTTGCACATTCTCCCCGTGTCTGCGTGGGTTTCCTCTGGGTGCTCCGATTTCCTCCCACAGTCCAAAGATGTGCGGGTTAGGTTGATTGGCCATGCTAAATTGGCCCTTAGTATCAGGGGGACTAGCTAGAGTAAATGGGGATCAGGCCTGGGTGAGATTGTGGTCAGTGCAGACTCGATGGGCTGAATGGCCTCCTTCTGCACTGTAGGATTCTATGATTAAATATGACTTCCTTTGGTCATATGACAAAGGGTCAATATAAAAGGACTTAATGGTAAATAAAACCAGAAAATAAAAACTAAAATTAAACGGGAAAACTGAAATGGTTGATAAAACCATATACTTGTAAAAATGACTGGAGTATGCTCAAATTTAGAATATTTCCAGGAATTATGGTTGTAGCAGTCAGTCATACTTTATGACATCAACGCAAGTCCTTCTGTTGTGTCGGAGACCTGAAATAAACTCCTCTCACTTAATTTGATCCAGATAGTTATTATTCACAGGAAGATTTTAGCTAAATAGTACAATACAGGCCTCTGTTGATGAAAGCAATCTTTTTTGATTGCATTTTATCCTGATTACTATCCATTGATTCTCACTGGAAAGCATACACACACACACACACACACGCATACAAAGTGAGGGTAGCAGTGCACTAGATTGTGGTGGTCTGCAGAGTTGAACTGCCAATCAACGCTTACAATCTAGGCTTATGCAAAGACTGAGGTTCTGAAGCACTGCCCACAGTGGCAGCAACTTGTGAAATGTGAATGGTGTAGAATTTGTATAAAGTGCTAAGGTTTGTTGCACTTAAGCTCAACCCCCTTGCACACGGGGTAAGTACACAAACATATAATACTCCAGTAATGGCCGGTACCCTGCAGATCTCCACTCGATTCGCCGCTTCCTCCATTTCTTCCCTGAGTGCATCAGCCTTGGCACCGGACGACTGCAGATTGCTCGACAGCCCTGATGACTTTGAAGACTGCTGCCACCTGATTAAAGAGAAGACGCCGTGAGCAAAGTGTTTCAAATGGGCAAAGCAAAGGGTAAGGTGGATCTTTTAAAAACATTTTGGGCAGGATTTTCCGCCTGCGCTCACCCCAATACCAGAATATCCCACCCGTGGGTCAACGGATGTTTGCATGGTCCTGTCCCGCTTCCCATGGTGGATGGGAGGGGCAAATTCCACCCAGGATCAAAGTATATAATTTATTAATGAGAAGCCAGAAGAACATAAGAAAATAATGAAAAACAATGTTGGCTATTTGGGTTCACCAGTTTCTTACTGACCTCATGTATAGAATTCTCCCTGATACTTTTCACATGATATCTGTCCAAACACAATAATGTTATTGGCAGCCAGTGTTAATGTAGGACAATATCTGTACTAATGAGCTGCAACTCATCACTTTAGGTGCATTGGTTAATCACCCAGTTTACTGTCGATATGATGTCACTACTGCCTCACAGCACCAGGGACCCGGGTTCGATTCCCGGCTTGGGTCACTGTCTGTGTGGAGTCTGCACGTTCTGCGTGGGGTTCCTTTGGGTGCTCCCACAGTCCAAAGAGGTGAGGGTTAGGTGGATTGGCCATGCTAAATTCTCCCTCAGTGTACCCGAACAGGGGCCGGAGTGTGGCGACTAGGGGATTTTCACAGTAACTTCATTGCAGTGTTAATGTAAGACTATTGGTAACTAATAAATAAACTTTTACTTTAGATATACATATATATGTGTTTGAAATAACACAGCACCATCAGCACTTACAAATATTCTTGAAATATTTTCAAACAGATATACCAATCATGGATGACCCTTACAGAATGCTGTCTTATTACATACTTTTGTCACAAATACTTTCCAGGAATATTTTCTGATCTGTTATCTTTCTTGGTAATCATGCTCCTTCTAAATAAAGTAACTTCCATTTATTCAGTTTCTTCAGGGAATTTCTCACTGGTTGGATGCTGAGTGACAAATGAGAATCGCCCAGTGGCTCAGGGAGTGCCGGGGAGATGGTGGTGTAGTCGTATTGCCACTGGACTAGTAATGCAAAGAGTAATCCATGCTCTGGGGACCTGGGTTCAAATCCCGCCATGGCAGATGGTGAAATTTGAATTCAATAAAAATCTGACCATGAAAATTCAATTGACCATGAAAACATTGTCAATTGTTGTAAAAAGCCATCTGGTTCACTAGTGCCCTTTAGAGAAGGAAATCTATTGTCTTCACCTGGTTTGGACTACGTGTGACTCTAGATCCACAGCAAAGTGGTTGACTCTGAAATGCCCTCAGGGATGGACAATAAATGCTGGCCCAGCCAGCGACACCATGAATTAAAATAAAAGTTTGACTGATACTCCCAACCCCAGTTGGCACACGGAGGTCAGGAGCCTCCTCATTACACTGCTCCTGAGCTGAAGCATCCAATCCCATGACAGGAGCAGAATGTCCTGGAAGTGCTCTCCAGCCATTGGTGTCAAATCTCTAAACTCTGTGTCACCAGAGCGATCGATGTGCAAGCAATTTATGATGCGTTGTTTTACTGAGCAAGAAACAAGCTAATTAATGAACATTGTCATTCTCGAAAGTACCGAGCTCCAGTTTGTACGTATTTCAGTCACATTTTCATGTTTGAAGCTGATTTATTTGATGCAGTCATAGTGAACCCGATGCTGCCAGTGTGGATGAATAAGGAAGCGTGAATGCCGTATGCGTCACCTGAAAACAGCAATCCACACACACTGCAGAATAATATGGTTTTCAAAAGAGTCTTAAGCAACAACAGACATTATCAATTAAATGGTCCAGTAATTCATTGAGTAAATGTTGTCTAAAAGACAACAGCTGAAATGGATTGTAACTAGGACTCCTTTCCACAATAAAGCATTGGAAAACATAGGGTGGAATGTAGCTGAGGTGTCAGGGTCTTGCCTATCGACTGAAGAGCCAGTGAGGGATCCACAATGCCTCTTTTTGGGAAGTCCTGCCAAACCACCAATCAGGCAGTGGCAAGGCTAATGGTGGACCATCCCGTGGAATCAAGAGCCCGGGGTGGAGGTCCCACCACCAAGAGCTGCTGGACAATCAGAGGTTCCGGCTGCTACCGGAAGGACAAGCATTGGAGCCCTGGGATTTTGAGTCTGTGTCTTTATAAACTCTGTTTGTGAACAGAATTCCCACTCACCTGAAGAAGGGGCTTAGAGCTTCGAAAGCTTGTGTGGCTTTTGCTACCAAATAAACCTGTTGGACTTTAACCTGGTGTTGTTAAACCTCTTACTGTGTTTACCCCAGTCCAACGCCGGCATCTCCACATTCTGAAGCAATCCAGGGGACGGGAGAGGGGTGTGAGGAGGGGGGTGTGGGTGGGGGGGGGGGGGAGGGGGGGAGGGTACCCCCCATTCCCAATGTCCAGTCAATGCCTTTGATCAAGGGATGCACCCTACACCCGCAAACACCCCCCCCCTTCTCCCACCACCACCTCCCACCCCTAGTGACAAGCTGGCTGCAACGGGTTTAGCTAGCGTGCATGCCACATGGCGACAGGCCCACCTGCAGCTTGGCTAATACCAATGTCAGCAGGATGGGGCCCTTAAGTGGCCAGTGATTGGCCACTTAATGGCCTCAAGAGCCGGGTCGGGGTGGGTAAGTTATTCATGGATCTTCCCATCCATATCTTAATTCTGGTGGAGATGGGAAGGTGGCAAGGTTCGGGTGAGCCATCATTCCGCCTAATTACACATCCCTCCCACCTCCAAGCTCGCCACCAATGAGCAGAAGATCCCGCTCCATACTGCAAAAGTGAAGCTTGAACTGTTTATAATTTTCATTCAAATGTTAAGGAAATCCTCTTAACCATTTTTTAAACAAAAATTATTTGTAGATCCCCCATGGCTCTGGTTACAGTTAGACTGTGAATTCTAACTTCTAAACACCTGTAATGTGTTTAAGATTTTTATTTCTCTACTGTTCAATACCCCACCTGAAAATGGCAGCAGAAATTGGTCTAATGAACATTAAATCGAAAATATAGAGTTGCATGTAATTCAGCTGCAGCTGGCATTGCTCAGTCCTGCCTTGGTCAAACCCAATTGAAGTGCCAACAGATATTTAAACAGCCTCCATCGTTCTACCTCCTAATTGTTATCTAATAACATCATGGCTGAAAGCACAAAGAATGGACGATGGATGAAAAGGGAAATCAGGTTAAGTCATGATCTACAGCATAATTAAAACAGCCTAGCAACACTCACTACCAAGGGTAAAACAAAAATAATAGCCGGACGGGAAGTTAAAGAACTGAAATAACTCAGGAGTCAGCTGTAAAGGAACGGTGTTTTATTGCACAAAGTAAAATTAAAATGAGAAGTGTGTAGTGAACACATACAGGTCCCAACCAGGACAATACAACAGTGGACCCGCAGAGGGGCCTGCTTTATAAAGAGCTCGGGACATGAGTTCCACCTGATAAGGTAACCACAGCAGCTCGTATTCTACGAGTCCCACTGGGAGGTCAATCCGGGATTCCCCATGTAAGTCCTGGAGGTTATCACAGGAATCATTCGGGCTGCCACTCTCTGCAGTCAGACTTCGAGCCAAAAAAGCAATGACTCCCCAACACAGATGGTTATCACGTGCTCTCGGAATACTGCAACAACAGGCCAGATGCAAAGTCTGATTGGCTGAGGAACATCCTAGCGAATATGCCAGTGTGACCTGGAGAGATTTCAAATACTCCCACTCCACCTGAGTCACTGAAATCTTACACTCTGCCTCCAAGTGTAAGCCATTTGGTGACATTTTGCTGCTGATTTCAATGAATCTTGATGCAAACCTACAGTTTCCACGTGATAGAAAAAGCATCAAGCAGTCTTGCAAAATGCACCATCTTGTGCAGAATTTTTGACCAGTTGTCTCCTTTACTTTATTCAAGTGCATTTAGTTGGCTCACTGCTTCCCTTGACTATCCTTTACAGGGTCTCATAGAATCATAGAATCCCTACAATGCAGAAGGAGGCCATTCGGCCCATCGAGCCTACACCGACAACAATCCCACCCAAGCCCTATCCCCATAACCCCATGCATTAGGGTCCCCCTGACCCTAAGGGGAAATTTAGTATGGCCAATGCACCTAACCCGCACATCTTTGAGAACGTGCAGACTCCACACAGCCAGTGACCCAAGCCGGGAATTAAACCCAGGTCCCTGGCTCTGTGAGGCAGCAGTGCTAACCACTGAACCACCATGCCGCCGCCTGTTGTTGAAGGGTCTACCTCACATTAAGATTCTGCAGCAATTAGTGCTGTAATAATGTCATTGAAGACATTCCTTTAAATTGGCAAAAATTGAAACAAAAAGCTCATATTGGACTCTGAACGTTTACACTGGTTCTCTCTCCACAGATGCTGCCAGACCTGCTGAGTTTATCCATCATTTTCTGTTTTTATATATTTTTTAAAACAGCATCGTGGTCCTTTGAGCTGGAAGTGAAAGAACATTTTAATTGATCAGTTCATTGACAGCAGTGGGGCTGCCGCTGAAACATTTGCTCTTGGTTGCAAGAGTTTTTCATCTTGTGCAGCAAAATGGCAGGAGAATTTGGGCTTCAACACTGAAGGAGAGACTAGATTTATAAAAATGATGGAAGTTACCAGCTGGGGTTAACGTCACAGCCGTGATATGAAATGATCACTGCTATCCCCTGTGGCTGTGCTCGCGCCGAAAGCTGGAACTAATATATCTTTTCACGGATAAACTTCAAATCCACAGTGATTTGCCCACCCTATCCCGAAGCAACTCAATGGTGAGTATCAGGTGGATGGGATGTGGGCATCGCTGGCTGGGTCAGCATTTATTGCCCATCCCTGAGGGCACTTAAGAGTCAACCACATTGCTGTGGATCTGGAGCCACATGTCGGCCAGACCAGGTAAGGACGGCAGATTTCCTTCCTTAAAGGACATTAATGAACCAGATGGGTTTTTCCGACAATCGACAATGGTTTCATGGTCATCAGTAGACATTTAATTCCAGATTTTTATTGAATTCAAATTTCACCATCTACCATGGTGGGATTCGAACCCAGGTCCCCAGAGCATTACCCTGGGTCTCTGGATTACTAGGCCAGTGACAATATCACTACGCCAACACCTCTCCAGAGTAACACTCAGCTAAAGTCACTGGGTGGGAACAGGTGTTTGGAGAGTTTTACCTTTGTAGAATGGGGAGAAGGGGATGAGGGCCTGCCTGAGGATGATATTACAATTCAAAGCTGCAAACCAATGATCTTACTCGGCTAATAATCAGCCAGAGACCTACCCAGAAAACCTGAGTTCGAATCCCACCATGGCAATTAATGAACATGAACTAAGGTTTAAAGAATCCTGAATTTTTTTTTAAAATGGTACCTGTAAAAGGTGACTGTGAAACTTGTGGATGTCACCAAAATAAAAAAACACGGTTTTAGGATAAAAGAAGTTCTGTCCTGACAAAGTTCGGCCTAGATGTGACCCCAGCTCCACACCAATTTGGCTGATTCTTAACTGGCCTCTAAAGTGGTCCAGCGAATGTTCCTCTCCAGAGCAACAAGCACTGGGCGATCAATGCCAGCCTTGCCCGGCGAGGCTGCACACTGAGAATGAAGACATTTGCTCTCCCCAATTAATTTAATAGCCGGAGGGAACCAGAAACAGAAAATATTCCAAGAATGTAAAATACCATGAAATTTTCTGATGTAATATCGCAAAGTTCTGCAAGATAACATCAACTTTAGAACCAACATTACTAAACCCTGATCCGACTGATATTCCCATTGTCCAAACAATAAAGAAATAAAGGATTTTCTGTCGGTTTTTAAGCACCAGTTCAGTAGTACTCTCATCTGAGTCAACATGTTGGAGGTTTAGGTCCCACTCCAAGACTTGTGAGTATCTAGCGCAGTACTGAGGGACTACTGCACCATCAGAAGAGCCATTTTTCATAAAGTCAGAGTTGTACGGCGCAGAAAAGGCCATTTGGCCCAACAAGTCTGCACCAACAATAACTACCACTAAAGTCACGTTAATCCCATTTTCCAGGACCAATCCCATATCCTTGAATGTTATGATACTTCAAGTGCTCGTCCACATATTTTTTAAAGGTTGTAAGGTTTCCAGCCTCCACTACCTTCCCGGGCAGTGCATTCCAGATTCCCACCACCCTCTGAGTGATTTTTTTTCTCAAGTCCCCTCTGAATCTCCTTACCCTTATCCTAAAACTATGCCCCCTTGTGATTGACCCCTCAACTAAGGGGAACAGCTGCTTCCTATTCACCGTGTCCATACCCCTCATAATCTTATACGCCTCAATCATGTCCCCCTCTCAGCCTTCTCTGCTCTAAAGAAAACAATCCAAGTGTATTCGGTCTCTCCTTATAGCTCAAATGCTCCATTCCAGGCAACATCCTCGTGAATCTCGTCTGTACTCCCTCTCGAGCAATCCTTCTTATAGTGAGGTGACCAGAACTGCACATGGTGCTCCAGCTGTGGCCTAACCAACATCATGCACAGTTCCAACTAACCTCCTTGCCCTTATACTCTATGCCATGACTGATAAAAGCAAGTGTCCCGTACCCTTCTTAACTACCCTTTTCACCTGCTCTGCTGCCTTCAGGATCTCTGAATAAGTACCCCAGATCCCTCTGTTCCTCTGAGCTTCCGTGTGTCCTGCCATTCATTAAATACTTCCTTGTCTTGTAATTTCTTCCAAAATGCATCACCTCGCACTTATCAGGATTAAATACCATCTGCCAATGTTCTGCCTATCTGACCAACCCATCTATATCTTCCTGTAACCTACAACCTTCTTCTGCACTATTAACCACCCTACCAATCTTGGTGTCATCTGTAAACTTACTGAACTTTGTGGTACACCACTGGACACCAGCCTCCACTCACTCAGACAGCCTTCTACCACCACCCTTTGTGTCCTATTACTAAACAAGTTTCTGATCCATCTCGCCAAGTTTTCCTGAATTCCATGTGCTTCAACCTCCTCAATCAGTCTCCCATGTGGGACCATGTCAAAGCTTTTGCTAAAACCCATATAAACTACATCAACTGCTTCTCCCTCAAATCCCACTCTAACACAGATTGGCATTTCAGTGAAGTTTTGAGTGAGCACTGTCCTGGGGAGCGACAACTGTCAAATGAAAGGTTAAACTATGGCTGTATCTACCTGTTCAGGTGGATGTTAAAGATGCTGTGGCACCTTTTGAGGAATTGGAACTTTCCCCAAAATTTTAGTCCACGTCTTCACTCAAATACCCACTATTACAAAAAGATTTACTGCACATTTATTTCATTATTTTCTGCAGGATCTTGCTCTGTGCAAAATGGCCGTGCCTGTTGACATAGCAACAATGACTAGCTCAAACGAATGAATTAAATGTGAAATGTTTTCTATTATCCCAAAAGAAATAATCAGGCATTTATATATGTGGTATTTTTAAAAGATAGGCTTGCAGATGACCAATGAGCTTTATTGGCAAGGTGTTTACACTACAGGCTTTGGGATAGACCGCCCGTTTGCCCGCGCAAATGGCCAATGACGTCATCAATACTTCATGTGATTGAACTCTTAAAATGCCCTTGTTCCAACTAGGGACAAACATGATCACATAACAATTCAAATATAAACTCTCTCTTGACGGCTTAAATCACATCTCTATT
Organism: Mustelus asterias; assembly: GCF_964213995.1. Lineage (NCBI taxonomy): Eukaryota > Metazoa > Chordata > Chondrichthyes > Carcharhiniformes > Triakidae > Mustelus > Mustelus asterias. The sequence continues at coordinate 75,293,411 of NC_135812.1, read as the reverse complement.
AAATCTGATCTCCAGTGAAACTAGATGCACTGTCAATTTGAACACCATTCGTCATTCCTTAATCCACAATTAGCTTTGAACAATTTGGTATTATTAAAGTGTTCTATTTTAAAATATCCTTTAGAATAACAGCTTCAGGCCCTTTTCGCGTAATAGTGTTCATCCATTATTATGTTCCATACTTCCTGGTTCAACACATTTTGTTAAATGCCATCTTTGGTTCATCTCATTTCTTTTGTCTAGATTTGAATCTTATTAACCTCCTCTGTATTTGTTTCCTGGCCACATACCTCAGACTGATCAGCAAATATGATATTATATATATTATTGAATAAATATAATAATGTTTATCCAGATCCAAAGCATTGCACTATCTTGGGCCATTTTTGCAACATTAGAAGTGTTACATAAATGGATTTTTCCTCTCCCCTATAAACAAAGCCTTGTCTATTTATCATTACTTTAGTATTTTCATTTGCAAGCCAATGTCCAGCCCAGTTAACACTTCACGTGATGTTCTCTTCTAATTTCTCTTGTGATATTATTTATCATGTATATTTGCATTATTCCACTAATGTCTTTGCAAAATATATATTTTTTGGTTGTGATATGCAACAATTTGTTCAAGTTGCAGAATGAAATTGACTATGAAATCCCCTGGATTGATTTATTATTGTCACATGTATTGGTATACAGTGAAAAGTATTTTTTGTGCACTATACAGACAAAGCATACTGTACATAGAGAAGGAAAGGAGAGAGTGCAGAATGTAGTGTTACAGTCACAGCTAGGGTGTAGAGAAAGATCATCTTAATACGAGGTAGGTCCATTTAAAAGTCTGATGGCAGCAGGGATTGTTGCAAATTGTTACAAAAGCCCTCAGTTCCACAACTCTTTCTGGTTAAGGTTAAGTCTCAATGGTTTCTGATCAAGCCGTGCCCAGGAGTTGTACAAGTGCAACCAGAGAATCATAAGAACCAGGTGAAGGCAATTCAGCCCCTTGAGCCTGCTCTGCCATTTAATACAATCATGGCTGATCTCATCTCGGCCTCAATTCCACTTTCCTGACCATTCACCATAGCCCTTCAAACCCTTATCGATTAAAAATCTGTCCACCTCTTCCTTAAATTAACTCAAAGTCCCGGCATCCACCATGCTCTGAGGTAGTGAATTCTACAGACTCATGACCCTTTGAAAGAAACAATTTCTCCTCATCTCTGTTTTAAATCTGCTACCCTTTATCCTAATCTTTGGTCTAGATTGCTCTACAAAAGGGAGCATCCTCTCCACAACTATTTTGTCAATCACCCTTATCATCTTGTACATTTCAATTAGATCTCTCAATTCTTCTAAACTCCAGGGAGTATAGACCTAAACTGCTGAATCTCTCTTCATAAGATAAATCCCTCATCTTTGGAATCAATCTAGTGAACCTCCTCTGAACCACCTCCACTACAACTACATCGCTCCTCAAGTAAGAGAATTTAAAATGTACACAATATTCTAAGTGCAGTCTCACTAATGCTTTGTACAGTAGCAGCAATACTTCACTACTTTTATCTTCTATTCCTTTAGCAATAAATGTGAAGATTCCATTTGCCTTCCTTATTAACTACTGTACCTGCATGCTAGTTTTCTGCAATTCATGCACAAGGATACCCAGATCCCTCTGCACTGAAACACTACGAAGTTTCTCTCCATTTAGATAATAATTTACCTTTGTATTTTCCCTACCAAAATGGATAACCTCACACTTATCCACATTAAACTCTATGTGCCACATTCTGCACCATTCACTTAACGTATCCATACCCAATTGTAAATTTCTTATTTCATTATCGCAACTTACTATCCCACCTATTGAGCGTCAACATTAACTCCCCAGTCTCATCTTCAAGGGTCCAACATTCACTTTAGCTACTCTCTTCCCTTTCATATACTTGTAGAAGGTTTTGCTGTGCATTTTTATATTTTGTGCTAGTTTTCTTCCATAATTTACATTTGCTCTTTTTATTACTTTTTTAATGACCCTTTGTTGATCTTTAAAAGCTTCCCAATTTCCTGAGTGCCACTGGCCTTTGTAATACAGTATGCCTTAATTTTTATCTTTCTGTTAGCCATGGAAGTCTTTCCCCGCTCTTACCACCTTTCCTCCTCCCTGGAATATATTTTAGTTGGGAGGACTTGAATATCTCCTTAAATATCTGCCACTGTTCAACACCTGTCCTACCTTGTAGTCTTCCTGCCCAGTCCACTGAGACCAAATCTGTCCTCATGCTTATGTAATTTCCTTTGTTTAGATCCAGAATGTTAATATGGGTCTCCAGTTTCTTTATTACAGAACTTACAACAGCAAAAGTTCGATATCCCTTAATTCATAGTGAAATCCATGAAAATCATGGTATTTCTTCCTCATCGTGATTGTAAGCAACTAACATATACTCTGCTACATATATGATTTTCCAGTCCATCAACCTCATATTATTGCTGTATTAGCTTGTAAATAATTATGTCAGTGAATGCCGTAGCATGAATATCACTGGATAGAAGTTTTATTGCTAAGGAGAGGCAGGTTCAAGGGTCAGCAGGGGTCAAAGCCCCAAAACGTGGCCAACATGATCTTGCCCAAGTCAGAGTTTGCAGACAATTGGGAATCTCCCATGGAGCTTGTGGGCAAGTCATTAAAATATCCAAAGAGGAAACTAATCAACAATTTAACATAGGATTCTGGCTATAACTGAGTATGTGACTCCTGAGGTGTATGGTTCCCTCCATAGTCTATTGAGCAAAATAACAATGTGCTGTGCTTCTTCAGTGAAACTGGCAGGCTGGGAAACCTTCCAATACTGGGAGGGGGTGTTGCGTGCGGGGGGGGGGGGGGGGGGGTGAAGGGGTGCTGCTGTTCTGGAGGCAGGCATTGACAAGGCTGTAGGGGCCAGTGGGTGGCTTATGGGTTGAAGAGGCCATGGGAGGGGAATGTGCAGTTTTCCCACTCAGCCTCCTCATAATTGCCCAGCGTCCTCTTCCCCTCGGGCCAGTCCAAGGCCCGACTACACAGACTCGATCCTAAGACTGTGGCTGTTGGACCCGATGTTGGACAACCACACCACTGAATGCCACCACCAAACACCAGCCTGGACCCCCTCCAACCCCAACCACACACATGCCAAAGCTGGATAACTCTGAAAGGAGAGTCCCAGCCAATGCTGCTGCTGATTCCTTGTTGCGTGTGTGTTTGAGTCTGCAAGTACAGCAGTATAATGCACACGCAGACATGCAAAAGATGTGGACACAAGGGAAGTTAAGACAACTGGCATCCAGGGAAACCCTGGCAGAACATGGGATGGAAAACCAAATTCCGGGAAGACCCAAAAAATTCAGAATGGTTGGTCTCCCTGTTGCTGACATCTGCAGCTCCCACCCAGTGGAGTAGGTAGGCATACATTGCCAGTGGCTGTCACAGTTCCGGGAAGTTGAGGGCGTCCCATCACCTCTCCCCCTCCTCTCGTCTTCGACAAATCGCTCCTCATTTCAGATTCCCCAGCAGGACATCCAGATATGAGTCCAAGATCCAGGGACCATTTTCCCTGCTCCCCTCTCCATTCCTATGGTTTCTGAAGCCAGGAATCAAAATACAGATCAATCATTCTAACCTCTGCTGGGCCTCCTTTAACTAGAAATCCTTCCGCAGTTGTGGAGTCGGGGGAAGAAGCGTTGTGTGGTGGCTTTCAGCAGGAACCCTCTTCAAATGCCAGGTCTCTCGATCAGGCACAGGGTGTCTTTGGATCCATAAGCAACCCGGCGTGGATTTACGTGTCGTGCTCCCTGCATGGCGAGGCCTCCACCCACTTGTTCTTTTTGGGGGTATTTGTTCTTTTTGGGGGTTTTAGTTCAGTTGGGCAGCATGGTCGGTGCAGACTTGGAGGGCTGAAGGGCCTGTTCCTGTGCTGTAATTTTCTTTGTTCACTGTTGGATGAATACTAACTAGTGACAGGGTTGGGAAACTGGCCAGAGTCCTTCCTGCCACAGAACGAACAGGGGTGTAGCCCCCACCCGCAACACTCTTGCTCGATTAAATACTCTCCCACCACCAACACTGCCATAGGGGAGGGCATTAAATACCACCCACTAACACACACACATATGGACATGTGTACACGCACACACACGCACACCTGATCTGTTTTGGAGCACATTTTTAATCAACTTTAATTTGAAACATCTACGCTGTGCTAAAATGATTGGTTTAGTTTGGCCCAGAACTTGGGGTCATAGTTTGAGGATAAGGGGTAAACCTTTTAGAACTGAAGTGAGGAGAAATTTTTTCACCCAGAGAGTAGTGAATGTGTGGAATCCACTATCACAGAATGTAGTTGAGGCCAAAACATTGTCTGATTTCAAGAAGAAATTAGACATAGCTCTTGGGGCTAAAGGGATCAAGGGATATGGGGGGGAAGGGGGAATCAGGATATTGAATTTGATGATCAGCCATGATCAAAACGAATGACGGAGCAGGCTCGAAGGGCCAAATGGCCTACTCCTGCTTCTAATTTCTACGTACCTATGTACTTTCTAGTTTGATGATGAGATGCAAATTTTTGACACAATTCCCAAGAAAGGGAGGGAGTAATTCCCCAGGTTGCTATGTGTAACTATATCATTAAGGTGTTTGTGAATGTTTCCTGAGTTAACAAAATGATAAACATTTATTTTAAGAAATGCTGAATAGAGACAGAGGGCTGAATGATACGACCAGCTTCCCCCCCCACCCCCCAGAAACAAAGTCAGCATGCAGTCAGGCTGGCCTGCCCTGCGCTGTGGGTGGGCTTAACAGGGGCCAGGTAGGGTTCCACCATTCACTGGGGAGGAAACCAATCTGTTTGGCCATCAACTCCATCAGTCCTGGCAGTGCCAAGAGCATGTGGGCATTGCCGAGACCCCCCCCACTTACTTCCCACCCTTTGAAGGAGGTAGTTGAAAAATCGTCTGTCTACAACCAAATGCTTATGGTGCATGCAGCGTATAATCAGGGTCAATGGGCTTGGACACAAACCTAATTGACCCGTGATTATCTATTTTATTATGGTGGGTTGGCTGCTGATTTTGGTGGCTGCCAACCCCGCCCCCCCCCCTCCCCCCACTCTGGGGGTGATGAGCGGAAAGGTGGTGGAGTTTTCCAGTCACTCTTGCAGAAGGGAAACCACTACACACTGTGAAAGGAGAATTGAATACTTTTCATTGTCGCTTGACAAGGCAAACCCGACGGGAAGACTGTGAATACGGCTTCACGAGGATTGCAGGCTTCCTCATGGAGCAAGGTGCCATTAGCTAAACGCACATTATTTCCTGGATGCCACACGCCAACTTTGAGATCTACCTCAACAGAAAGGCATTCCACTCTTTCAGTGTCCAGCCAGTGTGTGACCATAGGTAAGAGAGGAGAAAGAAGATTCAGAGCAGAGACCAAAACTCCCCCTTTTTCACGAAGGTGACTATGACTTACTCATCTGAATGTGATACCACAAAACGCAACCCAATTGCCCATTTCACCAGCAGCCCCCTGGCTATCCTCACCGTGGGCGGCACGGTGGCACAGTGGTTAGCACTGTTGCTTCACAGTGCCAAGGACCCGGATTCAATGCTGGGCTTGGGTCACTGTCTGTGTGGAGTTTGCACATTCTCCCTGTGTCTGCGTGGGTTTCCTCCAGGTGCTCCGGTTTCCTCCCACACTCCAAAGATGTGTGGGTTAGGTTGAATGGCCATGATAAATTGACCCTAATGCCAGGGGAATTAGCAGGGTAAATATGTGGAGTTATGGGAGTAAGACCCATGGGAGTAAGACCCATGGGAGTAAGGGCGGCACGGTAGCACAGTGGTTAGCACTGCTGCTTCACAGCTCCAAGGACCTGGGTTCGATTCCTGGCTTGGGTCACTGTCTGTGTGGAGTTTGCACATTCTCCTCGTGTCTGCGTGGGTTTCCTCCGGGTGCTCCGGTTTCCTCCCACAGTCCAAAAAAAAAATGTGCAGATTAGGTTGATTGGCCATGCTAAAAATTGCCCCTTAGTGTCCTGAGATGCGTAGGTTAGAGGGATTAGTGGGTAAATATGTAGGGATATGGGAGTTGGGCCTGGGTGGGATTGTGGTTGGTGCAGACTCGATGGGCCAAATGGCCTCTTTCTGCACTGTCGGGTTTCTAAAAAAAAAAACCTGGGTGGGATTGTGGTCGGTGCAGATTGATGGGTTGAATGGCCTCCTTCTGCACTGTAGTAATTCTATGATCTCTCTTACTGAGACCCCCACACTGTTCACCTGGTCACAATGTTAAACTAAAACCACAAAATAAACATCCAAAATAACTATAAATATTGCATTCAAACGTTAATTAATCAACCTTGCGCACATCCTTAGTGCCCACATCCATGTGCCTTTGCATGTGTTGGAGCTCCTTGTGTGTTACCCCAGAAGGCTGATTTCCACTGGGGGGGATCGCAGATAGTTTTACAGGGTGACCTGGAGCAGTGGCCCGAGAAGCAGAGACTGTAATACCTTGGCATGGCCAGCAGTCCGGGCTGGCTGGGAAATATCAAGGGCAGTGCTGGGAGGAGAAGCACTATCATTCTGAGGGGAAGGACAGTAGGCACGTACCTCACGGTGCCACTTCTCGAAGGTAATGCCTCAGAATTCCTAGTAACCCTTTGGAGGACAGATTGCTGGAATACCGGGACACCGGGAAGCCCCTCTGAAATTTGACACCTGCAGCCATAATGAGAGCTCCCTGAGTGTAACAAGTAGAGTTTGAAGGAGAGCACTGCGGGTGCATGGCAGCAAGCTAAATAGGCAGTACACATGTTCAAGCTTCTACCACAGCACTCAGGTGTTGGCCACCTTCTGATTGTGCTGCAATGGAGGTTCAGACATTGGCACCAGATGCTGCATCGTGGTTGGGTTCACAAGTTGGGTTCACCACCTGCATGTTGGAAAGGATAAACTCCAAGCTTTAAGCAAAGCCCTGTATCAATTTGGTATTAAACTCCCCCATAAACCATGCCATTGTCCACAGGCCTTCTATCAGACCCGCCAATTCACCAAAGGTGTCATTGTGCATAACCATCAGCCTTGTGTATTTCTGAAGCCCACTCCATCCAAGTCTTTCCCAGGGGTCATCCTGGTGAAGCTTCTCTGAGTTGCCTCCAATGAAATAATATCTTTCCTTAAATAAGGGGATCAAAACTGCTCACAGTACTCCACCAAGGTTGCGTTATGCTAAGGGGATGTGGGGAAGGGGTTGTGAGAAGGAGGACTAGCTTTTTAAAAACTTATTAATCACAGGTAAGCTTACATTGACTGCAATGAAGTTACTGTGAAAATCTCCTAGTCGCCACACTCCAGCGCCTGTTCGGGTATACTGAGGGAGAATTTAGCATGGCCAATTCACCTATCTTTGGAGTGTGGGAGGAAACTGGAGCACCTGGAGGAAACCCATGCAGACATGGGGAGAACATGCAAATGCCACACAGACAGTGACCCAAGCTGGGAATCGAACCCGGGTCCCTGGTGCTGTGAGGCAGCAGGGCTAACCACTGTGCCACCGTGTTGCCCCACTATATGGATACTATCACTATCAGAATATAGCAATATGGATATGTAGCTATAGGGATACCATCACTTTTGACAGTTTCAGCCATGGCCAATCAAATCATGGCAATCACCATACCCCTCTACAGGGGTGAGGACATTCTAACAATGCCTGTCCCCTGCCAGTCAGCCCCTGTTGCACCTGGTTCTGCACCCACTCACCCTGAAACTGCGAGGGAGGTATGTCAGTAAGTATGATACAATCGGTTGGGTGATGTTGCTGAATACCTGGCACATGGGCAAGCTGGGAGATGTGTGCGTCCAGTTTGCAGCAGTGATGGACTCAGAATATTACCTTTGTTTCTCTCTCCACAGGTGCTGCTGGACCTTCTGAGCTTTTCCAGCATTTTCTGTTTGTTGTGCTAATTGTGTGAGAGTGAGTTGAATTTGTCAATGTTTAGAATGAGATCTGCTTGCTAAAGATTGTTGGTAGGTTAATACTGGAGGCGTGATACATTGAGCAGTGAGTAAGGTCAGTGATGCAGATGATAGGACATGAAATTTGAAGATATATTGACTGATCTTGACCATTCATCTGAGGTCACTGAACTCTTTGTGGAACTACATCCAGATCCTCAGGGCTTGAGCCCTGGTGTTGGCTACATTGCTACTTGATCCTTCATAAAGCCTGCCTGCAAGGGTTTCCTCATCCCTTCTGATGGATCACAACTATCCTTCAAAAGACCATAAGACCATAAGATATTGGAGCAGAATTATAGGCCGTTTGGCCCATCGAGTCTGTTCCGCCATTCAATCATGGCTGATATGATTCTCATCCTCATTCTTCTGCCTTCTCCCTGCAACCTTCGATCCTCTTACTGATCAAGAACCTATCTGCGTCTGTCTTAATGACACACAATGACGTGGCCTCCAGAGCCTTCTGTGGCAATAAGTTCCACAGATTCACCACCCTCTGACTGAAGAAATTCCTCCTCATCTCAGTTTTAGAGGAGCAACCCTTCACTCTGAGGTTGTGCCCTCAAGTTCTAGTCTCTCCCACTAGTGGAAACATCCTCTCCATGTACACTCCGTCTAGGCCTCTCAGTATTCTGTAAGTTTCAATTAGATCCTCCCCTCATCCTTTCAGACTCCATCGAGCATAGACCCAGACTCCTTCGGTATGGGGCCCAAAACTGCTCAGAATATTCCAATTGGGGACTGACCAGAGCCTTATACAGCATCAGCAGTACATCCCTGCTCTTGTACTCTAGATGTGGAGATGCCGGCGTTGCTCTTGTACTCTAGCCCAGTAGAAATGAATGCTAACATTGAATTTGCCTTCTAAACTGCCAGCTGAACCTGCATGTTAACCTTAAGAGTGTCCTGAACCAGGACTCCCAAGTCCCTTTGTGCTTCAGATTTCCGAAGCCTTTCCTCATTTGGAAAATAGTCAACGCCTCTATTCTTCCTACCAAAGTGCATAATCTCACAGTTTTCTACATTGTATTCCATCTGCCACTTCTTTGCCCATTCACCTAGCCTCTCCAAATCATTCTGCAGCCTCCCCACTTCCTCAACACTACCTATCCCTCTACATATCGTTGTATCATCCGCGAATTTAGCAACCATGCCCTCAGTTCCATCTTCCTGCTAGCTCCTCAACTAAGGAATCCAGTGCAGAGTCCGGAAACCTTGGAGCACACGCTCACCCTCTTTCCTGCCATGACTGATTCTTTCTTCACACTCAGACTCTCTTCCACAAAATGTTCCACCACCTCCTCGAGCCAAAATGCGCTCTCCCTTGAATTAGTGCGGTCTGACTTTAATTAGTGCATGCCAGCTTTAAATGGAGTTAGTTTTGCACGCGCATGATGTTCTGCTGAGGAATACAGCCTCTCATCAGCAACTTCGTGCTGGCTGTAAGCAGAACTCATACACGTTAGCAAGCAGCACAAACTGGAGGCATCTGGCACGGGTTAACCACACAACGCAAATTCCTTCCCAGTTTTGAGATGCCCAATTTAAGCTCCAAGTGATCAGCAGACAGTGTGGAATGAAATCCATGATAGAATAATCATGCATGGACTCTGGACGGGTTGATTGGGAAAATACTTGTTTCTTCCTCTGGTGTCAGCAGCATTTTCAGATCTGAGAACTGTCCTATGGTTTAAAAATCTGGATCCTTCTATTTTCAGTAAATCTCTTTCTCTAATTGGCAATTAATTACCTTTTTTCCTCATTCCAACAATTACAATTTTCCACCCAAATAGCTTCCATCAACTCTCCTGCTGGGAGGCCATGTCTAAATGACAACACAAACAGAAACCTAGGAGTAAGAGTAGGCCATTCAGCCCTTCAAGCCTGCTCCACCATTCAATATGATCATGGTGCCATATTCCCACTTTTTCTCCATATCCCTTGATGACCTTAAAATTTTTAAAATTATCTATCTCTTTCTGGAATACATTCAATCATTTGGACCCCACAGCCTTCTGTGGGAGAGAATTCCACAGGTTCACAGTGAAGAGATTTCTCTTCATCTCAGTCCTAATTGGGCTACCTCGTATCCTGAGACTGTGTCCCCTGGTTCTAGATTCACCAACCAGGGAAAACATTCTCCCTGCATCCAGTCTGTCCAACCCAGTTTCAATCAGATCTCCTCTCATCCTTCTTAACTCCAGTGTATACAGGCCCAGTTGACCCAATCTCTCCTCAAAGGACAGTCCCGCCAATCCCAGTATCTGCCAAGTGAACCTCCGCTGCATTCCCTCTATGGCAAGTAAATCCTTTCTTAGGTAGGGAGACCAAAATTGCACACACTATTCCAGGTATGGTCCCACATCGGCCCTATATAACCACAGTAAGACATCCTCACTTCTGAACTCAAATCGTCTTGTCCATAAGTTTGTTATTAATTGGCAATCTCACTTAAACAGGCCAGAGGATGGTAAGGGTAGGAAGTGGAAAACGTGTCACACTGTGCAGTTCAGGGGCTTTTATGAGATTAGGTCTGAAGTGGGAAATTTCTAACCACTTAAGGTTTTAGACAGAATATATAAGGCACTGACTGGACTACCAATAAAGAGTTAAATGATTCTCGAAACAAAGTTAATAAGCTAATGAGACAAATAGTTTACACATACGTGGATGCAAAAAGGGAATTAAACAAGTAATTATGATTTTAAAACATATATACTAATATTATAATGTATTTTCAGTATTGTATGTATAGTTGCTCATTTCAGCCGAAAGCAGGTTACCGTAAGGGATGATGGTAATGGCAAATAGTTCAGAGCCAAAGGCCTGGGAACCCCATAGTTAGTGAAATTCATATCAGAAAGTTTCTTATGAGGGAATACATCTTGCAACATTAATGAATAGGTTTATTCGTTGCCCAGACTTAGGATAAGGACGTGCCTGGATGCAGGATCACATGTTTATCAATAATCCAGTTTGGCAATAATCCAGCGGGAACATCCACTTTGACCCCTGTAGCAGGCATCTAGGGTAACCAGGCAACAAGGAAGGGACTTTAGCCAAGATGGGAGTTAGCGTCTTGATTAAATGGACGAATGAGATATCGTTATTCCGAATGGTAGAAATGCAATTGGCTGAGGTGAATGTCAGAGATTATTACTGATGTGTGTATACCAAACTAATGTAAGGCAGGAATAATTGATAAGAAAAACTATAATTGATCTGTTTTTGATTGTAAACGTCAGATTCATCAGAGGTTCTGTTGCTCTATCTCAGAGCTACTTAACTCATTTGATGATCTCCTTGCAGCTGCTTATTTTTGTTTTGAATAAACATTACGTCTTTATACAGATATCTGCCTTGTGAGTTTTGTATTATCTACAGCTAAGTCAATACCGGCCATCTCGATTTACCCCACAACAAGGTCTGAGGCACTTTATTTGGACTTCTTTACTTGCCCTGCTTTACTTGCCCTGGGAGTGCTGGGCTGCAGATACCTGGCTGCTTGAAGGAGTTTCATTTTTTTTCATTCATTCATTCATTCGTGGGACATGGGCGTCGCTGGCTGGCCAGCATTTATTGCCTATCCCTAGTTGCCTGAGGGAAGTTGAGAGTCAACCACATTGCTGTGGCTCTGGAGTCACATGTAGGCCAGGCCAGGATAAGGACGGCAGATTTCCTTCCCTAAAGGACATTAATGAACCAGATGGGTTTTACCGACAATCGACAATGGTTTCATGGTCATCAGTAGATTCTTAACTCCAGATTTTTAAAAATTTAATTCAAATTCTATCATCTGCTGGGATTTGAACCCGGGTCCCCAGAACATTACCTGAGTTTCTGGATTAATAGTCCAATGATAATACCGCTAGGCCATCACCTCCACAAACCACAAACATCTCTTACTTTAGGAGTAAAACTTAAAAGAAACTTAAATCGTTTCAGTTTTATCAGCCACAAACTGATGAGGATATCACCAATTTATTTCCCTGTCTTGGAATGTTGAGCTATTGCTTACATTCGAAAGATTTAAATATAACGTGGATTCTAAAGAATTTTCAACCCGGATATGATTTTAACAAGTGTGACCATAAGACCATAAGACATAGGACCAGAATTTGGCCACTCAGCCCATCGAGTCTGCTCCACCATTCACGGGGCGGCACGGTAGCACAGTGGTTAGCACTGCTGCTTCACAGCTCCAGGGTCCCGGGTTCGATTCCCGGCTCGGGTCACTGTCTGTGCGGAGTTTGCACATTCTCCTCGTGTCTGCGTGGGTTTCCTCCGGGTGCTCCGGTTTCCTCCCACAGTCCAAAGATGTGCGGGTTAGGTTGATTGGCCAGGTTAAAAAGAAATTGCCCCTTAGAGTCCTGGGATGTGTAGGTTAGAGGGATTAGTGGGTAAAATATGTGGGGGTAGGGCCTGGGTGGGATTGTGGTCGGTGCAGACTCGATGGGCCGAATGGCCTCCTTCTGCACTGTAGAGTTTCTATGATTTCAATCATGGCTGATATTTCTCTCATCCCCATTCTCCTGCCTTTTCCCCATAACCCCTGATCCCCTTATTAATCAAGAACCTATCTATCTCGGACTTAAAGACACTCAATGACCTGGCCTCCACAGCCTTCTGCGGCAAAGAGTTCCACAGATTCACCACTCTCTGGCTGAAGAAATTCCTCTTCATCTCTATTTTAAAGGATCGACCCTTTAGCCTGAGGTTGTGTTCTCTGCTTCTAGCTTTTCCTACTAGTGGAAAAATCCTCTCCACATCCACTCTATCCAGACCTCGCAGTATTCTGTAAGTTTCAAGAAGATCCCCCCTCAACCTTCTAAATTCCAATGAGTACAGACCCAGAGTCCTCAACCATTCCTCAGACGACAAGCTCTTCATTCCAGGGATCATTCTTGTGAACCTCCTCTGGACCCTTTCCAAGGCCAACACGTTCTTCCATAGATACGTGGCCCAAAACTGCTCACAGTGCTCCAAATGGGGTCTGACCTGAGCCTTATACAGTCTCAGAAGTACATCCCTGCTCTTGTATTCTAGCCCTCTCTATATGAATGCTAACATTGCATTTGCCTTCCTAACTGTCGACTGAACCTGCACGTTAACCTTAAGAGGATCTTGAACAAGGACCCCCAGGTCCCTTTCTGTTTCTGATTTCCAGATTTTTAAAATTTAATTCAAATTCCATCATCTAGTATACTTTTGATCATTAGATTAGTCCTTTTTATGCCACTATCGCCTCCACAAACCACAAACATCTCTTAGCTTTAGGAGTAAAACTTAAATGAAACTTAAATCGTTTCAGTTTTATCAGCCACATACTGGTGAGGATATCACCAATTTATTTCCCTATATTGGAATGCTGAGTTATTGCTTACATTGTAAAGATTTAAATATATTGTGGATTTTAAAGAATTTTCAACCTGGGGAAGTGATTTTAACAAGGTGTAGCACAGGAACTGCTTCCGATCCATTCATGATGTCCTAGAAATTATCAAGCACCAACTCTGAAACCACAGCAGGGGGCAAAGGACAGGATGAATCCAACTCACTTTCCAAAGTGGCCCTCGAGAGAGGCGGAGAGTAATTTGTCTCAAATGGGGAACTGGGCCAAGTCAGAGTTAGGCAACGGAAGTGGCATAAAAAGGACTAATCTAATGATCAAAAGTATACTTGCTGTATGTCTTCTTCTTTGATGCATCAGGCATTAATTGTACAAATAAATGACAACTTCCAACCCTCAAAATAAATACATTCTTATCGTCATACTCTCTTCCACCTTCTTCCGTCGGGAAAAAGATACAAAAGTCAAGAACAGAAATAGCCCGAGGGGAGGTGGTGGCGTAGTGGCATTGTCACTCAATTAGTAAAACTCAGTTGGCTGGACAGCTGGTTAGTGATGTCAAGCAACGCTCAACAGCGCGGGTTCAGTTCCTGTGCCAGCTGAGGTTATTCATGAAGGTCCCACCTCTCAACCTTGCCCCTCGCCTGAGGTGTGGTGATCCTCAGGTTAAATAGGCGGCAGGGTTCAATTCCGGCCTTGGGTCATTGTCTGTGTGGAGTTTGCATGTTCTCCTGTGTCGGCGTGAGTTTCCTCCGGTTGCTCCGATTTCCTCTCACGCTCCAAAGGCGCAGGTTAGATTGATTGGCCATGTTAAATTGCCCCTTAGTGTCAGGGGCACTAGCTAAATTCATGGTGTCAAGGGGATAGGGCCTGGGTGGGATTGTATCGGTGCAGACACAATGGGCCAAATGGCCTCCTTCTGCACTGTATGATTCTATGAATTACCTTCAGTCAGTCTATGGACATCTGGGATTACGACAACTTTATTTTTTGATAATCCAGAGCCCTCCGGTACTGTTCTGGGGACTTGGATTTGAATCCCACCAGAGCAGATGGTGAAATCCGAATTCTATTAAAAATAAATCTGGAATTAAAAGTCTAACAATGGCCATGAAACCGTTGTCGATTGCTGTAAAAAAACATCTGGTTCACTAATGTCCTTTAGGGAAGGAAATATGCTGTCCTTACCTGGTATAGCCCAGACCCACAGCAATGTGGTTGATTCCTAAATGCCCTCTGAAATGGCCTAGCAAGCCACTCAGTTCAATTTGTCAGGGATAGGTAATAAGTGCTGGCCCAGCCAACAATGCCCACATCCCAAGAATGAATATCTTATGGATGAATTTTTTAAAAAGGACAAAATTGGAGCTGTTGGCAAGGCTGAAAGATGAACACTTCCCACCGAGATACCTTCTATTTCTAAAATAGCATACATGTTGGGGTAAATTTTCCAGTATCATCCGCTGTGGGAATCATCACAGGCAGGATGGAAAATTTGGTGGACCATTTAAAGGGTCCATTGACGTTGGGCGGGAATTTCCAGTCTATAAACTGGAGCGACTGGAAAATCCCACACCTTGTTTCTATTTTTAAGAAAGGAAGAAATGGCAACTGTTTGAAGAAAAAACTTGCTGGAAAAATTCTGTTATAGACAATTGAATTGTACAACTGAAGATAATCATATTACTATTGTCATATTACTTCATTGCTACAATTTAGGGCAAATCTACAAACATTTGCTGTTTAATTGGGCGTATTCCATAATGTAGCTGTTTACAAACACAATAGAATAATCTTTTTTATAAAATTTTTCTTACTCTGCAAATTCTTATCACCTCATGAAAATAAAATGGAATCATACTTTCTGTACATCAGTGGTTGGCACTGCTGCTTCACAGTGCCAGGAACCCGGGTTTGATTCCGGCCTTGGGTGACTGTCTGTGTGGAGTTTGCACGTTCTCCCAGTGTCTGCGGGGGGGTTCCTGCGGGTGCTCAGGTTTCCTCCCGCAGTCCAAAGATGTGCAGGATAGGTGGATTGGCCATGGTAACTTTTCCCTTAGTGTCCAAAAATGTGTAGGTTAGGTGGATTAGCCACAGTAAAATGCATTGGTTGTGGGGAGGGGCCTTGGGCCTGTTGTGCTCTTTTGGAGGGTCGGTGCAGACTCAATGGACCGAATGGCCTCTCTCTGCACTGGCCTCTCTCTGCACTGTAGGGATTCTATGGTTCTAGTACAAGGCAAGTTTACAATAGCTATATTAGTTCTAATAACAACCTCTCAAATGGAGTGTGAGGATACACCTACCAGCATTTCGACTGTCATATTCAAGTGAAATGTTTGGATTAACAACTTTACTTGGTAACTTGCCCAAACCATCAACACTTGTTATTATTGGAATTACTCGACCAATCCTGATTTCAGCCCAACAACTCCGCCAGGTTCACTGCACAAAAACTGCATGGCTAGACAGCATAGCCAAGGAAAACTCAACTGTGTGTCGAGTATTTCATCAGAAGTAGGCTTGCACTTTATGTAACATGTAATTTTGCAAGCAAATTGAACTGAGATGATTAAAAGCTGGCTGTGTTCCAGTCTATGTGAAGCAGCGCTTTTAGGGAAATGTAATACACTCTTCAAATATCACAGAGCAACCAAATGACATGGTAATGTGTGTAAGGTAGCAGAACAGCAATCTCATCACTTTGACGTAAACCTTCTGGGCAACAATTTAGTCTTTAAATGACGCTCACACTTTGCAGCACAATGTTAGCTATCCAAATAAAAGTAAATTTGAACATATCTGTAGACTGTGAATTCTCAAACTCTAAAACCCTCAATCCCTAGTGAAAAATTCTGGTTAGATCCGAGTTCCAAGAGCCAAATCATCGCAAGAGATCAACTTCAGCTTCATACAAACTCAAGAAAGAGCCGCTCTTGCTCTATTCTTCATTACTCTCAATTTTCTTTACTCATTGATGAGAAAACATGTTTTAAAAAATTGTCTAAAAATATATATTTACATTCATGCAACTGGGATTCTTCAGGTCCAAAGCACCAATTTGTTGAGGAAAGAACAGCTACATCAGAATGCTTTGGACAAATCGAAGTATCTTTATTATCTTAATATCAGATCATGAAATGCCTCAAAATATAAACAGACTATAGGACACTTTAGTGTCTTTAGCTTGATATCAGCATTCAATGCGACAGTGAATGTATACAAGGAAAACATAGTGATGGCCACCTCTCCATGGACAGTATTACTGTCATCCAAGAGGAAAATTATCCCCAAATACCAAGCAAGGGGGATTTGCACTATGACATATTCAATTAACAAACTTTCTTGATCAGGAATTGGCTGTGTTGTTGGTATCCAGTTAAAATGATAATAAGCAATTAGAGGACCATTCTACAAATCAAACGCTAGCTTTCGTGAATGATGCCCCCTAGCATCTTCCGTCAAGATAAAACACCAGGAAAGTTCGTACATACTTCATTCATAGTAATGTCCTGCTAGCATCATGAAATGACTGAAAATATGAACAGACTATAGGAGTTATGATCTTTAGCTTGATATTAGCATTCAATGCGACAGGGTATGTATGCAAGAAAAGCATGGTGATGGCCACCTCTCTATGGACAGTATTACTGTCATCCAAGAAGAAAATTATCTCCAAATACCAAGCAAGAGGAAAGCATTCATAGCTATCATTCTAAAAGAGGAAAATAGCTTGCTTCAGAAAGCTGTAAGCACTTCTTTCTCAAGACATAACGCTTTGAGTTATGACATCTCAGCCTATGTGTTCCTGTGTTTCCAGTTGTTACTTTTATATATTGGTTTGTCAGAATTTAAAAATATTTAGTTTGTCCCTTCATTTTCACGACACAGGCAGCTCACAGGATTCTTATTCCAGGACTAAGTGCTCATGTTTTATTAAAGAGATTTACTTAAAATGAAAAACATGGGCAAGATTATAGAATCAGGGAGATTTCTTTAATTCTTTCATGGGCAGCGTTGGTTAGGCCAGCATTTTTATTGCCCATCCCTAATTGCCCTTGAACCAGTGGTGGTGGGCTGCTTGCTTGAATTGCTGCACTCCATGTGTTGCAGATACACCCTGCAGGTACACAGGAGGGAGTACCAGGATTTTGACCCAGTGTCAGTGAAGGAATGGCGATATATTTCCAAGTCAGAATGGTGAGTTGCTTGGAAGGGAACTTGCAGGTCATGGTGTTCCCATGCATTTCCTACTCTTGTCCCTCCAGGTGATAGAGGTTGCAGGTTTGAAAGGTGCTATCGAAGGAACCTTGGTGAGTTGCTATGCAGTTTGCAGACATTGTAGCTACTCCAGGCAAGTGGGGACTATTCCATCACACTCCTGACTTGCGCTTGTAGATGATGGACAGGCTTTGGAAATCAGGAGTTGAGTTACTCACTGCAGGATTCACAGCCTCTGACCCGCTCTTATTGCAACTGTGTTTATCTGGCTAGTCCAGTTCAGTTTCTGATCCACGATAATCTCCAGGATGTTGACAGTGGGGGATCCAGTGATGGCAATACCACTGAATGTCAAGAGGAGACAGTCGGATTCTTGTTGGAGATGGTCATTGCCTGGTGTTTGCGTGCTGTGAATGTTACTTGCCTCTTATTAGCCCAATCCTGAAGACTGGCACCTGAGATGCTGGGGCTGCTGGAGAAGGCTGAGATGGATCATCTACTCAGTACTTCTGGCTGAATATTTTAGGAAATGGTTCAGCTTTATCTTTCACACTAAAGTGCTGGGCTCCCCCATAATTGAGGATGGGATATTTGTGGTGCTTCCTCCTCCAGTGAGTTGTTTACTTGTCCACCATCATTCGAGACTGGATGTGGCAGGACTGCAGAGCTTGGATCTAATGCGTAGACTGTGCGATTGCTTAGCTCTGCCTATAGCATGTTTCTTATGCTGTTTGGCATGCAAGCAACCTTGCATGTAGCTTCATCAGATTGACACCTCTTTTTTTTTTGCTGCTCCTGACATGCCCCCCGTTCTCTTCATTGAACCAGAGTTGATCTCCTGGCTTGGTGGCAATGGGAGAGTGGGAGATATGCTGGGCCATGAGGTTACAGATTGTGGTCGAGTACAATTCTGCTGCTGCTAATGGAGCACAGCGCCTGATGGATGTCCAGCCTTGAATTGGTAGATCTGTTCAAAATCTATTGCATTTGGCATGTTTGACCTGATGCTATGAAACTGGGGTCTAAAGTCAATGTTAAGAACTCCCAGGGAAACTCCCTCCTGACAGTATACCACCACTCTCTGCCCTGTTGGTGGAATGGGAGGGCATCCATTCCAGACATTGCCTGTAAGGTATGATTCCGTGAGTGTGACTACATCATGCTGTTGCTTGACTAGTCTGTGAGACAAGTTCCCAGATGTTGGTCAGGAAGTCTTTGCAAGGTTGACAGAGCTGGGTTTGCTGTTGTTGTTTCTGGTGCTTAGGTCAATGCCGGATACATCGTACGTCTGGTTTCCTTCCCTTTGTAGCAGCTTTGATACAATTGAGTGGTTTGCTACGTCACTTCAGAGTCAACCATATTGCTGAGGGTCTGGAGTCATATGTAGGCCAGACTGGGTAAGGATGGCAGATTTCCTTCCCTAAAGGGCACTAGTGAATCAGTTGGTTTTTATGACAATTGACAATGGTCTTATTGTCACTGTCACTGAGGCAAGCTTTTAATTCCAGATTTATTAACTGAATTTAAATTTCACTGGCTGCTGTGCTGTGATTTAAACCTGCGTCCTCAAAGCCTGGGCCTCTGGATTACTAGTCCAGTAACATTATCATTACACCATCACCTTCCCAATTTGGGTGGTCAGACCTACCGCTGCCGCCTCATTGGCTGAATGAGAATTTCCCTTGCCCCCTCCTTGCTGGGATCTCCACTGGCTGCCTCATTCCTCCCCACACCGGCGCCATGTAAATAGCAGAGGTGGAATAGGCCTGGACACCCTGTAATTTCCCTCTATCCCCCCTTTACTGTCATTTCCAGGTCTGATGTTGACTGTGATAACTGACCCTCGGAAGCAGAAACAAAGAGTCCAATGCTTCCTCAATGGAGGAACAGAATCACGCATGGACCTTCTCACTTTCTAATTTGGGCCCAGCGCTTACCTGCTGAAGGCCCATCTGGGTCATTGACTTTACTGGGAAGTGGTGATGTAGTGGTATTGTCGCTGGACTAGTAATTCAGAAACCCAGGGCAAGATCTGGGTTCCAATCCCACCATGGCAGATGGTGAAATTTGAATTCAATAAAAAATCAAAAATGATGAAACCACTGTCATAAAAAAACCCTCTTGTTCACCAGCATCCCTTTGGGAAGGAAATCTGCCATCCTTACTTGGTCTGGCCTACAAGTGACTCCAAACGCTTCAAAAGTGACTCTTAAATGCCCTCTGAGGGCAGTTGGGGATGAGCTATAAATGCTGGCCCAGCTAGTGATGCCCACATAAATGATCTGCTCCTTTAAAGTCCTCTTCTGGAGCTCAGCTCTGAAGAGGAGAATCTGAGGCTGTTATCAAACAGATGTAATGTCACCCAAAACTTGAGAAATTCAGGAAACAACAGGAGCTGGGTTTAATTCAGCACAATAATAAAACAGACAGAAAATCTATTTAAGAAATAAAGTTCCTTTGATACATAGTTTCCATTTTGTTTCTTCGAAATAACACTAATTATATTGCTTCCAGCAAAATAAAAAGGACAAACCTCTCATTCACATTTGGAGCTTCAAATTCCTGTAATATCAGCAATGTCTATTTGCCTTTCCAATGATACACATTTCCTCTACATTCCTACATCTCTCTTATTTTCTGACTCACGTCTTTGGAGTAAACATTTCTAAGTTGTCAATATTTCTTGATGTTTAGTGCACGCCAACAATTTCTGATCGTGTGTCTTCATAAAAGTCTTGGATGTGCCACCACAAGGAGGCGGTGGTACACCTTCCCACCATGCCTCCCACTCCCTCTGGCTTTGGTACCCACAGAACCATGGCCCTGCTCACACAGCTCAGGGCACCAAGTACGATAAGTAACCCACCGCTTTGACAAAAAGGCTGAGGATTTTGCCTGTAATTACAACACTGACTCAACTCTGCCGCGCACATGTTTTTTGTGTACAGCTGCCTGCCCCTGACCTGCTAATGGTTTTGCTGTGTTAATCCAGGTCAACATCGCTCCCTCATTCTCCATTTTAGGCTGTCCAGCTCTGTCTGCTACTGGCTCTCACTTCAATAAAATGCCTGCCAGTCCCCCTTCCCGGCCATTTCTATCAGCTGCCTCTGAGCCTGGCAGCTGCCATTTTCTCCTGCTCTCCCATTTTCTTCTTAATAACCTGGTTTTTTTTACCTCCAAACTTCTTTTAAAATGACCCTGTGCCTTTTCTTCATTTAAAAAAAAAATCTGGAGCTCTCTATTTCATTTTTAATGCCCTAATCCTCCTCTGTTCATTTCCAGCTCCCCTCTCCCTCTCATTATCTACTTTTTCCATTTGCATTTTTTAAACCATGATCTCGCTTTCATTTTTAATGGCTTTGTTCTCCCTGTTTTTCTGACTCTCTTTTTAAAAAGACAGGATCAAATATTGATTTCTGTAATTTTCCTCAGTCCCTCTGATCTTCGACAGCATCAATTGCTTATTTCTTTTCAAAAGCCCAACAGTTTTGGTACATTTGTGTTTGGCCTCTTATCATGAACTTCTGACAAGACATTTCAAATTGGGCACCTTCTAACTCGCACGCAAGTTCTGCTAGACAGGGTCAAAAATGGTCCCACAAATGTGGTGTGTAATACGGGAATCACGTTTGGCACAAAGGTGTTAATATCAAGGGGGTGAATTTTTTTCCACACATTGCACAGATGTGCCTGGAATTCCCGGGATGAGGGCCAGACCACCGGCCGCTACCTGCATGATTCACCCAACTTTCTTCAATTATATCTAAGCTAGGGAGGTTTTCCTTTAACGAGAAGAAGAACAACAAATCGCAGGAATGATGAGAACAGTGGGCGAATGCGTGGGACTAACTTTGAAAGAGCCAGCACACACTCAATGGGCTGAATGGTGGCACAGTGGTGAGGATCATTGCTGTCTCATAGCAGCAGGGGCCTGGGTTCAATTCTGGCCTTGGGTGACTGTATGGAGTTTGCACGTTCTCCCCGGTGTCTGCGTGAGTTTCTTCCGGGTGCTCCGGTTTCCTCCCACACTCCAAAGATGTGCAGATTAGGTGGTTCGGCCATGTTAAATTGCACTTTAGTGTCCAAAGATGTCTAGGTTAAGTGGATTAGCCACGGTAAATGTGTGGGATTAAAGAAAGGATCTGGGTAAGATACTCTGTCAGAGAGTTGGTGCAGACTTGATGGGCTGAATGGCCTCCTTCTGCACCATAGGGATTCTATGATTCTATGAATGGTCTCCTTCTGTCCAACTGTTGAGTCTATGAATTAAGCTTTTGCTAATGGAAAGATTTATGACTGTTCAAAGTTAAAAAGACATGTTGTTGTGATTTATTTTCATAATTTCTGATATGTCCTGCTATCAGATTGAGTATCTAATCAATTCAATGGTACGTATACTTCAAGTGATTCCAAAATTCTAATTCAATGTAGATGCCTCATTCTTGCTCCTTCAGGTTGTAAACCTGACTGCATCGTTTTCGGAAGGGCTTGAGCCCAGCTGAGGAAGCATTGTACAACAAAAACTGAAATAAATCAACATGCACAGATAGTGAAATACAAATGAAAAGTGCTGGAAAAACTCAAGAGGTTTGGCCATGTCTGTGGAGAGAGAAACAGAGTTAATCTTTCGGTTTCAAGACGACCTTTCTTCGGAACTGAAAAGGTATGAGAATGTGATGGATTTTGTGCTTTTGTAAAAGGCGGGGGGGGTGGGGGGGGTAGCAGGTGGAGGAAAAGGAAAGGTCAGGGATAGGTTAGAGAGTGGAGGAGATTAAATTACAAAGATGTCAAGGGACAAATAGCAAAGAGAGTGGGAATGACAGTAGTAAAGAAACAAAGCATTGGTCAAGAGTAAGTGTTAATAGCAGAATGAAAATCAACACCGTCTGTGTGGTGTTTGCACATTCTCCTCGTGACTGTGTGGGGTTTCCCCGGGTGCTCCAGTTTCTTCCCACAGTCTGAAAGATGTGCAGGTTAGGTTGATTGACCATGGTAAATTGCCCCATAGTGTCAAGAGGAATAGCAGGGTAAATATGTGGGGTTAAGGGGATAGGGCCTGGGTGGGATTGTGGTCAGCGTAGACTTGATGGGCTGAATGGCCTCCTTCTGTACTGTAGGGATTCTATGATTCTACGAAAGTGACAAGATACAGACTGACATGAGGGGAGTTATACAAAATGGAGGTGAGAGTTCACAGTCTGAAGTTGTTGAAAGAGTCCAGAAGGTTATACAGTGCCTGATCAGGAGATGAGGTGTTGTTCCTCTAGCTTGCACTGGGCTTCACTGGAACACTACAGCAGGCCAAGGACAGAAACGTGAATAGGAGAGCAAGATGATGGATTGAAATGGCAAGGAAGCGGGAAGGTCGGAGTCATGGTTGGAGACTGAATGGGGTGTTCCACAAAATGGTCACCCAGTCAGCATTTGGGCTCCCTGGTGTATGGGAGATCACAGTGGGAGGAACAAATGCTCCGGACAAAGTTGAAAGAAATGCAAGAAAACCGCTATGTCACCTGGAAGGAGTGTTTGGGGCCTTGAACAGTGAGGATTGATGCACCAACAGGTGAACGCCTGAATTTAATGTTCGAGTTCACACTTAGCTGCTCCTTACGGGTTTCACCGCACAAGGTTATGGGTGTGATGTTCCAGCCATCTGTGTCCCAAGACTGGAAATTCCCACCTGAGATCAACCGACCTTTAAATGGTCTGCCAAATTTTCTGTCCCGCTACGATTCCTGCGGCAGGCGGGACAGGAAAATTCCGCCTTATATCTTTGATTTTCAGTTTCCATAGATAGTAACTTCACTCTGACAAGAATTTCACTAAATCAAAGTTCAATTTAAATAGCATCCCCTGTATCACTGAAAGGTGAATTCCATTATGAAAAGATTTTAAAAAATATTACTTATTCAGCAGTGTCACAAGTAGGCTTACATTAACACTGCAATGAAGTTACTGTGAAAATCCCTGAGTCGCCACACTCCGGCACCTGTTCGGGTACACCGAGGGAGAATTTAGCATGGCCAATGCACCTAACCTGCACGACTTTCGGACTTTGGAAGGAAACCGGTGCACCCGGCAGACACTGGGAGAACGTGCCGACTCCACACAGTTACCCAAGCCGGGAGTCAAACCCAGATCCCTGGCGCTATGAGGCAGCAGTGCTAACCACTGTACCGACTTGGGTACACTGAGGGAGAATTTAGCATAGCCAACGCATCTAACCAGCACGGATGACATGGACTGCGTATGGGAATTGTATACATTCTGCATCATCACTGCAAACATGGTGGCAGAGGAATCATTTTTCAATTGTAAAAAAAAATCAAAGCAGCGCAATACTTGCACCTTATAAATACAACTGATCAAAATCTCTGTTCCATTAGGAGAAAGTCACAAGCGCAGCTCATAAAACGAAAGCCACGTCCCGACACCTCAGTCGGTTCTCCTGAACGAGGTATATGTAAGGCTGAATTTATTGAAACTCAAACTGATACTAAGGCATGCAGAAATTATAAGAATAAATCACACTGACAGCTCTGAACAAATGTTCAAATAATCGTTCCATCAGCAGAAGTATTATTTGTAGAATCTTGGGGTTGTGCAACACACACAATGCCATTCAAAGACTCTTCCAGCAATCTGTCAAATTCCTTTTGAAGGCTATTATTGATTTTGTTTCCACTATCTGATCAGACTGTGTTATAAATACCAACCACTTGTTGTGTAAAACTTTTTTTCCTCCTGTTGCCTTTAGTTCTTCTGGCAATAACCTTAAATCTGCTGCCTTGGTAGCGACTCTTCAGCCTTTGGTAACAATATCCCTTTGTTTTTCCCTATTTAAACCCTTCACTATTTGAAGATTTCAAATCTCCTCTTAACCTTTTCAGTTCTTATGGGGAACAAGTCCACTTTCTCGAGCCTCTCCTTCCACCAATTCCTCTTCGCTGGCACCGTTTCAGTAAATCTCTTCTGTACCCTCTCCAAGGCCTTCACATCTTTCCTGCAGTCCAGTGCTCAGAAATGGACCCAATACTCCAGCAAGGCACAAGCTAAAGTTTTGTAAAGATTTAGCACAACTTGCTGGCTTTTGGACTCCATTCCACTATTTATACAGCTTGGGATCCCATATGAAAGTTGAACTCTGTTTTTTAGCCTGAACAACCACCTTGAAAGATTTGTGCACAGTGTCCCCCCCTCCCCTTCCAAAGTTCTTGCTGTTCTTGCACCCCCTTTAAAATTATGGCATTTAATATGCATAATCTCCTCATTCTTCCATACTGGATTGCATCTGCCATTCCATCAACCTGTCCATGCCCTCTTGAAGTCAATTGTTACCTTCCTTACTATTGACTACACTTGCGAGTTCTGTGTCATCGGCAAATGTTGAATCAGTGCTTTGTACCCTCAAGCCCAAGTCATTAACGTGTGTGTAATGTACATTCCTGTGATATATAAGAGTTAGGCCATCTTATGTTTTTCTGTGAGCTGGTGCCACTCATTGCGGACAATGATGGTGAAAACTGAGGTGATCCATCTCTGCAGAGGAGCAAGAGATTTTCTGTGGCAACTGTATCTTGGAAATGGTGCAACCGATTGAAGACATACATGGTTAGAGAGTTTTGACTGTAAAACTGGCATGAAGCAGTTATATGCAACTTTTCTAGTGGAGAAAAGGTACAAAATTGCTCTTAATCCAGAGGCGTACTGAAACTTCTCAGGACATCCTGGACCCAGACGTTGATCGTGGTCGTCTAGTCAGTTGGGATCTAGTTTCCAGACGACCGCGCATTATCTGCACACCTCGTATACAGAATCGACGACGTGTAGTGTGCGCTTTCGGCGCGCTGTGCATGAGTGGCGTCAGTGCAGGCAAGGTGTGCATTTTCTACACACTAATGCACAGAGCCGGTGCATGCGCTTTCTCCGTGGAAAAGATGAGAGTAATCTTTATAATATAGTGTTACAATAGATACTAAATTATATCCTTACTGCTGTGCATTTCTGGTGAAGGCAGCTGCAAAACAATTGCATAAGGTGCTTCCAGTGGGTCGCAAACTGAATATTACACAACATTAAACCTTTGCTACTTAGGGTTCAGTAGCATGAGCTACGTCACAGGGTTGCCAATCCAAAGGTCTGGATTAATGATTTGGAGGACAAGAGTCTACATCCCATCATGCAGTTGGCAAATTTAAATTCAATGAATTAAATTAGGTTAAAATTCTGGAACCGGCGACCACAAAAGCACCAGATTGTTGTAAAAATCCACCTGCCGTACTGATGCCCTTTAGAGAAGGAAATCTGCCATTCTTATCTGGTCTGGCCTACATGACTTCAGATGTTCAGAAGATTTCTATTACAAAGAACAAAGAACAATACAGCACAGGAACAGGCCCTTCGGCCCTCCAAGCCCGTGCCGCTCCCTGGTCCAAACTAGACCATTCTTTTGTATCCCTCCATTCCCACTCCGTTCATATGGCTATCTAGATAAGTCTTAAACGTTCCCAGTGTGTCCGCCTCCACCACCTTGCCTGGCAGCGCATTCCAGGCCCCCACCACCCTCTGTGTAAAATATGTCCTTCTGATATCTGTGTTAAACTTCCCCCCCTTCACCTTGAACCTATGACCCCTCGTGAACGTCACCACCGACCTGGGGAAAAACTTCCCACCGTTCACCCTATCTATGCCTTTCATAATTTTATACACCTCTATTAAGTCTCCCCTCATCCTCCGTCTTTCCAGGGAGAACAACCCCAGTTTACCCAATCTCTCCTCATAACTAAGCCCCTCCATACCAGGCAACATCCTGGTAAACCTCCTCTGTACTCTCTCCAAAGCCTCCACGTCCTTCTGGTAGTGTGGCGATCAGAACTGGATGCAGTATTCCAAATGCGGCCGAACCAACGTTCTATACATCTGCAACATCAGACCCCAACTTTTATACTCTATGCCCCGTCCTATAAAGGCAAGCATGCCATAAGCCTTCTTCACCACCTTCTCCACCTGTGACGTCACCTTCAAGGATCTGTGGACTTGCACACCCAGGTCCCTCTGCGTATCTACACCCTTTATGGTTCTGCCATTTATCGTATAGCTCCTCCCTACATTATTTCTACCAAAATGCATCACTTCGCATTTAGCAGGATTGAACTCCATCTGCCATTTCTTTGCCCAAATTTCCAGCCTATCTATATCCTTCTGTAGCTTCTGACAATGCTCCTCACTATCTGCAAGTCCTGCCAATTTTGTGTCGTCCGCAAACTTACTGATCACCCCAGTTACACCTTCTTCCAGATCATTTATATAAATCACAAACAGCAGAGGTCCCAATACAGAGCCCTGCGGAACACCACTAGTCACAGGCCTCCAGCCGGAAAAAGACCCTTCCACCACCACCCTCTGTCTTCTGTGACCAAGCCAGTTCTCCACCCATCTAGCCACCTCCCCCTTTATCCCATGAGATCCAACCTTTTTCACCAGAGGGACTTTGTCAAATGCTTTACTAAAGTCCATATAGACGACATCCACGGCCCTTCCCTCATCAACCATTCTGGTCACTTCTTCAAAAAACCCCACCAGGTTAGTGAGGCATGACCTCCCTCTCACAAAACCATGCTGACTCTCGTTAATGAGTTTATTCCTTTCTAAATGCGCATACATCCTATCTCTAAGGATCTTCTCCAACAACTTCCCCACCACGGACGTCAAGCTCACTGGCCTATAATTACCCGGGTTATCCTTCCTACCCTTCTTAAATAACGGAGTTATTTATTTTAGTTTAGTTAGGGCATCATGCTTGGCATGGGCTTGGAGGGCCAAAAGGCTTGGTCCTGTTCTTTGTTCTCTTTGTACGTACAGGACTGCGGTTGGGTCTTAACTGCCCTTTCAAATGGCCTAATAAGCCGTATTGAAGGTGGCAGCTCATCACCACCTCCTCAAAAGACAATTGAAGGGTAGTCAATAAATGTTGGCCTTGCCAGTGATGCCCACATCCATTGAACAAATAAATAAACACTGTTTTTGTCCATTAAAATACAAAAACAAAGAAAACAGCAAATAGATATGCATTAAAAATCTGGAGGATAAACTTTTCTTCAAAAATTGAGTATCAACAAGCCTAATAATTCGTAAAGTTGACTATTTAGGTAGCAAAGGTAGAATAAGGCAGTGTAAAGCCTGTTGAGCATGACGTTTTAATATCCCTGAGTGATCGTAGGAAGACCGTGCTTGTAGGTCGAGTCAGGATAACTGTCGAAACATTCATTCTCGAGTCACCAAAGTCTGAGCACCCCTGACCCAGACAATGATGTAAAATCCCTGCCTGTGCACATCCAGACATTGCAACTGCAACATCTGACAAAAACCTCTGGTTATTATACAAGGAGGATGCCTTTCCTTGGGATTAATTTTCCTACACTCCAGTTTAATTGTTCCATTATTAATATATGCTGTGTATGATATTACTGGTATCCTTATTACCTGAATAGCCCAATTTCTTTTCCTGTTTTCTAAGCTTTCCAAATATAATTGTCCCCTTTTTGTACAAAGTAATTAAAATAGACATCAATGTCTTAATCAGAGAACACATCGGGGACCTATTGAGCATGATACTAAATCAATAAATCAATATAGTGAATCGCTACCAACAGGCATTCTTAACATTGTTATGTATGTTTTTCCATCGAGCCCGTTTGATTAGATATATCACGACCAATGTCATTGGCTAACAATAGAATTCTGTTGTTGTATGTATTAAGATTCACTCCCCAAGGATCTTCAGGCCTCCAGACCAAGTTCTTGTCTCAATCCCCCAACCATCAGCATCAGCCTTCGCTTTACTATCTCCCAGTCTTGGTCTTTGGCAACACAAGGTCTGCCAGTCCTAGGCTTTGTGTGTTGATGCCAGATTTCACTACTGCAGCAGACCCCTGGAGATATCATCATAGAATGATGCTCCAATGATGGTAAAATTGAAAATAACATCACTTTCAAAAAATAATGACTTTATACCATGCGCTGATTGGTGGCAACTGTGATCTCAAAGTAATATTTCAATTGTAATATTTGCAACAACAGCAATAGCGAGCCTTTCCTCCTGTGAGCAGATTGGGTTTGTATTCGTTGGAATTTAGAATATATTTCAATTGTAATATTTGCAACAACAGCGATAGCGGGCCTTTCCTCCTGTTTTTGGGTTTGTATTCGTTGGAATTTAGAAGGCTGAGGGGGGACCTTATAGAGACCTATAAGATAATGAAGGGGCTGGATAGGGTAGAGATGGACAGATTCTTTCCACTTAGAAAGGAAACTAGAACTAGAGGGCACAGCCTCAAAATAAAGGGGGGTCAGTTTAGGACAGAGTTGAGGAGGAACTTCTTCTCTCAGAGGGTGGTGAATCTCTGGAATTCTCTGCCCGCTGAAGTGGTGGAGGCTACCTCATTGAATATGTTTAAATCACGGATAGATGGATTCCTGATCGGTAAGGGAATTAGGGGTTATAGGGATCAGGCGGGTAAGTGGAACTGATCCACTTCAGATCACCCATGATCTTATTGAATGGCGGGGCAGGCTCGAGGGGCTAGATGGCCTACTCCTGCTCCTATTTCTTATGTTCTTATGTTCTTTTGTTTTATATTGAGATTAATCACATTTCATTGTCATGTTCCAGCTCCATGCCTCACTATCATGTCCTGGGCCTAACCAGCTCACTTGTTTCCTATCAGTCCCAGCCTCGCTGCTCGCTCCAAGCCTGCCCAAATGGCTGCCAGTCCAAGAGTCACCCACTTCACTTGTCCCAGCCTCAGGCATCTCAGCTCATTATGTTCACTTGCATCCTCCATACTCACTGCCTGCTCCTCTGTGCAATCATCACCTCCTGGCCTGGGGCACGGTTCCTCCCTCACTGTTCGCTTGCTTCTTTCATATCCGGCCATACCCGTTATATTCCTGCCCTGACCTCGCCACTCTCTCCCTCAACCCCTCTCCAGGAAAGAAATCAGAGCTCGGCGCTGAGGTAAACGCAGCAAAAAGACATTAACACTTTGGTCTCGGCTATTAAATGATCAGGGCCCTGAAACTGTTTCTAGATGACCATAGCGGGTATGGAAATGGTTTCCCCTCCATACAGAAAGGAAGGGAAAATGTGTGAGAAATACACAGAACGAGAAAGTGAAGGACAAAAAAGACATACAAAGGAAGGAGCAAAATAAAAAGAGAGAAACATTTACGAAGCAGGAAGGAAGATTGGGAAAAATTTTTAAGTGTCAGGAGAAATACTGAAAGAGATCATTTGGAGAGAGGGAGAGGCTTGGAAGAGTAGTCGGAGACAATCAGATACACTGGGATGAATGAAAGTCTGATAATAACAGAGAGGAGCCGATTGCTTGTCCGTCCAGCTGTATTACAGAACTCTGATGCTTCACACACTCCCCACCACAATCTCCCGGTAAAAGAGGCAATAAACCAAATAAAAACTCAAGCCAGGGGTAGAAAATCCAGAAAACTCCCCTTCAATCCCTTGAGGCAATTGTAATTACTCCTGATGATCACTCTGGCCCTGATCATCCCATTCAGTCCCCACCTTTTCCAAGAGACGATCTCCAGCCATAAACAGATCCCACTCGTGTCTGAAGGAAATTAGAGAATCAGAAATCCCACTCTCCTCCGAGAAAATAATCCTCTTTTCATATCTAACCTAGTTGCATTAGTTGAGACTGGGAACACTGGTCCTCACTAACCCATAAAGTTTACTCATGAGGGAAAGTATCTAGGAAGCCACCGAGGGAGATGGAAGAGTTCAAGATAAAGAGAGAAAGGGAAAGACAAAAAATTAAAGAATGGAATTGAAAGAAGATTCACTTTTATTTATTCACAGGATTAGATGTCGCTGGCCAGCAAGCATTTATTATCCATTGATTATATAATAGCAAGTTGCCTTCATAGCTTGCTAGGTTATTCCAGAGGGTAGTTAAGAGTCAATTTTATGTATGTTTGGAAACATATATAGGTCAGACTGGGTAAAAATGGCATAATTCATTTATGGGATGTGGGCATTGCTAGCTGGGCCAGCATTTATTATTCGTGCCTGAGAGCATTTAAGAGTCAACCACATTGCTGTGGCTCTGGAGTCACATGCAAGCCAGATCACGTAAGGACGGCAGATTTTCTTCCCTAATTGTCATTAGTGAACCAGATGGGTTTTTCCGACAATTGACAATGGTTTCATGGTCATTATTAGACTTAATTTAATTCCAGATTTTTTTTATTGAATTCAAATGTCACCATCTGCTGTGGTGGGATTCGAACTCAGGTCCCTAGAGCATTACGTTTAAGTTTATTTATTAGTGTCACAAGTAGGCTTACATTAATATTGAAATGAAGTTACTGTGAAAAGCATTGCCCTGGGTTTCTGGATTACCAGTCCAGCGACAATGCCATTACGCCACTGCCTTCCTTTCCTCATGGACATTAGTGAACCAGTTGTGTTTTAACAACAATCCGTTGTCATGATCACCATTCTCGAGAGCAGCTTTATATTCTGGATTTATTTGATGGTTTCAATTCACAAACTGTCATGGTGGGATTTGAACCCACGGACAGAATCCTCCAGGCCTTCCTGCTGGCAGGATCTTTCGCTCTGGCCAAAGTCAATCCCTGCTGCGGGTTCCCCGACACCGGCACAGGAGAGAGCTGCATATCACCATCGACTGCGGCAGGACTGGAAGATCCTGCTAGCGGCCAATGGTGCACCACCTCTGCCACAGTAAAACCTGCCACA
The DNA here is from genome assembly GCF_964213995.1 of Mustelus asterias. NCBI lineage: Eukaryota > Metazoa > Chordata > Chondrichthyes > Carcharhiniformes > Triakidae > Mustelus > Mustelus asterias. The sequence continues at coordinate 75,262,011 of NC_135812.1, read as the reverse complement.
GGCAGGCTGGAGAATTCTACCCAATGTCTCTGATTAATAGCCCAGGCTTCTGGCAGCATTACCACCCTGCTACCAATACCCATATCATATTCTTATTATTAAAATCAAGATTGCCATCAAACATTAGGTTGAATTCAGGCAAGCTCCAAGGTTAAATCCTTCAGATAAGACCCATCTTGATGCTTAGGTGAACAATGCCAAAAAACAGGTACGGTAGTTTAGATTCCATAAATAAAGCGGTCAAATTAGACTGGAGAAAAAGGAATAATCACATTTACCGTGTTCTAGATGAATCCATGTCCAATACTAGTTTCGCTAAATGTTTTCTCTGTTTCTGAATATTAGGAATGTCCACCTAAAAAAAAAAAAAATATCATTCTCTTTATCTGTTCATTGGAGATTATCTGGTTGAATAAAAATGGTAATTCACTTTTGCAATCATATTCCTCATTATTCAAATTAAGATTTCCATCACATACAAGGTGGAAGTCAGGAAACTCCAACAGTTAAAGCATTCAGATAAGAAAGCTTTAACTGGACCCTCATGATTTTGAACATCTCAATCAAATCTCCTCTCAAAATTCTCTTTTTCAAGAAGAGCTCATGGTGGTTGGAGGTCAATTATCGCAGTTGCAGGACATCACTGCAGGAGTTCCTCAGGGTAGTGTCCTAGGCCCAACCATCTTCAGCTGCTTTATCAATGACCTTCCTTCCATCATTAGATCCAAAGTGGGGATGTTTGCTGATGACTGCACAATGTTCAATATCATTCGCGATTCCTTAGATACTGAATCAGTCTGTGTCCAAATGCAGCAAGACCTGGGCATTAGCAAGGCTTGGGCTGACAAGTAGCAAGTAACATTCATGCCATGCAAGTGCCAGGCAATGACCATCTCAAACAAGAGAGGATCTAACCATCGCTCCCTGACATTTAATGGCATTATCCATCACTGAATCCCCAACTATCAACATCCTGGGAGTTACCATTGATCAGAAACTGAACCGGAGTAGACATATAAATACTGTGGCAATAAGAGCAGGTCAGAGGCTAGGAATTCTGTGGTGGGTAACTTACCCCCGACTCCCTAAAGCTTATCCACCATCTACAAGGCACAAGTCAGGAATCTGATGGAATACTGTCTCCTTGCTTAGATGAGTACAGCTCCAACAACTCTCAAGAAGCCTGACACCATCCCGGACAAAGCAGCCCACTTGATTGCTACCCGTTCCACAAACATTCAATCCCTCCACCACCAATGCACAGTGGCAGCAGTGTGTACCACCTACAAGGTAGACTGCAGGATTGCACCAAGGTTCCTTAAGCAGCACCTTCCAAAATCAAGACCACTCCCATCTAGAAAGACAAGGGCAGCAGATACCTGAGAACACCACCACCTGGAGGTTCCCCGCCAGGTCACGTCCCATCCTGACTTGGAAATATATGATTGTTCCTTCACGCTCATAAGTCAGATTCCTGGAATTCCCTCCCTAACAGCACTGTAGGTGCACCTACACCTCGGGGACTGCAGCAGTTCAAGAAGGCAGCTCACCACCACCTTCTGAAGGGCAACTAGGGATGGGCAATAAATGCTGGCCTAGCCAATGACTCTCACAACCTGTAAATTAATAAAAAAAAGAACTTTAGTTCCATGCTTTGCTGAACCTACTAGCTAAATGGCCGGAGTATAAGCGTGTTCGGATGAACAGTCCACACTCAGAAAGGGCTGATGGAATAGAATTTGTGTGCGTGCTCACCTGTTCTCTCATTGTAACTTCAGTAGAAACTCAGTGGAAACTTGGTGACCATTTACACCATTGCTACAGGATTTCCTAGAGTTATAACTGGGGATCAGAGAGAAAGGCCTACAGAAATTCTACCCTGAGGGCAGTCACTGACCCGTTCCATACTTCAACATTTATTTGTTTCTATTTTGAGTATATTTGCCATTTTAGTTTCCCTTTTTCTAGAAAGAGCCTCTGGCTATTCAGGACAATCTCAGCACACTTCTTACCTCAGCTAACACGAAGAGTGGCTCTATCACATCCCGTTCTATCTGTAGCTCGAAAAGGATAAGCTCCTGGGCTAGCCTGTCCTCTGTGTCCCCACACATCTTCAGCATCTTCCTGTAGAGAGAGAGGACACAAGCCACGTTAGGCAGAACTCCTACTGCGGAAATAATCATTACAGATACACCGTCAGACAATGCAACATGCTGTTCTCTTTCTCCCTAGGTTTAGCCTTTACTTTAGAAAAAGCACCAGGAATTCCAATTACGTAGTTCTGAAACAACACAAATATTTTTTCCAGCATGTGTAGGTTCCCAATTTTGCACAATGTGAGCCATTGGCCACTGAAAGATCTTCAGTCAGTTCATTTTTAAAAAACCGACACAAACACTGGATGGGATTTTCCGGTCGTGCTTGCCCCAAGGCTGGAAAATCCCACCCGATGTCAACGGATCTTTGCACGCTCCATGTCCTGCCTGCTACGATTCCCGTGGTGGGCGGGACAGGAAAATTGCACCCACTGTCTTTGCAGTCATCATAAAGAACAGTCAGAAGTCTCACAACACCAGGTTAAAGTCCAACAGGTTTATTTAAAATCATGAGCTCATGATATAAACCTGTTGGACTTTAACCTGGTGTTGTGAGACTTCTTACTGTGCACACCCCAGTCCAATGCCGGCATCTCCACATCATCATAAAGAACACTTTATGACGATGCATTATTTCGGCATTAGGCATTACAACGACTAAGCTTACCTCTGGAAGCATCACCCAGATAGATTATCCAAAGGAACTCTACTAAAATTTAGGCAGCATTGACTGTACCCTATTTGCTCGAAGCAGTTCAGGCTGTACATTATTTATTCCCCACAGTATTTAAAGAATTATCAGCATCACAGAAAATAAGAATTTTATCTTTGGAACGATATTTCAAACTGTAACCTGTTGCACCAAAACCTTCCAATTTTACAACTCTTAAACAGACAACTGAACTCAATAGCAAGTGGGTGGAACCCTCGGGTTCTGATACTCATAACAGAGGCTGGAATTTTACCCCTACTCCCGCCCCGGAATCGAGGCAGGCGCGGCTTGCAGAACGACGTTCTCCATTGGCCTTGGGCAGGACTTTACGAGCCTTGGGCAGGCGAGGTGGTAAAATTCCAGCACATTTGTTAGTTCTTTTCCCCCCAATCTGTGGTCCTCTGTGGATCTCGTACTCCAATTGCTGTCTCTCCATTTATAACCATAGCGAATTGGAGTTTCCTCACTTCCAAAATCTGATTAATTCCTCATTCGCTGCCCATAGCACCATGTAACGCCTCTTCAGAAGATAATCTATTGTATCTGAAATGTGTTTCAATATCTCGAGAAGGCGCTCCATTAATGACAAGTTCTTTCATCTATGCTCCAATGTCAGGACGTGTTGCTATCGGGCTGTGGGTTTGCACAGTATTCCCCAGCACAAAGTCTACAATTCTAACAGAAACATTTATTCAGGCTCAAACTCCAGCCTAACTTCAAGAAGAAATTAGATATAGCTCTTGGGGCTAAAGGGATCAAGGGATATGGGGGGAAGAGGGGATCAGGATATTGAATTTGATGATCAGCCGTGATCATAATGAATGGCGGACCAGGTTCAAAGGGCTGAATGGCCTCCTCCTGCTTCTAGTTTCTATGTTTCTATAGTTTCGCCATGCCCAGCAAATTGTGACAAAATCAAAATTATTTTGTATTTTTCCACATATCTCTTTTAGCCATCAGCAGGAAATTCCTCGGCAAACTGGTATACAGGATGGGTCTGGAATTTAATGCGAATTTATAAGCCTTCTCAATGTGCACTTGGTTAAAATGTACAGGGGCCAACAAGACTCTTCAGTATGATGACAATGAGTCCTTACAACAATGCTCAAAGCAATAAAGACCAAGATGATTTTACTCATAGCTTGGCATCATTCTCCACGCACTCTATAAACCTTGCCAGCTTTGTGCAAATATTAACAATGGGGTATTCAGCCTCTCCAAGTTTCAGCTAACTGCTTGGCCAGAACTAACACAATATATTATGCTGGGCGGGTCCGACAGAAAACTGGACTATAAACTGCGCAGTTTGTTTTATTTTATTACTACGCTTAATTTTCAGATGCCTCAACCCAAAACCTAGTTTGAAATTTATTTGGACGTATTTTAATAAGATATTTTAGCAGTTTGACTCTAACCCGGGCCTTATGCTTAATTCACAGTACATCTAAGACTGGTAGCCACACAGTGCGACGCACAATCATCGGATTCATTCTATGCACTGCAAATTGCAATGTAACATTCAGGAGGGAGCTCCGGTTCTGGCTGATAAATTTCAAATGTTTTTCGAATCGAGCGTTCAAAAGCTTGTTAAAGAAATGCACTCTCCCCCAGGTTGCAAACTACCCTATAGGTCGAGTGGATCCCTCGAGCACTTAAAGCCAGATTGCCAAAACGCAGCAGGGCCAAGTTCAAATGGCTTCCACAAGGCAAACTCAGTGTTCTAACCACTTCACAGCTGCTCAATAGTAACAGCCGCCCAAAGACAGTTCTTTGGTTAGGCTTGATTCTTCTATACAGGAAGTCCCTGGATTTATGACCCAAAGTGGTTTCCAGGAATCAATTGTAAGTTGAAAGATTCTGGGCAGGATTTTCTGGCTGCGCTCGCCCCAAAACTGGAAAATCCCACCCGAGGTCAATGGACCTTTGCATGGTCTGCCCTCCTACCCGCTATGATACCCGCGGCGGGTGGGACGGGAAAATTCCCCCCCATAAGTTGGAACCAATTCTCCCATAGGAACAATGTATAAATGGGGGATTGGTTTCCGAACCAAGGCTGGAAATCACTCTTGGGGTGGCCGGCAGTGTTACATGTTCTCAACTCTTGTCCTGTCAAGCTGAGGTGACTATTGATGCCTGCACACTTTAGCACAAATGCCTTGGTTAGTGTGGCAGATATAATGAAGCCATCGGTCACTGTCAGCTGCCTGTTTAACCTCGAATTTCTGCTCGTCTGAGCGCAAATTAAATACAACATAAGTGTATAAAATTGTAACAGTTGTGCCGTCATTTAACAGAACAAAACACTTGTTTCCACTGAATAAACATGGCTCCAGTTATACAGACGGGCGGCACAGGGTGTCAATGCACAAACATGAATGTGCTGGCATGGTGTCGTAAAGTCAAAACCGATGATGCAAAGTCAAAATGGGCTGTCGATTTATAAACGTTGTAAGTGCTGTTCGTCGTAACTCGAAAGTCGTAAAGTCAAGGACTGCCTGTATTGTTCTTTCCAATTTGATCATAAAGGGGTTGTCTGTGGTGAGGGGAATGTCTCTTCGCTGTATCTGAGCAGAATGCAATGTGTGTCCATAGCAAAGCAATGGGATTACAAATATACCACCCAACAAACACAGCACCGCTAACTCGCCAGAATGTTTATTTCTCAAACGATGCAATATAATTAAGTTGGCATTCAGAATCTCGCTGATGGCAGGTCATCTCGCTATTGGTTGGAACTTGTAAAATTAAGGCTAAGATATAGGCATCTAGTCATGAAACACTGAAGGCAAATTTGTATATCGAGTGGAGTGAAACTGAAAGTGCCAAGAAACACTTAATAAATGTGTATGTTCAAATGAATCAGAAGTTTAAGCTGCTACACTCGAAAGCGTAACTTAAATCAGTTACTTAATCCTAGTTTGGATGTTTTCCACGGTTCATAACAATGAGCATGAGAAATATTTAAGAGACTTGTATTCCTCAAGTAATGCTGATATAAATTATTGATTTGGTCAGAGCAAACCTTCTGGGGAGAAAACAATTAAAAAAGAAAGATTTGAGCAGCTTTCCTGAAAGCCAATTTAAGCAGAGCAACCCACTTGTTATACGGAGACGGTACAAATATAGTCGCAGGACGGAAATGGCCCTTTAACCCACGCAGCCAGCTTTTGTCCCAGAACCCAGTCAGACCACCCAGTCATTGCTTTCCTATAACAAATTCACACATGTACACTCACTGTTGAACCAGGTTTTAATCCAGTTAGCATCTGAATGTTTAAACTGAAGTACGAGAGTTGATTAAACAATCTTGATATATTTAATATACCGTACAATTTTGGGTAGGCATCATCGTTGCTACATGTTGAACACTGCTCATTAAATAATTTCAGACACTCAATTACTTCTGAAACAATTTGGTCAGACTACATTTCCAGTGATGAGGAACACAGATTAACATAGGGGTGGCCCATCTCCCTTCATCGGAATATCACAATCATGCATCAGTACCAATGGGATTAAGCAAATGGAACTCTGTGGTTGATTACACAGAAGTTCCAACATTTAAAAAAAAAGTACTTCAAAGCCTTACCCTAGTAAAGAATCTTCACCCAGGATGGTAGAGCCTTCCACTAAACACTGGGCTAATGTTGTTAATGGTAGCTTTTTCTGTGGACAAGACCAAAATGATTTATTCAGATCTTAGATGTGACTGCTATCACGTACCAACTCAGCTGTTTCTCGATGCCAAACCTCACAAGTCAACTACTTCAATGCTACCAATAATCTATCAGAGTTTCAAGAGATGTAACAGTTTCATATAATACCAGTGATTCTATTGGTGGAGACAAGTTCCTTGATTTTCTATCGTACTAAACTTCTAAATGTGTTTGTCACAAACATTCACAATCTTGCTATAAATATTTACAAAAAATGCCCCTATATCTGGTCTTGAACTAAAACTGCTGCCTAAACCATAGAATCCCTACAGTGCAGAAAGAAGCCATTTGGCCCAATGAGACTCAGCGACAACAATCCCACCCAGGCCCTAACCCTGTAACCCCACGTATTTATCTTGCTAATCTCCCTGACATTAAAGGACAATTTAGCATGGCCAATCCACCTAAACTGCATATCTTTGGACTGTGGGAAGAAACTGGAGGCACCCGGAGGAAACCCACGCACAGGGAAGAACGTACAAACTCCACACAGGTTGTCTCCCAAGGCCGGAATTGAACCTGGATCCCTGGCGCTGTGACGCAGCAGTGCTACCGTGGCATCCTGTGAGAATTGATTGCATCCAGGTATCCCAGTAAAACGTTGACTTTAATGGAAAATACTAGAGATGTGAAACAAAAATTGCTTCCTACAGACCAATCATCACTTGGGAAGGACACACTGCATCACTAGCATATTTATTCAGACATAAACGCATTATTCCAACACACTGTGGATAATTTTCACTTTAGATGATAATATAAAACAAACGTTAGTGAATCAGTCACCTGTTCATTACATATCATTTCCAATTTTCCTTCCTGTTGTCTGCCACAGACGGGTAGATCAGCCCAGGTGTATAATGGATTGCCTGTCCGGTATTACCCAAAGTTACCCCCACTAGGTTACAGACGCACACTTTGTAAAAGACTGCTTTAACAAGAATTTCCTTTCATCCGGGGATTGACACTTGCTCTAATGATGCAACAGCATGTGGTGTTATATTTTGGGATGCCGTGGGGGTTGGAATCTTGCCTTTCCCGATGGCAGATTTGAGGGGGGGGGGGGCATTTAATTGGGCGGGGCGGTGGTTGGGGGAGATCCTGTCACCTTCCTGCCTCTGCCCTGATTGAGTCTGTGAGGGGGGGGCATAGGCAAATAATGCCCATGAGGGCCCCATCCTGCTGCTGTTGGTATTGACTGAGTGGCGGGCAGGAACCTCACCATGTCTGGAGCATGAGCAGCAAGTCCCGGTTTGTTTGCCCACTGTCTCCCAGGGTGCTTCCTGATACACAGTTACTCAATGCCTGGTCAAAGCACCTGATGTTGGAATGGGGGGGGGGGGGATGCTGCTGAGAACCACCCCACTCTGGCCCTTGCTGCTGACTCCTCGCTCCCCTCCTCTCCTGTGGACCCCATCCCACGATCCCCTTCCCACCTTCACCCACCTGTGTCTGGATCCCTCAGTGACCTGCGGCCTTAGGTGGGTAGATGGCAGTCACCACTGTCCCAGTGACGCTGCTCACCTCCGATTGGCTGGCAGTCTTCAATGAACAGGATTCCCCCCACCCCACCTTCCTGCTGGGGGAAGGTCTGCTTCTGGCTTTGAGAGTTCCTGAGTGGAAACGAGGTGCAGTGGGCCCTGTCATCTCCACAGGACCTCTCCCTTTCATCTCAGCTCTCCAAACAATTAAAGTAAAGTTTACAAAACGCTATCCATATGAGAGTGGCATGGTGGCACAGTGGTTAGCATTGCTGCCTCACAGCGCCAGGGACCTGGGCTCAAATCCAGCATAGGGTGACTGCCTGTGTGGAGTTTACACGTTTAAAGTAGTTTTAAAGTTTATTTATTAGTCACAAGTAGGCTTATATTAACAGTACAATGATGTTACTGTGAAAATCCCCTAGTGGCCACACTCTGGCACCTGTTCGGGTACACTGAGGGGTAATTTGGCACCTAACCTACACATCCTTGGACTGTGGGAGGAAACCGGAGCACCCGGAGGAAACCCACGCAGACACGGGGAGAATGTGCAAACTCCACACAGACAGTGACCCAAGCTGGGAATCGAACCAGGGTCCCTGGCACTGTGAGGCAGCAATGCTAACCACTGTGCCACCGTGCCGCCCAGTGTCTTGGCAATTGTAGGCGAGGTGGATTGGCTGCGCTAAATTGCCCCTTAGTGTCCCAAGATCTGTAGGTTAGATGAAACCTCAACATTAGATAATACATCAACATGATTCAACAGCTAACATCGCAAATGGTGAGTTAGACTGACTATATCAGTGGACAATAATGAAAGCGAACTTACGGATCGTTTGTCGGCGTCTACACCTTGTTGTCCCTGCAGACATGCTGTGAGTTTTTTGTGAGTGCTGTGGGTGACCTGTTTCACCAGCTCTAGTCGTTTCTCCACCTGTTTGGTGAAACAAAATTATTACATTGCGGCCGCAAAAACTCAAACATAAAATCACTTTCGATGCAGTATTCTTCAAAGCAAAACCAGGGTGTGTTCCGAAAAACTGAATGAGGTTCAATCCTTGGCACAGCTGACGTTAAATCCAAAGTATATTAGCAACAGTTCTGGAATTTCACCGTCCCGCCCGCCATGGCAATCGGAGCAGGCGAGGAGTGGACAATGGGGAGGTCCGTTGACCTCGGGCAGGATTTTACAGTTTCGGGACAGGTGAGGCCGGAAAATCCTGCCCATTTGTTATTTTGTGGGAGGTTTTGCGGTCGACAGTGCTTTATAACAATTGACCCATAGGTAGGTTCGCTAGAATTTAGAGTCAAGGTTTTGCAGCAAGGCAACCACATTCTGTTAAAATCCTGCAGCAAGCCCCACGAGGAACAGTTAACCCTTTCGAACCATCGTGACAATGTGAACCGGAACAACTCGTCACAAACAATGCACCTCCCAGATGTTACTGTTTCTTGAATGCCCAACAGCGACTCAACTGAAGCTGCCACTATCAACCATATTTTTATTGACAAGTATTTACAGAGAAAGTTGGCAATTAAGATTTAAATGTCTCCCCTGACTTTCCATTTGGAGGTAAATGGCAGCTAAATGTCAAGTTTCTCCACATCAAAGTTTCAGTGAGCCAACTTTGTGCCAATATTCGCGATATTGCATCTTCAATTATGGTGAGCAGATCATTCAACAAAATGTGTTCAGAAGCTGCTGGGTGTGGTGCTGGCGTTGCCACGATGATGTTATGCTCAAGTTTCCACACAAATTTAATATAAGCCCGAACATAAAATCTCCTATGAATCAGCAACATATTCAATAGACAATTGGAAAGTGGCATTAAAGAGGAGTGGGATTGCCCTTACCCCTTTCAGCTCTGTAACCTCCTGACTGAACTCATGCTCCATCATACTTTTTTTAGTTGGCTTCCATTGGCTGTTTTCATCTGCTCTTGGTACATAAGGTTCATGACTAATGACCTGTTACAGGTGTGTGCTACTCTGCTGTAATGACTAAACAATTGTGGATACTCTAGTGTAAAGTGGTCATGGGCACCCTTCAGCAGTTGTTAAAATTCCAGAGACTGGCACTGCTTCATTCAATTCCACGTGGGTTACACTGACATCCGAATGGAAGCCATGGGGAAACTCCAAGCTGATGTGCTCAACACACCAGGCAGTAAACAAACTTGGAGATGCATTTTAAATAAGAAAAACATGATACTGTTCTTACCACATTGAGAGATGTAGATCGTTAACTCTAGCCTTTCAAATATTAGGAAAAGGAAGGTGTCAGGAACTGTGGACTCAGGAATTCTACAAAACCAGTTGAATAAGGAGCTGACAAAAGGTTTATTTAGACAGTCACACATCAACTTCATGCGTGTATCCTTGGGGGATGTTACTTCAAGATAAAGAGAATGAAGGACACTTTGACACTCTCTCCTCCCCCACATGTAAAACTTGTCTCCAACATTTCAGCCAATAGCTGTTTTTTAAATAATGTACACAAGAGATGAAACACAGATTGTGTAGACTCAGGAATAAACAGAACTTTAAACAATGTGGAGAAACTGATGTTACCTGCAGCAGATCTTCAGTTAATACTTCTGTCTTTTCGGCTCTACAACAGGAAAAGAAATAATGTCAAGATAGATTCTGGCCCATCGGAACAAACATACAAACAACTTGAACTCAACTTTGGCACGGTTTAAGTCACTATGTAAACGCCATGGTAAAGCAATGTTCAAATTGAATCTATCGACATGAAATACTTGTAATATTTAACCAACCTAATGGTTACATTGGATAATAACTGCATTAGTTACAAAATCAGAATTCTCCGATCAGAACGATGTCCACAACTTAAAGGAGAAAGTTCCACTGTTAAAATCTCCTTGAAATGCTGAGCAGTTGGATTATGTTCAGCATTAACGATAATTTGTTTTTTATTATGCTATTTATATATTTTTAAAAGAAACTGCTGAGTGGTGATGACATTGATACGCTTACACATAGTTAGAGACAGTTTTGACATTGTGAGGGAGCTGAATTAATACATGTACTTAATGCTGAATCATCCTAGGTTGATGTGCCCTATCCCAGATTAAGATTCATCACAGCTTCAATAACTCTCTCAAGCCATCAGAGCTTGCTGTTTTCAAGAAAACATCAACAGAAACGTAGAAGGAAAAGGTCAGTGTTCATCTTAGTTCTTTAGGACATTTTTATTTCAAAGATCCTGATGGTTGGTGTCTATTTTAAGAAAGGTCACAACACATTGATCATTCGGCCCATTGACATTCGGTTGCTGTATTGTACTGACTGTATCACAGGCATAAAACTACATTTAATTCACTCACTACCTTTTACGATCACAATCTGACAAACACGAGACTGTGACATTTCCTAAAAGGGAGCTCTCTGCCCTGGATGAACAGATTCTCCAACATGCTTCAGTGAATAATTTAATGTATACAACAATGATTTAAAAAAATATTTTTCCAATTATGTTCTGTGCACAGTTTCACAACGCGCTACAAAACAGCAAGGTTAGCATCAGTGCTGAGCCCAAAATGCCTACTTTTGCATCATCTGCTAGGGGTTTGCCCTTGAGTTAACTGACCTGTGGCAATGCAGCATTATCGAACACTACCTACTGAGATATTTTGTAATGAGAATGCACATAGCCCCACGCTTGGAAAGAGACATTGATATTTACAGCAATTAAGTAAAATGACAGAGATGGTCCAGGTTAATTATTAGCGTCCCGTGTTCTTGCACTTAGACAACATGAAACATGGATTCTCAAGACTTTCCAAAAAGCGAAGAGGTTCAACACCTCAGTTTTTTCTTCATCATCTTGTAGATGCTTCCGAGATAGTGAATGAATTCAAGGAAGCGGATGAGATACTGGATTTTTGGGACGTCGGCAGACAGAACCTCATCACTCGGCCAGCTGAGACGGGAATACGGCACATTGCTGCTGTTGTCACTCAGCAACTGCATCTTGAAACGAGACATTATCTTCCGGAGCGACTGATGGGTTCAGACTGAAATGTTACTTTTTTTTTAAAAAACTTAAGCTATTTTTTGTTCTTTTCCAGGTACCCGAGACTGTATCCACAGTACGGGAGGAAAGCGGACGTAGCTATTCTGCAGACTGAGCAGATTGCTGAGTCAGCCACTTGCTGCAGTCTCTCTCAGCGTGCGCTGCCTCATTGATTCATAGCTCCATCCCATAATGCCCTGGAATGTGCAGAGCATCTTTTGGGTCAAATGTAATTTGGTTTGTGCCAAGAAAGAAGAAATAAAAGCTGTCTGGGATAGATGTATAAATATATATGTAAATATAAATATAAATATATATATATATATATAGGAACAGCATTAGCCCCTGGCTGATTACCTTTTATGGACATCACCCACAGCCTGTTCATTTGGAACACTGGCATCTCTACTGCGTGTAATAGCAGGCGGATCTCTTTTTACAGTGCAAAATATCTTCAACAACGTGACACAGCAACTTAACTATCGATAGGTTTTAGGAGCTATTCTTCAAGGTGACGACTGTACTCTACCAGCCATAGATACCCAGACAAGAAAACCCACACTGTCCTCCGTTGATCCTTTCCACATTAGGTGGCACAGTGGCACAGCGGTTAGCACTGCTGTCTCACAGTGCCAGAGACCCGGGTTCGATTCCCGGCTTGGGTCACCGTCTGTGTGGAGTTTGCACATTCTCCCCGTGTCTGCGTGGGTTTCCTCCGGCTGCTCCGGTTTCCTCCCAAACTCCAAAGATGTGCGGGTTAGGTGGATTGGCCATGCTAACTTGCCCCTTAGTGTCAGGGGGACTAGCTAAGGTAAATGCATGGGGTTATGGGGATAGGGCCTGGGTGGGATTGTGGTTGGTGCAGACTCGATGGGCCGAATAGCCTCCTTCTGCACTGTAGGGATTCTATGATTTCTATGATTCTACATTACACAGGCAATCCATTACGCAGCGATCTATTACACTAGTGATCTATTACACAGGTGGAACAGTGGTTAGCACTGCTGCCTCACAGCGCCAGGGTCCCAGGTTCAATTCCGGCCTTGGGTCACTGTCTGTGTGGAGTTTGCACATTCTCCCCTTGTCCATGTGGGTTTCCTCTGGGTGCTCCGGTTTCCTCCCACAGTCCAAAGATGTGCGGGTTAGGTTGATTGGCCATGCTAAATTGACCCTAGTGCCAGGGGGATTAGCAGGAGAAATGCGTGGGTTTGCAGGAATAGGGCCAGGGTGGGATTATGGTCAGTACAGACTCGATGGGCCGAATGGTCTCTTCCTGTACTGTAGGGATTCTGTGATATGGGCCTCACCAGCTAGTTATAGTACTTCAGACAATTTCAGCACCAGAATCTATAAACTGCCTCATTCCCATTGAAAAGGGCCAAAATCCTTCCATGTATGCTGATGGCTTTTTAACTGGTCTATCCGATTAACTATTGAAATAACAGCTGTGTTTATTGTAAAATAAAGGCATTTGGAACATGTTAAAAGGATATTATATTTTGGTACAAAGCATTTGAACATGTTTATAGACAGACTCCATTACTCCACTAGGGAGCAAAGTTGAAATCACCACCACCGTCAAAGCCCCAACTCTTGCATTTTCTTCAAATCCTCCCTTTTATGGTCTCACCTCCCCTTACAGCTCTGTAACCTCCTCCTCCTCCAGCCTCACCCCTTACAGCTCTGTAACCTCCTCCTCCAGCCTCACCCATTACAGCTCTGTAACCTCCTCCTCCTCCAGTCTCACCCCTTACAGCTCTGTAACCTCCTCCTCCAGCCTCAAGCCTTACAGCTCTGTAACCTCCTCTCCAGCCTCACCCCTTACAGCTCTGTAACCTCCTCCTCCTCCAGTCTCACCCCTTACAGCTCTGTAACCTCCTCCTCCATCCTCACCCTTACAGCTCTGTAACCTCCTCCTCCTCCATCCTCACCCTTACAGCTCTGTAACCTCCTCCTCCTCCAGCCTCACCCCTTACAGCTCTGTAACCTCCTCCTCCTCCAGCCTCACCCCTTACAGCTCTGTAACCTCCTCCTCCAGCCTCACCCCTTACAGCTCTGTAACCTCCTCCTCCTCCAGCCTCATCCCTCACAGCTCTGTAACCTCCTCCTCCAGCCTCACCCCTTACAGCTCTGTAACCTCCTCCTCCTCCAGCCTCACCCCTTACAGCTCTGTAACCTCCTCCTCCTCCAGCCTCACCCTTACAGCTCTGTAACCTCCTCTCCAGCCTCACCCCTTACAGCTCTGTAACCTCCTCCTCCTCCAGCCTCACCCCTTACAGCTCTGTAACCTCCTCCTCCTCCAGCCTCACCCCTTTCAGCTCTGTAACCTCCTCCTCCTCCAGCCTCACCCCTTACAGCTCTGTAACCTCCTCCTCCTCCAGCCTCACCCCTTACAGCTCTGTAACCTCCTCCTCCAGCCTCACCCCTTACAGCTCTGTAACCTCCTCCTCCAGCCTCATCCCTTACAGTGCCCTACCACCACTGCAAGTGAGGATGGAGTATTTGGCGCTCAGCCAAATCTCCGTTTCCAGTGAATCCTGCTAGCGAGAACGGCCAGCGAATTTCAGCCCTTAATGTTTACACAAACCATGCACTGTTTGAATTGATCTGTATCAGGGGGGAATCTTTATTCTCTGACATTATGATCAGAAATGGTCTTAACTGTTGATTTCAATAGCTTTAGTTTGGGGCTTGAGTTAAGATATGTTGACAAGAAAGTTTGATTTTATTCATGTCTTCCCTGTATCTGGAAACAAATATGCATTTGTTTGTGGTGAAATGTAAACTTCTAGAGTTTATGGCCCATAAAGCAGGGGTTGTTGTAAAAGTGGGGTGACATAAGATGAACTATAGCCATTATGAGGGGCCACCTTCAAAAAAAAGGAAGGAGGAACGGCAGACTGGGGGATAAAAGTTGAGAAATCATAATCCTTGTCAGCACAGGGATACCACAGCTTCTGGAATATGACTCTTCTGGACACAAGACAAAGAAAAGGGACATTGTCTGTTCCAATAACACCAAGAGTCCCTGGGATCCTGAGAGATGGGAAACGTCTTAGTTGTCTTCAATACTTCATATTAAGTAAATGTAAAATCTTGTTGAATAAATTCTACTTGTTTCATACGGGCGGCACGATAGCACAGTGGTTAGCACTGCTGCTTCACAGCTCCAGGGACCTGGGTTCGATTCCCGGCTTAGGTCACTGTCTGTGTGGAGTTTGCATATTCTCCTCGTGTCTGTGTGGGTTTCCTCCGGGTGCTCCGGTTTCCTCCCACAGTCCAAAGATGTGCGGGTTAGGTTGATTGGCCATGCTAAAATTGCCCCTTAGTGTCCTGAGATGCGTAGATTAGAGGGATTAGTGGGTAAAATATGTAGGGATATGGGGATAGGGCCTGGGTGGGATTGTGGTCAGTGCAGACTCGATGGGCCGAATGGCCTCCTTCTGTATTGTAGGGTTTCTATGATTTCTATGATAAATACCAGTTATTTGTACGTCAAGCACAACTGAGGACCCTAGTGTTAGAAATTAAAAATTCAGACCGTAGAGTTTATTTTAATTAGAAGGGTTTTACACCTCAAAACGCTAAACCCTACAGCATTGCCATAAACCATTTCAGGCTCATTCTTTTGAATCCCTTCTCCAAACCATTTCATTTCACTGTCGCCTGCTCCTCATTCACAATACTCTATAAATCGTTTTCCAAGTCTTGTCGTTTCTCCAGCTCTCCCTCCTTTGATTTGCTATTTATTTCCCCCACACCTCTGTGAAGCACATTGGGATGTCATTCCACATTAAAGACACTGCAACAAT
This sequence comes from Mustelus asterias, assembly GCF_964213995.1. NCBI lineage: Eukaryota > Metazoa > Chordata > Chondrichthyes > Carcharhiniformes > Triakidae > Mustelus > Mustelus asterias. Next base: position 75,246,155 of record NC_135812.1, on the reverse strand, counting down.
CCAAACTGTTAGCATTTTAAAGTATCTCAACAATAAATAAACCTATCCGGAAAACAAACACCTGCTTAGATATACAAGAAAGACCAATGTTTTTAGTGTTTTTAGTGTTTGTATTACAATCTTGTCAATTGAGATCGTGTTCCAAGTGGAGGATAATATAGTTTGTGCTCTCAAGCCATTACGCACAAAGGATGGCATCAGAGGTCACCTGAGTAAGGCAAGCCTATGGGAAGATACAACAAGATATGGGAAGAAAATTTGGCATGTCAGCTATGACCCTCAGCAACCTTTACAGATTTAGCATAGAAAGCATCCTTTCTGGTTGTATCACAGCTTGGTGTGGCTTCTACTCTGCCCAAGACCGCAAGAAACTACAAAGGATTGTGAATGTAGCCCAGTCCATCATGCAAACCAGCCTCCCATCCATTGACTCTGTCTATACTTCCCGCTGCCTCAAAAAAGTAGCCAGCATAATCAAGGACCTCACACTACCTGGACATACTCTCTTCTACCTTCTTCCATCGGGAAAAAGATACAAAAGTCTGAGAGGGTGAAGAGGTGTCTTCCAAGATTCGTCCATGGTCTGTCTGGGATGTCTTGATCAGTTCTTTAGTTTATGTCGGGATAACAGAGGTAGTTTTAAGGGATTTATATTTGCCTTGTTAAATATTAAAAATAAAGCATAGTTTTAAATGGGTTTAATTGTATATTTATGTGTAAGGAAGGGTAAATCTATAGTTTGATTCATGTTAGACAAAGGTGTTTGCATCTGGGCATTTTTGGTTTCAGATAAAACTTGGCTTTTATTGTGTTTGGAGATGGTTACAATGTGAAAAGTAAACAAACTGGGAGAAACATATAGTTGTTGCTTGGTAGCCAGGGGCACCTTCAGGATAGGAAGGGTTTTTGAGTTTAATTTTAACTAAATTTATTAGCAGCTGAAGCTAGGTAGTGAGAGGGAAGGCAGCTCTCACAGCTGTGCTATAACAGTTGGTTTTAGAAGGCTCGGGAGTGAACATCTCTCTTAGCTTTGTGAGAAGAAAAACCATACTATGAAGTAATGGTTAAGAAAGCAAGTGTAGGAAACTTAAAGAACAGCTAGTTAAAGAAGCTAAAGAAGTGAAGAGAAGTTTCCAAGAAATTTAAAGTTAAAGGAACAAAGAGGAACTTTGACAGCAGGATAGTGCTTATGAAAGCTCGGCACAACATCGTGGGCCGAAGGGCCTGTTCTGTGCTGTACTGTTCTATGTTCTATGAAAGTCAAAGTCAGATCTCGAAAGAGAAGAGCTGATGAGGTTAGCTACAGACAAGCCACATATCTGAAACAATTGTAAGGTTTGATGTCCTTATTTCCAGTGTTTGAAGAAATAATATTCTGTTGGGAACTGAGTACCTGAATTTGTGCGCAAGTATTTAAGACAAGGGAACCTGCAAGGAGAGGTAGAAAACCTGTACTGGGTTCCTTGTTAAAAGTGGAATGGAGGCTTTGTTTGAAAGGACAGTCAGAAAACTTGGAATGGATTCTGCAAACAGCTGATGGAAAGCATTGTTTGAAAGAAGATTGTAAAGTGTGTCATTTAGGGAGTGGAGTTGGAAACCCTCATATGGGGGGAATTGTGCGGGAAATCCACTGAAGGGTAGTTGAGTGGCACCAGCCATTTGGTTCAGAGTGGGGTGCTTTTTTGATAACTGTATATATTTGTGAAGCAAAGGAGGGAGTAAAGAATATTAAAATTTTAATGTTTAATTAAAGTTTTCTTGTTCTTTCATGTTTTTGAAAAAAAGTTCAAGTTACGATCTTGTGAGCCAGCTTCCCATCCAATAGTAACACCAACTGGGGTTGTAACATTTGCTTAACTTGGATGTTCATTACAAGCGGGCAGCACGGTGGCAGAGTGGTTAGCACTGCTGCCTCACAGCGCCGGGTTCGATTCCCGGCTTGGGTCACTGTCTATGTGGAGTTTGCACATTCGCCCCGTGTCTGCGTGGGTTTCCTTCCACAGTCCAAAGATGTGCAGGTTAGGTGGATTGGCCATGCTAAATTGACCCTAGTGTCAGGGGGACTAGCTAGGGTAAATGCATGGAGTTATGGGGATAGGGCCTGGTTGGGATTGTGGTGGGTGCAGACTCGATGGGCCGAATGGCCTCCTTCTGCACTGTAGGATTCTATGATCAGCACTGCACTGTCTGATATGGTCTTTAATCATATTGCCTCCAAAATTTCACAAGACTGTTTTTTCTGCTCCTCAGTGAGGCCTAAGGTGCAATACAGCTTGCAGCATTCTTTCCCCAACAATAAGAACAGAGTTGCTACTCTTATTTGCTCAAGTTCCTTGTTTGGTTCTATGGAAATTTCATATTCTGCAATTGGGACTAAAAGAAATTCCAATTAATTCTCAAATCTCCCTTCATCTCTGTAGGAGAAGGTACTGGAATATTCAAAGCCACACTGACACACTGTACAAAGTTGCAAACTGAAGTTTTAATTATCACACTCCAGGCACCGCGTCCGCACTCTGGACACCGTGCCCGCGCTCCGGACACCGTGCCCGTGCTCCAGACACTGCGTTCGCGCTCTGGACACCGTGTTCCCAGTGGTGGATAAAATAGCTTCTGTTCTCAGGCTTTGATACACAAAGGATGACATCAGAGGTCCCCTGACTATGGCAAGCCAAAGTGCACCGAGACACTTCACCAAACAGGCAGCACCTCTACTGAAATGCAAAGCAATTTCCCGTCTAAAAGCAAATGCTTCTCATGTTCTTGTGCACTGTAACCCCGGGTTACAGCTGTGTGTTCTCATTCAAGATGGTCAAGCCAACTTGTAGCGCTCGAACCTGTCAAAGCTTAAGATGCCTCGAAGTGATTTTGGCATTTGTCCTTCTGGTGGAAGGGTATGTTTGTTATAATGAGGCCAGGCTCAGCACACTTTGTCAGCCGGAGAACCCCATTTGTATTGGCTTTTTCCATGCTGCTTTTTCCCAATTATTCTTCTCCAGTCTAAGAGTTAGCACTACTAAGGTTCAGTAATAGACTGTAGTTAAGGTGGTCCAATTAAAATGGGCAACATTTAGGGATTTTAAAAATTTCCCACCTACTTACTGTAATTCAAAATAAAATGTATTTATTTTGAACGTTGTGTATCTGCAGCATGTGGGAATCACTTTCTAAGGAAGGGAAAGGAAAGGAAGAGTTGGACAATAGAAATATTATTGCACACCCAACACCTTTGTAATTGCTTTTCTGCTATTAGCAAGAATTAACATGGTTATTTTCCTGTTGCGATCATCATGCTCTGTCTTGTAAGCACAGTATGCATGTCAGCAGGTTGATGCCTGCTGTTCAGCACACAGGCCCAAGGTGTCTGGAAATATTGACTTTAACGGTAATTTGTGTAAATATGTGCGGTTATGCATGTATTGCAATCGACTCTGCTGTTAATCAAGATGTCAGTCTTGGCTCACTGGTGTTACTGTTGCCCCCCAGGTCAGATGGTTGTGGGTTCAAACCCCACTCCAGAGACTTGACTACACATTATCAAAGTTTGGCATGTCACAGCTACAACCAACACAATCTCCAGGTGATCTGGTTATTAATCTCACTGCTGCGTGAGACCTCGCTATGTGCAATAACATCTGTTGCATTTCCAACATTCCAATAGCTACTACATTCCGTAAGTACTTAATTGGCTTTGGGAAGTCCTAGGATTGTGAAAGGCGGGGGGGAAGATAAATTGAAGTTTTTTTTTCCTAAAAACATGGGGCCTGATTCTCTGACCTCGCCCGCAACTAGGATTCTCCAGTCCCGCTGCTGTGAATGGAGATTTGGCTGAGCTCTAAATTCTCCATTCTCACTGGCAGCGATGGCAGGGTGTGAACAGCCAGAGAATTTCGGCCATGATTTTCTGAATGATACAAAACTATTAATTATAAAATTGCCTTGACCCTAAATTACTATTGGTGCTGATTCAGAGACCCTGTGACAATGGCCCACCTCTCGAAGATATCTAGGAGATAGTGACCAGAAGATTAGATCCTAAGATACTACAAGATGAGGAAGGCCATTTGGCCCATTCTGAATCAGCCACCCAGATCAATCCTACATTTCTGCCAATGCAGAATCTAATTGCGTTTTGAATAACTCAATGGTTTCTGTCTACACTGCTCTGTACAGAAGTCTATTCCAGGTGATGATTGCCCCTTGCTTAAAGAATAAACTGCTGGTATCAAGCCTATTGTTATATTTTACTGTTAGTTCAAAGTGCAACGATTTAGTTGAAATAATGCTTGGTGAAACTTTGCCACGTCATTTATTACTGTAAACACGACCACCTCTCAAACCCCTACTTTCCAGAATCAAAAGTCTAAGGCCTGGATTTTTGCTACCAAGTGGATCTACAAAGCTGACAAATCTCCAAAATCGCCACACGCAATGTGGGAAAAAGTAACCCGAATGGCGGAATCTTCAATCCGCCTTGGGGATGGGGAATGGAGGGGGAGGCGGCACCAGTTGTGGGATGGAGTCAGGCCTGCAGGCCCCGGGCACAGATCGGAGGTGGCCACAGGAGCTGTCAGTTGTCTCAGTTGTGTTCTTAATCATTGAGCTCCCTAACCCTCACACTCCCCCAGCCCCACATTCATTCTCCATGCCCATATATGCCAGCTCATGTCTCTTGCCAACTAGAACCAACCCACATCGCACCTCATAGCTCCTATGCCAATTTAGTGCCAACTCTTGCCCCATATCCACTACCATTTGTCAACTCACTCAGCATTTACCATGGCAGACCTCAGGAGTCATGCTGAGATGAAATAAAGTTCTAAATGACAATTGCAGGTTCATGATATATAAAAACACTGCACTTTCATGAAAGCCCATTCAATACATTTAAATCCCCCTCAAATACTTAATCCCTTATTAAAAAAAACATTTGTATTCATAACTTCATATCAAAGATAGCTAATCCTATAATAACCTATTTGTGATGTCAATCCAACTCTGAACTTACAACCCCCCCAAAGTCTGATAGATTGTGGAAAGTAATCAAGAATTAATAATACTGAAATGATAGCACTGAGGGTTATGTTAACAAACAGTCAAATAAGTCGCTAGAACTGATTTATTTAAACTTTTAAAAGGATTGGGGTTTTAAATAACTCAACAGACCTTATCCTCCCTTCAAAATATTTACGTCTACAAAATATTTGCGTCTACTCCAAAATTTTGTAACTTCCACTTTGCCGGATAAGGTTCCTTGCTCTAGTGAATATGTGGTCAGTTTGAATTCAACATTTGAGTTCAAATGGCCCTGCTGAACTCCCGCGTGAATCACATCCCACTCCTGATCCCCATACTGGTGAAAGTAGCTGCTGCCGGATATGGGGGCTGCAGGACTTCCAGATCAGCGGTCCGTCCGCCATTTTGGACATACCATGTGAACGTTTTGGATACGGCCCCATGAAAATCCAGGCCCAAGTCTCTCCAGTCTTTCTTTGTAAGTCAAATCACTGGAATGTGGGATTGATCTGGATCTTGGAGGTCTTGTGCATTTTTCAGTGGCCATAGTACTCTAAATGAACTCTTTCCACAACAGTGTAGACAGTGTGGCCATTACTTCCTTTGATTTATATTCGACTTGAGTTATGTGGATCAATATTCTGTTGGTTTTCTTGGTTCTGGGTGTTTACCTTCCTTTAGCTTTACTGAGGATTGAAGTAACAGAAACCATCAGCGCCATAACTGCTTTTCTCCCAGTTGACGGGATGCTGCGTTACCTAGAGTCAATAGATTTAATTATTGCTGCAACAGAACCTGTACTCCTTAAGGATAACTAGCAACCTGATTCCTCCCTGGGATATTTTTCTCAGCTTTATCCCTAAGGGAGGAGAGTTGATCATTAAACAGTGAATGCCATAGGGCCTTCTTTCCACTTTTCTATGTTTTTATCTTGCACTCAAAGGCAGCTTTAATCATTGTAGCATTAATAATGCAAATCCTCTGGAGCTGGTTTTCTTTAACAGCCACTAAGTCATGAACCGAGGGCACACAGACACTCTGTGCAATAGGATCCGCTGAAAAAAATATGGCTTCTGCTTCAGAGTGGAATAAGGGAGATGTGTATGGCGTTGCTAACTTCCCCCTAAGGACAGCAGGTCGTGTTGTGACAGCAGAATGGAAAGGACTGAAGAGGATGCTGCAAGAGGAAGGTGTGGATGGAGGAGATCTTAAACGGGGTAGATACACATCTGACTCCAGTGTATTGGTATCTTAACAACAGTGTGCAGCACAGAATTCATTAATCTATTCCCTTTCAATCCATGTTAATTTTACAGTTCTCAAGAAAAAAGGATTTTAGTGCAGGAAAATATAAGAACCAAACGTCTGCTGGTTAACTGAAAATGCAAGTTCTCTTGAGAGAAACCTTACAGTAAGGGAAGCCAGAAAGAAATATTATAGAATCCCTACAGCGGGAGGCCATTCGAGCCTGAACTGACAACAATCCCACCCAGGCCCTATTCCCGTAACCCCACGTATTTACCCCGCTAGTCCCCCTGCAATAACCGACAATGAGTATCCATAGCCAACTACAATCGGAAGCTCAGAGATTCCATTTCAAGCAAACCATTCACATTACTGATTACATTAACAGATCCACTTAATCATGGTCCATAACTAATGTACAAAAATTCCCCAGACAATTTAAAGGGGCAATTCAAAGGGGCAATTTAACACGGCCAATCAACATACACATTTTTGGACTGTGGGGGTGGCATGGTGGCACAGTGGTTAGCACTGCTGCCTCACAGCTCCAGGGACCTGGGTTCAATTCCAGCCTCGGGTCACTGTCTGTGTGGAGTTTGCACATTCTCCCTGTATCTGTGTGTGTTTCCTCTGGGTGCTCCGGTTTCCTCCCACAGTCCAAAGATGTGCGGGTTAGGTTGATTGGCCATGCTAAATTGCCCATAGTACCCCGGGGTGTATAGGTTAGAGGGATTAGCGGGGTAAATGTGTGGGGTTGTGGGGATAGGGCCTGGTGTGAGATCATTGTCGGTGCAGACTTGATGGGCCAAATGGCCTCCTTCTGCACTGTAGGGTTTCTATGATGGGAGGTAACTGGAGCACCCAGAGGAAACACATGCAGACACGGGGAGAACGTGCAAACTCCACACAGTCGCCTGAGATTGGAATTGAATCCAGACCCCTGGCGCTGTGAGGCAGCAGTGCTAACCACTGTGCCACCGTGTGAAGTATATACACAATTCACAAAGTTGGCTCTGAAGTGGCACGGTGGCACAGTGATTAGCACTGCTGCCTCACAGCGCCAAGGACCCAGGTTCAATTCTGGATTCGGGTCACCATCTGTGTGGAGTTTGCATGTTCTCTCCATGTCTGCGTGAGCTTCCTCCAGGTGCTCCGGTTTCCTCCCACCCTCCAAACTTGTGCGGGTTGGGTGGATTGGCCATTCCAAATTGCCCCTTAGTGTCAGGGGGGTTAGCAGGGTAAATACAAGGGGTTTCAGGGAGAGGGCCTGGGTGGGATTTTGGTTGGTGCAGACTCTATGGGCCAAATGGCCTCCTTCTGCACTGTAGGGATTCAATGATTCTAAAAGGTACTTTTAGAGGTGAGACCCAAAAGAAGTTTTGGATGGGTTTTATTAAATGGAGCAGAAGCCACAAAATTATTAACAAGGGTGTTGATAGTGGGGGAGTTCCTCTGCTTGACATTAGTGACATTGCAACACGGTGGGAATAGCTCCACTGATAATTGCTTCAAACAAAATTGTAAATGGATACTGCTAGGATGCGGGTAGAGTTTCCTGGGATGAGAAACTCTTCTCACTGTGTTCACTATGAACAGTTGGCAGCCGGAGGGAATCTTTTCCCAAGGAGTTGAGAAAGACAAGTGTCAAAAACAAAAACAAAATTGTCTGGAGAAGGCTAGACACAATGCAGCATTGTCAGAAAATAATGTTTCACTTCTTCATAAAATGAAGCATTTCATTCTTTTTTTCTCTTTTTGGAACACTGAGTCCTCCCAGACAGCAGTAGCTGATTTAATTTTTAACTGAAACCCAATAATGTACTGTGTATAAACTAACTTGAAATCTTGCTGAATTATATTCCAGCTGAAAAAGTTCCAGTAAGTGCAATGATATTTTCTATCCACATCTTATTTATTTTAATTTCAGAGTGTTATTTTTACATAATGTAATAGGTTATTCCCAGCATATGTTTAAAGAAAAGCTGCAAATTCAGTAATTGTTTAAGTGCGATTTTAATGCCTTAAATATTTGTTTGCAACACACTGCTGTAAATCAGAGCAGTGTCAATCTGTCATATCACTGCATGCATTATTTAACATGAGTCATACTACAAATACCGCCACCGATTCCGGAGAGATCTCCAAATCCATGTTTTCAATATTGAGTTATCCGAGTGGGATCAACGTGCGCAAAACTTACTTTCAACTTGTGTTCTTTACAAACACAATTAACTCCATCAACTTACATTCACTTATGTATTTACAGGAGGATTTTTTATATTTAATAAAATACTTGCCTATGTTAAAAAAAATAATCATTGCATTTTAGAATGAACCTACTTTAGTGTTCGCAACTTTACAACATCCGCTGGTTCCCTTTATGTGCTGAAAGCTCAGGAAATAGTTTCTTTAAAAACGTAACGAGTTTTTAAAGTTTATTTATTAGTGTCACAAGTAGGCTTACATTAACACTGCAATGAAGTTATTGTGAAAATTCCCTAGTCGCCACAATCCGGCGCCTGTTCGGGTACACTGAGGGAGAATTTAGCATGGCCAATGCGCCTAACCAGCACATCTTTCGGACTGTGGGAGGAAACCGGAGCACCCGGAGGAAACCCACGCAGACACGGGGAGAATGTGCAAACTCCATACAGACAGTGACCCAAGCCGGGAATCGAACCCGGGTCCCTGGCGCTGTGAGGCAGCAGGTGCTAACCACTGTGCCAAAGTGCCGCCCGCTGGTATTGTAGAAAATCACCTTTGTGATGGACAATTACACTTTGCGTTTTGCTCCAGTAGATGCAAACTGTAAAATGTTAACTGGTCTTACCTGACTGTCTTTAGCACAGCTCAAAAGAACTGATTAGCTGAAATGTTAATTCGCACTGAAATACCGCAATATCCGAGAATGAGTATACACGGCCAACTACAATCAGACGCTCAGAGAGATTCCGTTTCAAGCAAATCGTTCACATTACTGATTATGTTAACAGATCAAGTTAATCATGGCACATAAATAGTGTACGAAGATCACTGTAATTTTCCAAATAAATACTTTGAGTGTCAATTGTACAGGAGTCAAGCGTTTCTCAACAATAAAATTTTAAGTAAAACAGGATTTTCAACAGTAAATATTTGCTGGAGTTGCCCAAAAGTCTACTTATGCCATGTAATATTCATACTGAGTAGTATTCTATCAATGGGCAGCACGGTGACACAGTGGTCAGCACGACTGGCTCACAGTGCCAAGGACCCGGCTTCAATTCTGGCCCTGGCGTTTGTACATTATCCCCATGTCTGCGTGGGTTTCCCCCCGGGTGCTCTGGTTTCCTCCCACACGCTGAAGATGTGTAGGTTAGGTTGATTGGCCATGCTAAATTGACACTAGTGTCAGGGGGATTAGCAGGGTAAATACACGGGGATATGGCCTGGGTGGGATTGTTGTTGGTGGAGGCTTGATGGGCCAAATGGCCTCCTTCTGCACTGCAGGGATTCCACGATTCTATGATGGTTTGCTGCATGTTTCCACCAGAAGGAGCAGTATTCCCGTAATATTATCTCACTACTGCTGTATTTCTCTAATTCACCATGATACCAGCTTCTCATGTGACTTTTGATTTGCCAATGTGTTTCCCACCTCACACCTATTTCAAAACCAATTGTTCATTTGATTTGATTTGATTTATTGTCACATGTATTAACATAGTGAAAAGTATTGTTTCTTGCGCGTGATGCGCGACAATCAAGCATGAGGTACAAGGCTTCAGCTATTGAAGGCTTTTATTAGCAAACAATGGAACTAACTAACACGAGAACACCAATTCAGACTGGAGGGGTCCCGCCTGAGCAGAGGGTCTTATACCTCTCCCCAGGAGGCGGGGCCCGACCGGGATGTGCCATAACAACATCTACCACAGGTAAACACCCTAACCCAACAACATTATAACAACCCCCACAGTGGCAACACCCTAACCCAACAGTAACATTGGAATAACCCCACAGTGGTAACCAACGATGGTTCACCACATTCACCCCTCCTTTAAAAACAAAGGCCGGCGGGGTGCGAAAACAGGTCATATATATACAAAATTCACAAGTCCAGACGGTCTGGAGGACCGCACCGTCGCTGTGATCTCCTCAACACCGGTTGCGACACCGGAGCAGGTGCTTGCGGTGGCGTTCTCTCCAAAACAGCGTCCGGCTGTCCCCTCGAGGACTCCCGGGCCGGTTGACCCTGGTGAGGCGATGGTGCAGGGGATCCTGGAACCTTCTGTGGTGGCGCCGATCTCCGAGTCTCAGACAAGCTGTACATGGGAGTATAACTGCTATGCACTGGTCCCGGTGCTGACCGCGCCACGTCTGGGGAAGAAAGAAGTGAAAGGGGGTTCGTGACGGGGGGTATAGGAGCGACAGGAGTTGCTACGTCCCCTGCGGGCGCCAGGTCTCAAATCGAGACTGTGTCCTCTCGCCCGTCAGGATATGCCACATAGGCATACTGAGGGTTGGCGTGGAGGAGTTGGACCGGTTCGACCAAGGGGTCGGACTTGCGGGCCCTCACATGTCGCCGCAGAAGGACGGGTCCTGGGTACGTCAACCAGGCTGGCAATGAGGTTCCCGAGGACGACTTCCGAGGGAATGAGAACATCCTCTCGTGGGGAGTAGCATTGGTTGCCGTACACAGGAGGGAGCGAATGGAATGAAGCGCATTTGGAAGGACCTCCTGCCAACGGGAGACTGGAAGGCCCCTGGATTTCAGCGCCAGTAGGACAGCCTTCCAGACTGTAGCATTCTCCCTCTCCACCTGTCCGTTACCCCTAGGGTTGTAGCTCGTGGTTCTACTAGAGGCAATCCCGTATGAGAGCAGGAATTGCCTCAAGTCGTTACTCATGAACGACGAGCCCCTGTCGCTATGTATGTAGCAGGGGTACCCGAACAGGGTAAAAAGCTCACTGAATGCCTTAATCACTGTGGCAGTCGACGTGTCCGCACAGGGGACAACAAACGGGAACCGGGAGTATTCATCTATTATATTGAGAAAATAGACATTCCGGTCCGTTGAGGGCGGATGGGGAGCTGATGGTAGGCGGACTTAAGGTCTATGGTGGAGAACACCCGGTACTGCGCAATCTGATTGACCATATCAGATATGCGCGGGAGAGGATACGCATCCAGCTGCGTATAACGGTTAATGGTCTGACTGTAGTCGATGACCATCCGAGGTTTGTTCCCGCTTTTAACCACCACGACCTGCGCTCTCCACGGACTAGCACTGGCCTGTATGATCCCTTCTTTGAGGAGCCGCTGAACCTCAGATCTGATAAAGATCCGGTCTTCAGCGCTGTAACGCCTACTCTTAGTAGCGATGGGCTTGCAGCCTGGTACCAGATTCTTAAATAAAGAAGGTGTGGTGATCGTTAGTGTGGAAAGATTACATGCGGGGCGCTTTGGGCAATTTGGAGGCTGCGGCTGATTCCCTACTGCCAGTGAAGGGAGTGGCCCACCGTACTGTAGGATCACACGCTTCATGTGGACCATAAAGTTTAGTCCGAGGAGAATTGGCGCACAAAGGTGCGGTAACACAAGGAGCCTGTATCGCTCGTAAATTGTGCCCTGCACCTCTAGGGTTACCATACAACGTCCTTGGATCGGTACAGACCGGGACCGTGATGCCATAGAAATTGTCTGTTTCGCAGGTAGAACCCGGAGTCCACACCTTTTTGCAGTGTCAGGGTGAATAAAACTCTCGGTGCTCCCACTGTCAAACAGACAATACACAGTACGACCATTTACCTTGATGTTCATCATGGAACAGTCAAGTCTGTGATGCTTCGTCTGGTCCAGAGAGATCGACACCACCGTTGGCCCCTGGGCGTCACTGCATGCAGCCGAGGTTGATACTGAGGACCCCTGCTGGTCGCTCCTGGTCGTCGTCGACCATGATGGCCGCCCCCATGAATCGCACGTGGGTGAGGGCACCAAGCGTAGCGACTCTTGGTGGTCTTCCTCCTCCTCCGTCAGCCACGATGGCGCCGTCCTGGATTCGCACGTGGTCGGGCCTCGCGGGTACTGCGACGTCGAAGGAGATTGTCTCCGCTCTGGAGGGTCACAGGCTGCACTGCCGTTCTTGGGCTTCGACCTGCAAACTTTAGCATAGTGCCCCTTTTTACCGCACTGACTGCAGATCGCCGTTTTTGCTGGACACTGTTGCCGTGGATGCTTGGCTCCGCCGCAAAAATAGCATCGCTGGCCGCCTGGAGCTGCCGCCGTCGTCGGATCGATATGGGAGCGCGAGCCCGTGGGGCGAGGAGGGATTTGTGCTTGCTCCTGCCACGTTGTCTCCGCGTGGTCTTCGGGGTACAGAGCCAAGCTTTTCGACGCTGCCTCCAGCATCTCAGCCATCTCCATCGCTTGGGTCAAGTTGAGGTTCCCTTTCTCTAATAGCTTAAGCCGGATGTACGAGGACCCTACCCCTGCTACGAACGCATCTCGGGCGAGGTCGTACATATATTGCTCAGCCGACACATCTTTGCAGTCGCAGCCCCTGGCAAGCTGCAAGAGCTCATTGGCGTAGTCCTCCATGGTTTCGCCCGACTGCCGACGTCGTGTAGCGAGGAGGTAACGAGCGTGGATCTCGTTGGGTGGTCTCGTGTATCGTTTCTTCAAGAGCTCGATGGCCCTCGGGTAAGTGGTGGCCGCACGAATCGCAAGATAGACCGTGTCGCTTACCCTCGCGTGGAGGACCTGGAGTTTGTCGTCGTCCGTAGTAACAGCTGCAGAGGCTGCCAGGTAGTCCTCGAAACACTTCAACCAGTGGTCGAAGGTGTTAGAGGCACCGACCGCACGTGGGTCCAACGTCAGACGCTCTGGTTTTAGCATTTGTTCCATACTCCCTTTACTGTCGAGAGTTTTATGTTTGCTAATAAAATTGATGCGCGACAATCAAGCACGAGGTACAAGGCTTCAGCTATTGAAGGCTTTTATTAGCAAACAATGGAACTAACTAACACGAGTACACCAATTCAGACTGGAGGGGTCCCGCCTGAGCAGAGGGTCTTATACCTCTCCCCAGGAGGCGGGGCCCGACCGGGATGTGCCATAACAACATCTACCACAGGTAAACACCCTAACCCAACAACATTATAACAACCCCCACAGTGGCAACACCCTAACCCAACAGTAACATTGGAATAACCCCACAGTGGTAACCAACGATGGTTCACCACAGCGCGCTATACAGACAAAGCATACCATTCACAGAGAAGGAAATAAGAGAGTGCAGAATGTAGTGTTACAGTCATAGCTAGGGTGTAGAGAAAGATCAACTTAATGCAAGGTAAGTCCATTCAAAAGTCTGACAGCAGCAGGGAAGAAGCTGTTCTTGAGTCGATCGATACGTGGCCTCAGACTTTTCCCCGACGGAAGAAGGTGGAAGAGAGAATGTCCGGGGTGCGTGGGGTCCTTAGTTATGCTGGCTGCTTTGCCGAGGCAGCGGGAAGTGTCGACAGTGTCAATAGATGGAAGGCTGGTGTGCATGCAGTCTTGGGCAGAACAGGAGCCATACCAAGCTGTGATAAAATCAGAAAACTGTGCTCTTCCTCCTACTTTCTTATACTGGTATAGAGCAGCCTAATCATACTCATTGATTTTTAACATTGCTGAGCAGAAATTTTAGTCGTAAAACATTTAAAGGCACAGGCATTTTATTTGAAAGTAAGAATACCCAGTTCCCAAGGCATAGAACTCCAATCCTAAAACTACGTGCAACATTCTGTGAATGAGTGCTTCCACACACTGCCATAACAATAATGGACTGGACATGTTAAAATTCTCATACATAAGAACGTTATGGATTAGGAGCTAACACCAAACAACAGGCACCGATTAAAGATCAATTTTGTACCCTGGAAACTGATCAAATTGGCTCAAATGGTTTCTAAAGGGCTAACTAACTGCCTCGGGTATAATCATAGAATCCCTACAGTGCAGAAGGAAGCCATTCAGCCCATCGAGCCTGCACCGACCTTAATCCCACTCCATTCTTGTAACCCCACATATTTTCCCTGACATTAGAGTCAATTTATCATGGCCAATCAACCTAACCTGCACATCTTTGGACTATGGGAGGAAACCGGAGCACCCGGAGGAAACCCACGCAGACACGGGGAGAATGTACAAACTGCACACAGCCAGTGACCCAAGGCCGGAATTGAATCCGGGTCCCTGGCGCTGTGAGGCAGCAGTGTTAACCGCTCTGCCAACGTGCCACCCACAAGAATGGGGGTTACAATCACATTTGTTGCAGTGGAGAGAAGAAAGATCCGAAAGGGATTATCCCTACCTGGGATCCGAGAACTACAGATCTGAACAGATCACAGGAGTTTCATGAAACCACAGATGCTTGAGGAGCCTATCAGTTAAATCCAGTCCAGACTTTTGTGCAATGCATTGCCAAAGTGGAAAGGATAACCTGTTAAGCTGCATTAATTGCAGCCCATGTTATTAGGTCATGTTTTATGCTTAATAAATCTTTCCACTTTGCTATGATTTAATAGTCTTGCTGTCGATTATTTATCACGCTCGATTTCCATACAAGTGTAAAGTGCAAAGGCATAATCATTCTTACCGACGTTAAATATTGCTGAGCAAAAATCTTCATTACAATATATATTAATGTGGAAACATTTAAGATAAAGCACAAACACCCAATTACCATTACAAAAAAATCCCAATCCTAAATCAGTGGTCTGCTAATGACTGTTTCCACACACTGCCTTGCTTGGCAACCAATGAGAAAGTGACAATTGTTCACGAGATGTGAGACACGCTGCTCGGCCAGTATTTATTACCCCTTGGCAATTGCCCTTGAGAAGGTGGCAGTGAGCTGTACTTTTATTATCATAAACCTCATGGCGGAATGGTGACACAGTGGTTAGCACTGTTGCCTCACAGCGCCAGGGATCCGGGTTCGATTCCCGGCTTGGGTCATTGTCTGCGTGGGTTTCCTCCGGGTGCCCCGGTTTCTTCCCACACTCCAAAGATGTGCGGGTTAGGTTGACTGGCCATGCTAAATTGCTCCTTAGTGTCAGGAGGTTGGTAGGATAAATAAGTAGGGCTATGGAGATAGGGCCTGGGTGGATTTGTGGTCAGTGCAGACTCGATGGGCCGAATGGCCTACTTCTGAACTGTAGGGATTCTATGATAACAACTCTATGATAACAACCAGGAACCCAGGTTCGATTCCCGGCTTGGGTAACTGTCAGTGCGGAGTCTGCACATTCTCCTCATTGCTGTGTGGGTTTCCTCCGGGTGCTCCAATGATATTGGAATAGTGTAGATTAGAGGGGCTTTAGATTGGTTCCACTGGTCAGCGCAACATCGAGGGCCGAAGGGCCTGTACTGCACTGTAATGTTCTATGTTCCTCCCATAGTCAGAAAGACGTGCTGGTTAGGTGAAGCGAAATTTTCCCTCAGTGTACCCAAACAAGTGCTGGAGTGTGGTGACTCGCGGATTTTCACAGTAACTTCATTGCAATGTTAATGTAAGCCTACTTCTGATACTAATAAATAAACTTAAACTTGAGATTAAGGATCTATAGGGACTATTGCCTGAAGAGGGGTGTTTGGGCGTGAGTTTAACTAAGAGGAATCTTCTGGGAACTATTTATAGGACTGTCTTTAAATGTAAATGTAATCTTGTGTGTTTAAGTTTTCTTTCTGTTTCATTAATGAATGTTTTAATTTAATATTTAAAATCTCCAAAAATGGTATTGGAGTTATTACTCTGGAATAGTGCTGATACTTTCTTGTGATAAGATACAAATTATAAATCGTTGTGATAGCTTGTTCAAGTTTCCCTTTGGGATTTGGGTAGCCTGGCAATTACTATCTGCCATACCATAACATTTCATTATAAGTTCTGAAGCGTGCTTATATACAAGTACTATTCAGATTGTGAACAACATTTTATCCATGGAGTATAATTAGCTCTCCCCTGAGTATAGGACCTTCAGAGTGTCTGTCATATTATGAGAACCAAAACAGAGAAATACAAAACTCAACTGGACCCAGAGGTAAGATAAGTGCACAACATGAATAAGAATGATCTGCATTCAAAAAACACCTCAAACATAGAAAGGCATCCCAATGTGTTTTGCAAGACTGTAGTCAAAAACGGATCCAAAGACAGCACTAACACATTACCCCATCCTAGGAATGCAAATATGTTCATTAAAAGTTCCACTTCAAGCACACAGCAAACTTCTAAAAACAGGTTTTGTCTATGTAGGGATGATTCATGATCTTTGGTGCTTTCGCTCCCAAGAGCCGAAGGAGTTAGCTATATTCCAGGGTTAGCTGGCTGTCAGTTGTTTGATCAGCAGTATCAGAGGGTGAAATCTTCTCAAGCCCCCACCAACATGTTTGACGGCAGCGAACAGCGGGTGGACAATCTGGTGGGAGGCCCAGAAATCGGTTTCACACTGGCATGAATTTACAGTGGGTGGTTACACTTGGAATAATGTGGCGCAAGGATGTTGGTATTGATCTGAACAATGCTTGAGGCTGTCTGCAGTGTTCAGGATGGGGTCCCCCTCTCCCCGGCACTCCTTGACTCTAGATCACCACTGCAGTTAGTCAGGGCAGCATCTGCAGGCTGACTTTCCAGATTCGGAGGGAGGCCATGTTCCTCAGAATGAATATGGTATTTGCTACCAAATAAACCTGTTGGGCTTTAACCTGGTGTTGTTAAAACTCTTACTGTGTTCACCCCAGTCCAACGCCGGCATCTCCACATCATCCACCTCAGAATGTTCTCAGAGACCCATTTTCATTTCCAGGAGGTCCATCTTCTTTCTTCAATAGTGGGTCAGTGATGTTGAGCCCATTTTCAGTATGGCGCCCGGACACGACGGCAGGCTACCCGCCATCCAGGCCTGCCTGGCCACTGGACACAGCGTGAATCACCCAAAGGCACAAGTTTTGCCCTTGCCACGACACATCATCCGGGATTCTCTGGCCTCGCCCATGGCTGGGATTCTCCAGTCCCGCTGCTGTGAGTGGAGATTTGGCTGAGTTCCAAATTCTCCGTTCTCGCTGGCAGTGGCAGCGGGGTGTGCGAGACTGAAAAATTCCAGCCTTGGTCTCAAAATGGGACAATTCCACCCAGAGTAGCAAAGAGCCACACAGCACAGGAGGAGGTCATTGGGAACATCATGCTCAAGTCTTTGAGATCGTCCAATTCCTATCTTACAGTCTTGAATATTTTTAATTTTCAAGTAAATATTTAATTCTCCTTTGAAAGTTACTATTGAATCAGGTTCAAACACTCTGTCATCGTGGCCGTCACTGAGCTCATGGGGTTTGGTATACCCAGGCTATGTGCACTTATGGTTAATGTAGCACTCCAAACCAATGCAAAATGAGCTAAAGGGGAGAGGATGGCCTAGTGGTATTATCGCTGGACTATTAATCCAGAAACTCAGGGGATCTGGGCTCGAATTCCACCACGGCAGATCTGGAATTAAGAATCTACTGATGACCATTTGTCGATTGTCAGGAAAACCCATCTGGTTCACTAATGCCTTTTAGGGAAGGAAATCTGGGTATGTCCTTACCCGGTCTGACCTCCATGTGACTCCAGAGCCACAGCAATGTGGTTGACTCTCAACTGTCCTCTGAAATGGCCCAGCAAGCCACTCAGTTGTATCAATCGCTCAAGAAGGCAGTTTGGGCAATTAGGGATGGGCAATAAATGCTGACCAGCCAGTGATGCCCACGTCCCATGAATGAATTCAAACAAAACAGCTGAAAATTACCGAGAAGGCCATCCTGCATTCCCAAAAAGCTATCGAGCAAAACTACTGCGAACATCGCAATTCTGAGGAATGTTGGTTAACACCCAGAAGCTGGTTGGTCGCTTGGCTGAAATGAAAGAGGTTGCAACGTAAGATCAGAACGGAAAGGCCAATGAATTGAGTCACAGCACAGAGGGAGCGCAGAAGCAACAGTGAATGATCCGGTGTTACATCCTTAGCATTTGTGAGCTCGCCTACCTTTATTATGTGGTAACATCATTCCTTTTTCTATAAATTAAGGATGTTTTTGTTGTCACATGTGTGTTTCAAAATTGTTTTCTAATCCTAGCATTTTTCTTAAGTGATCACAGCTGTGGATGCTTGGCTCACAGAAATAAACAAACTCACAACGTTCCCTCATTATACTGTTCGCCTTGGCACCCAAACACCAAAGCACAAAGAAATATTTCCCAGGGCAAGGTTCTCTCATGTGCGTAACGCTGGACAACAAGAAACATAACACCAACCCAGCCGTGCAAGACGGCAGCAAATTGTCAACTGGAAACGGTGACAAATGAAATGACGTTTTTAATTTATTCTACAACCATAGTTAGTAATTTTGCTGTCCGCACAATGTGTGAAAATCCCAAGTACAGTCTCACATCTGTCAGTTTAACAGGCAGCAAGAGGTTCTGGAGCTTGTGGAGAAAGCTTATATCAAGATACACGGACTGCAGAATAAGAGGGTGTGCTGTAGCATTCTGGGAAAAGTGCTTCACATTGTCATCTATAGTAATAATGTGGTTTCACTCTTCCCAGCAATTAAACTTAATCAATTATCAACACATTTGGTGGAATTTTCCCACCCCACCCACCACTGGAATCGTAGCGGGCGGGGGCAGTCTGTACAAAGGTCTATTGACCCTTGGGTGGGATTTTCAGTTTTGGGGCGAGCGCAGCTGGAAGACCCCGCCCATTGGGTGGGAAGCCCTTCCCCCGCACCCCGCATGTTTTCCGATGGAGGAGGTGGTTCGCCATTGGCCGCCAGCGAGATCTTCCGGTCCTGCCAATCTCTCAGGCATTTTGCCTGGGGAACCTGTAGTGGGGCTCGCCCTCAGTGGGACGGGAAAATCCTGCTGGCGGGATGGGCTGGAAAATCCCATCCTTTCGTCTAAATGTAATAACGGTTTTGTTGTTATCATAGAATTCCTACAGTGCAGAAGGAAGCCATTTGGCCCATCCAGTCTGCACCGACCACAATCCCACCCAGACCCGATCCCTATAACCCCACATATTTATCCTGCTAGCCCCCCTGACACTAAGAGGCTATTTTCCATGGCCAATCAACCTAACTTGCACATCTTTGGACTGTGGGAGGAAACCCACGCAGACACGGGGAGAATGTGCAGACTCCACACAGACAGTGACCCAAGGCCGGAATTGAACCCGGGTCCCTGGTGCTGTGAGGCAGCAGTGCTAACCACTGTGCCACCGTGCCACCCAAATTTCTTCCCAAATTTCCATGGCTTTTGTAACCAAGACATGAGGCCAGGTTACACGGTGCAGTTACATGAAGCTGAATATGAAATATCATTCATTGTTGATCTCAATCATGTCATCGTTTATATTCAGAGGAATATCAACATTCAAGGCTATGGGTCAAGTGATGTTAAATGGGAGGTCAGGTGTTTCTTTCATGTCCGTGCAGTCTCGATGGGCTGAAGGGCCTCTTCTGCACTGTATGATTCTGATTCATGAGTGATAAGAGTTTCAGGAGCATTCCTGCTCATGTAGGTGTCCAAATAACCTTATGAATGACGGATCTTGGTAACTAATTTACAGGCTGCCATCATTCTTTATACTGTGTGAAATCTGATAAGTTCATGCACAAGGTGCACCCCATTACACACGACAAACAAGAGGATCAACAAATTAATTCTGATCAAGGTTTCATTCAATCAAGCCTTGATTTTTTTTTCAATGAGTTTCGGCCAGGAATCACTAGAAGTATTGTGATGGAAGGTTCATAAATAAAGAAATAAAAATAGATTATGTTGGAAATACTCAGCAAGTCTGGGCACATCTGAGGAGTGAGAAACAAAGTTAATGGGGGGAATTTTCTCATTCCACCCATCATGTGAATCGGAGCAGGCGAGGGGCGGACCATGGAAAGGTCCGTTGACCTTGGGTGGGATTTTCCGTTTTCGGGGCGAATGTGGCTGGAAAATCCCGCCCAATTTTCTTTGGTTCAATGCCTCCCAAAAGCCCACCAAGCAGGGCAAAGTCAGGAGCTACACGGGAACACCACTACCTACAACTCCCTCTCCAAGTTACACACACTGCACTGCCTAAAAAGATATCGTCATTCCTTTAATGTCACTGTATCAAAACCCTGGCATTCACTTCCTAATATCACGGTGCGTGTACCTTCGCTATTCCGACTGCAGAAGTTTAAAAAAAAGCATCATGATCACTTTCCCAAGGACAATTAAGGATGGGCAATAAATGAACGTAATAAAGTGTCACGAATCTGAAATGTCCATGAAGCATGCCCATTTTACCAGCAATCAAACAATAGCCTGGGTTTTCTATCACCTGCCCATGGAATCTGCTTTGTGTCTCCAAACTCAGTTTCTGTCTGAAACAGAGAAATGCTGGAAAATCTGAGCAGGTCTGACAGCATCTGTGGAGAGAGAGTAGAGCCAACGTTTCGAGTCTAGATCACCCTTCCTCAAAGCCCTGACAAAGGGTCATCTAGACTCGAAACGTTGGCTCTATTCTCGCTCCACAGATGCTGTCAGACTTGCTGAGATTTTCCAGCATTTTTCTGTTTTTGTTTCAGATTCCAACATCCGCAGTATTTTCCATTTATCTCAGTTTCTGCCTGCTTTATTTGCACCTCAGGTTACTTCTCCCGGAGCTTGGCAATGTCTAAAAGATACCAAAGTGAAGCTTTAAAACAGTCTGAATGTATTTCTGTAGAAAGAAGTCACAGAAATAAAGTAAGCGTCGCCATGTCTCCAGAACGAGTTGAAGGATGCAGCACCGCAAGCATTTCGTTAAAAAATAAACCCAGTGACCTAGAGAGCAGTGGCATCACCTGGAGCAACATTCAGCTCCATGGAAACCAAAAGTCCCAAGGTAGTTCATTCAGCCAAGATTACAGTGACACCAATTATCTAGTGCCCCAGCCAGAGGATGGGATAAACAGCCAGGGTATGCACACAGTTGTGAACGTATGGATGCGGGAAAGGATTGAGTCTAGTTGTGATTCTGTCTGAGCTTAAACAGCTCACCAACTCTCCCCCTGACTGAGGGGCTGCTCAGCTGACATTGCTGTAGGATTCAGATGGAGCTTCCCAGTAAACCATGGCCGCAGTCTCGGGTTTGTGATCCTGGTCCCCAAATACTCGTCTCTTCTGCTGGCCAGAGGCTGAGCTGGCACATCGGGGACAGTGATAAAGTGCATCAATCCTCCTTTCAGAAACCTCAACGTAAGAACTTCCCCAGGGAGTTACAGCGTTTATTCTCGTTCATGGTGGAATCGCAACAAAGAGAAAAAAGGCTGAGTGCAATTTCTACAAGTTCAGCATGTAAGCAAATCAAGAATGACTCTGGGAAGCTAAACATGACACTCACGTTCGAATCAGCTCCTGCAGCACGTGAGTGACATGCTAATCAAAAACAGGCTGCAGGACTGAGGCGTTAAAATAATTACTGCAGCCAAGAGCACAAGAATATAACTACCCAACCTCAAAATGTCTGGAAATGTCATCATTCTGAAGTAGGCCAGATGTTTCTGTTGTTAGAAGCTGCGCAGGGTGTCTTTTCCTGAAATTTGGTATTTTCTGCTGAGTTAATGGCTGCCTCTGAACTCACATCTGAGAGTGAGGGTTCGGGGGAATTAAAATCTGCCCAATCTTTCAGATCTGTGACTTTTCACCACCAGAACTTTCATCGCGGGCTCTGACGAAAGGTCACAGGCTTGTTGGACAGAATCTTGTTGAGGTGCTGGTGGGGCGAGGGGGAGGGGGTCATCTTGCCTACCAACTGGGGAGCTCATGAGAGACCCGCGCTGCCTCTTCTCAGTAAGGTCCACCAAATCACACCCAAAGGGCGTGGATGCCTCACCTACTGAGGGCAACCAGTCAATCAGCGGCCGGCAGATCTTGTGCTCAACAGCACCGCAGGATGAGACGGTGGCTGCTGCAGGGAAAACACTGACTGGAGTCCCAGCATTGCGGAGCCACCCAGGCTGTCGGGAGGTAATGTGGGGAGTGGGGTTCGCAGGGGTGGGTCTTTGGGAGATGGCATTAAGGGCAGGAGTGTGGCTCTCAATGCCAATCTCCCCTCCCCTTTCCGATGCCTAGTTTTAATCAAGTGCCTTTGATGAAGGGAGCATTCCCCCGCACCCTTGCATAACCCAGAGTTGACAAACTGGCTGCCCACAGTTTTACTTATTTTGCACACTTCATGGTGATAGGTCCACCTGCTACTGGGTAAAGCCAGCAGGGGTTGGTTTAGCTTAGTTGGCTGGACAGCTGGTGATGCAGAATGATCCCAACAGCGAGGGTTCAATTCCCGTACCGGCTGAGGTTATTCATGAAGGCCCTGCCTTCTCAACCTTGCCCCTCGCCTGAGGAGTGGTGATCCTCAAATTAAATCACCTCCAGTCACAGCCTATCGTCATCTGAGACTATGGCAACTTTCCGTTTACCAGCAGCACAGGGATGAGCTTGGAGATTGAAATATCCAGCAAAATCATTAATACATTTTGTTTCATTCGAAGAACAAAGTATGAAGAACATTGTGTGAAGTCAGCTCTGACGAAGGTTCATCCAGGCTCGAAACGTCGGCTCTATTCTCTCTCCACAGATGTTGTCGGACCTGCTGAGATTTTCCAGCATTTTCTGCTTTTGTTTCAGATTCCAGCATCCGCAGTATTTTGTTTTTTTACTTAAGGGCTTCAATAGGCCGTTGGGTGGGAAGGTCAACCATGGGCTTATCCGCCCAGAACTTAATTCTGAGATAGGGAGGAAGGCAGCAGGATTCAGGTACACCATCATCCCGCATAATTACGTTACCATCCCAGCTCCAAGCTCACTGCCAACGAGAGGAGAAGATTCTGCGCATTAAGCCAATTTCTTTCTCCACAGGTTCTGTGAGGCCAGTGAGTATTTCCAGCATTTTCATAGAATCATAGAATCCCTGCAGCTGAGAAGGAGACCATTCGGCCCATTGAGCCTGCACTACAACTTGCCTGGACTTGCAAAGTCTCACTGGCTGTCCTGGCTGGAGACAATACACATCTCTTTAACCTGTGCTAATGCTCTCTCCACTCACATTGTCTGTACCTTTAAGACTTGATTAGCTGTAAAGACTCGCATTCCAATCATTATTCATTATTCTGTAAATTGAGTTTGTGTCTTCTTTATATGCCCTGCTTGCTGTTTATGAGCAGACCTCCCACTCACCTGACGAAGGAGCAGCGCTCCGAAAACTAGTGGCGTTTGCTACCAAATAAACCTGTTGGACTTTAACCTGGTGTTGTTAGACTCCTTACAACAATCCCACCCAGGCCCTGTCCCCGTAATCCCACGAATTTACCCTGCTAGTCCCCCTGACACTAAGGGACAATTTAGCATGGCCAATCCACCTAACCCGCACATCTTTGGACTGTGGGAGGAAACTGGAGCACCCGGAGGAAACCCATGCAGACACGGGGAGAATGTGCAAACTCCACGCAGACAATCACCCGAGGCCAGAATTGAACCTGGGTCCCTGGCACTGTGAGGCAGCAATGCGAACCACTGTGCCACCTTTTTCTGCTTTTCTGGTAAAAAAATTCTGTTCTTATTTAAGATTTCTAGCATCTGCAGTGCTGCGCTTTAGTAAGAATGTGAGAGCAATGTGTTAGTCAGTGTGATGTACAGCACACAACAGAAATTAAACTCAATTATATAAAATAGTGGCCGATGAAGAATGGTGTTGGAGTGCAGCTCTCAGTTAACAATAATTCAGATTAGTGAAGTGTTGTTTGCTTACATAAAGCAATTCTCCTTCAGAGGTTATTCATTGGCTGTGAGACACTTAAGAAATATCTTGAGGAGGTGAAGGCACAAGAATGCCAGGTCTTTCTCCACCTGTCTTTGTCTTCCAATGTCATCTAACCTGCAACTGAACTACAGCTTCAGAATGTAGTCACAGTCCTCTGTTATTGCTCATATAACACAAATATATTTCTTGCATCAAACTCACCGGCACAGCAAAGAAATGTTAATGATAGAAGGTCAATATACAGAGAGAGTGAAGTAAATCTGCCAAAATAAGTGGAATAAAACGTAACGAAGAGATAGAGGAGTGCCATATATGAACATAAATCTTCAGGCAGAGATGCAATGTGTGTGTGTGTGTGTGGGGGGGGGGGGGGGGGAGAGAGAGAGAGAGAGAGAGAGAGAGAGAGAGACAGGAATAGGTTAGAGCAGTGAAGAAGCTGAGGTTTGCTCTGTATGGTGAGGTAAGTGTTCCCTCTGTATCACTTTGAGTGAGAGGTCGGTTGCCTGTTACGTTCCTGATTGAGAGGAAGCTGCCTGAGTCAGCTCACTGACAGAATGGTCGATCTGTACCAGCAGGACAAAGTGCCTGGAATAATGTTTTTAACAGAAACATTAGTGGTCAGCACTGCTGCTTCACAGTGCCAGGGACCCGGGTTCAATTCCCAGCTTGGGTCACTGCGTGGGGTTTGCACATTCTCCCTGTGTCTGTGTGGGTTTCCTCCAGGCGCTCCGGTTTCCTCCCACAGTCCAAAGGTGTGCAGATTCGGTGGATTGGCCGTGGTTATCTGCCCCTTAGTGTCCCAAGATGTGTAGGTTAGAATAATTAGCCATGATAAGTGTGTGGGGTTATGGGGATAGGGTGAGGAGAGGGCCTGGATATGATACTCTGTCAGAGAGACAGCGCAGACTCGATGAGCCAAATATTCTCTTCCGCACTGTGGGAATTTTATGATTCTATACTAAAATTCCTGTCACAATAACAAGAGGAAATTACAATTATTGTACTTATTTGTCCAAAGCCACAACGTCACACAAGGAAAGAAATGGCAGTGTGGAAATTTACTTTGAACAAAAACTGTAAGCATGTGTAAACGAAATACAAATGAGCCCAAAAAACTTGGGATGTTTTACTATGTTAAAGGTGCTTTATAAATGCAAGCTGTTGAAGTTGACACCCAACAACAACAGAATGTGTGCTCCCAGTAAGTAGCAATAGCTTCAATATGTTATTGATTTAAGGTGTTGTGCAACAAAACCATACAATGAATGGTTTCCTTTGAATGAAACAAAATGTATGAATGATTTTGCTGGAAGCGTTAACCAGATGGATGTCTTCTTGCACGCAGCCACCCAACAAAAATGATTCTAATCCTGATACTTCTTCAGTTGGGCTGCAGTTGCAACTGGAAATTCTCAGACCAAGGGAATAAGCGGCACAGTGGTTAGCACTGCTGCCTCCCAGTGCCAGGGGCCCGGGTTCGATTCCCGGCTTGGGTCACTGTCCGTGCGGAGTCTGCACGTTCTCCCCGTGACTGCTTGTTTCCTTCAGGTGCTCTGGTTTCCTCCCACAGTCCGGAAGGCGTGCTGGTTTGATGCATTGGCCATGCCAAATTCTCTCTCAGTGTACCTGAACTGGCGCCGGAGTGTGGTGACTGGGGGATTTTCACAGTAATGTCATTGCAGTGTTAATCTAAGCCTACTTGTAACACTAATAAACTTTAAAAAACCTCTCTCTTGCACCACTGAAGTCAGTGTGGTGCAGGTACAACCACAGTGCTGTTAGTGAGGGATTTGGACTTCTGTCTAGCGACTATTGGTCGGAACATGTGACACCAATAAATAAACCTTCAACTTCAGGTTGAGAAGCACAATTCAAAATATCTATCATCCAAATTCAAAGTTGTGAATGGGGAACTGCTCAGTTGTAACAACAACTTTAATGGCTTACTTCTAGAAAATTGTAACACAGGTGTATTGTAGGTGTGTAATAGGTTATGAAACTGGAGATCTTGTGGCGCAGTGGGTAGTGTCCCTGCCTCTGAGCCAGAAGCTCCAGGTTCGAGTCCCACCCCAGGACTTGATGGCCAAGGAAGATGCGTTCACAATGCGGCCAAACAAGTTGAGTATCAAGCTGTAAATCCTTCCAACATGCCAATGGTGAGAGCGGGAAAGATTCCTGATTAGCCGTGTGATGGAAAGAACATTGGAGCCTCTACCATCACCCTTCTTAGCTCCAGACCACAACATGCATGTAAAAATGCATAAAGACAAAATACTGCGGATGCTGGAATACAAAGAACAAAGAACAAAGAACAGTACAGCACAGGAAACAGGCCCTTCGGCCCTCCAAGCCTGTGCCGCTCCTTGGTCCAACTAGACCAATCGTTTGTATCCCTCCATTCCCAGGCTGCTCATGTGACTATCCAGGTAAGTCTTAAACGATGTCAGCGTGCCTGCCTCCACCACCCTACTTGGCAGCGCATTCCAGGCCCCCACCACCCTCTGTGTAAAAAACGTCCCTCTGATGTCTGAGTTATACTTCGCCCCTCTCAGCTTGAGCCCGTGACCCCTCGTGATCGTCACCTCCGACCTGGGAAAAAGCTTCCCACTGTTCACCCTATCTATACCCTTCATAATCTTGTATACCTCTATCTGAAACAAAATCTGAAACAAAAACAGAAAATGCTGGAAAATCTCAACAGGTCTGACAGCATCTGTGGAGAGAAAATAGAGCCAAAATTTCGAGTGAAGGGTCATCCTGACTTGAAACTGTAACGACTTTAATCAGGCAATTGAGGTGGGTCTGTTAGAATATAAACTCCCTGATTAAGGGCCAAATTGATGGGCCAATCAGGGAGCCTCTTGCTTTGTATTTAACCAGGAGTGTCAGTTCCTCTGGGACTCCTGCTGTACACTGCTAACTGAAAACACTCTGAATGCTGTTGTCAGACTTGTAAATAAAGGGATTTTGGTGAAGGGACATCTGCCTCCGAGGACTTATTACTGAAACGCTGGCTCTATTCTCCCTCCACAGTTGCTGTCAGACCTGCTGGGATTTTCCAGCATTTTCTGTTTATGTAAAAATGCACGTTGCCACAGCAACTCGGCGTTCCTGAGTGAACTCCAGTCGGTTATGAGCTTGTATAGAAAATTTCAAAAATGTCTGGTGCTGGGCTGGAACGCAAATCAATAGCATGGAAGAAAATTATGACATTATGGTCTGTTATCCATCAGCACCATCGATAACATGCCACTCGGACCAAGAACACGATAAGACAACGTGGAAAATAAAACTCTGATTTTCACAGTTGCTGTGTCATCAGCAGTTACCTCACTAGCACCACGTTCCCAAGAGACAGCCTGTGCAAGAGCTGAGGATGTCTGACTGTATTTACATCTTGTGTGGCAGGATTACACTCACAGCCTCTTGTACAGAAGCAAAGTGCTATTCGCAACTCTTTTTTTAATACCAGCTGCTGATGATGAACCTGGATATTTTTTATTCTTAAAAATATTTTCTCTCTGCTCACCTGGCGAAACAGGCCGAGGGTCAAGGCAACCCTCGTGAATGCCAAACTTCCACCTTACGGAATGTTCTCTGAGGTAAGGGATAGCTCGCACAATGCAATTCTCCACATTTAACAATCCTCATTAAACTAAACTTAATGAAAATGTAACTGCTTAAAAGAATTTAATCTTCTGGATCAGTCAAGGTAAGGATTGCGAAGCTAGAACAAAAATGGGCCATACGACGCAGGAGCAGAGGTAAGCCATTCGGCCCATCATGCCTGTTCTGCTATTCATTGAGGTCATGGCTGATCTGCTATGATAATCCTCAACTCTACTTTCCTGCCGTTTCCCCATAACCCTTGATTCCCTCACTCATTGAAAATCTGTCCATCCCAGCCTTGAACATACTTCACAACCCAGCCTCGACAGCCCTCTGTGGTAAAGAATTCCATGGATTCACTACCCTCCGAGAGAGGAAATTCCTCCTCATCTCTGTCTTAAATGGGTGACCACTTACTCGGATTATGCCCTCTAGATCTAGACCCTCCCAATCTCTCAGCATCTACCTTCTCATTCTTCTAAACTCCAAGCCCAACCTACGTAACCCCTCCCCATACAAGAATCCCTCCGTACCCGGGAGCAACCTCGTGAACCTACTCCTGTTTACCTCCAATGCCAGTATATCTTTCTTTCGTGTTCACAGTATTTCAGGTGTGGTCTAACTGCCTTATAGTTAGACCACACCTGAAATACTTTGAACACTAACTGCCTGTATAGTTTTAGCAAGACTTCCCTATTTTTATGCTCCATTCCCTCTGAAATAAAGGCCAACATTCCATTTGCTTTCCCTATTACCTGCTGAACTTGCATGCTTGCTTTTTGAGATTTATGCACGAGGACCCCCAAATCCCTCCGTGCTGCACTTTTCTGCAGACTTTCTCCATTTAGATAATACTCAGCTTCTTTATTCTTCCAACCAAAGTGCAAAAGTTTCAAGTTTTTAAGTGTCCAGATTAAGTTTTTAGGTGTCCAGATCACCAACAATCTGTCCTGGTCCCTCCGTGCCGACACTATAGTTAAGAAAGCCCACCAACACCTCTACTTTCTCAGAAGACTAAGGAAATTTGGCATGTCAGCTACGACTCTCACCAACTTTTACAGATGCACCATAGAAAGCATTCTTTCTGGTTGTATCACAGCTTGGTATGGCTCCTGCTTTGCCCAAGACCGCAAGGAACTACAAAAGGTCGTGAATGTAGCCCAATCCATCACGCAAACCAGCCTCCCATCCATTGACTCTGTCTACACTTCCCGCTGCCTCGGCAAAGCAGCCAGCATAATTAAAGACCTCACGCACCCTGGACATTCTCTCTTCCATTTTCTTCCTTCGGGAAAAAGATACAAAAGTCTGAGGTCACGTACCAACTGACTCAAGAACAGCTTCTTCCCTGCTGCCGTCAGACTTTTGAATGAACCTACCTTGCATTAAGCTGATCTTTCTCTACACCCTAGCTATGACTGTAACACTACATTCTGCACTCTCTTGTTTCTTTCTCTATGAATGGTATGCTTTGTCTGTATAGCGCGCAAGAAACAATACTTTTCACTGTATACTAATACACGTGACAATAATAAATCAAATCAAATCAAAACTTCACATTTTCCTACATTCTATTCCATCTGCTAAGTTTTTGCCCACTCACTTAACCTGTGAAAATTTCTGTATTCCTCCCAAAAATTTGAAAACATATATCATAGAAACGTAGAAACTAGAAGCAGGAGTAGGCCATCCGGCCTTTCGGACCTGCTCCGCCATTCAGTTTGATCATGGCTGATCATCAAATTCAATATCCTGATACCCCCTTCCCCCCATATCCCTTGATCCTTTTAGCTCTAAGAGCTATATCTAATTTCTTCTTGAAATCACACAATGTTTTTGCCTCAACTACATTCTGTGGTAGTGAATTCCACACATTCACCACTCTCTGGGTGAAGAAATTTCTCCTCACCTCAGTCCTAAAAGGTTTACCCCTTATCCTCAAACTATGATCCCAAGTTCTGGACTCTCTGACACTTGTTGCTCAGTTGGTAACATTATTGTTGTGGATCTCAGTTCCACTGCAGAGATTTGAGTATAAAATCTAGGCTGACACTGCAGTGCAGCATTGAGTGCTGCATTGTTGGAGGTGCCATTCTTCGAGTGAGATATTAAACCAAGGCCCTCTTAGTTGGATGTGCAGATGACACTGTGACTGGCGGAAGGTTGAATGTTCCTCATGATAAGATTATGCTGGGAGTTCCTCACTGAGCGAAGGCATTTTTTTCACTTAAAAAAAAATCACCTCACAGTGGCCAGATCCATATCACTCCAATTTCTGGCCCAAACCCAGTCCTTGTTCCAATGCTAAAAGCATCGGCCACGCACAAACATCTTTCCCGATTCACTTCCCGCCAAGAGCTTTTTTGCAAAGTTCTTATACATGCTGAGCCTTGTATCACCATGGAAACAGCAAAGCGAATCAGGCTCCACTGCCAGCTTGTCAGTGGATAGAGGTGGCACAGCGCAGCATCACGTTCCAGACTTGCTGTCTGAAAATAGGCCAGCTCTGAATTTGATGTGGATGCTGATACAGGCGCCTCTTGGCTGAAATTCCTCATCTTGATGCCGGCTAAATCACCAAATTCTCCAATAACCCGTCCCCCACCACTCAGAATGACACAAGTTATGATTTGTTAAAAGTTTTTTTATCATAGAAATCATAGAAACCCTACAGTACAGAAAGAGGCCATTCGGCCCATCGGGTCTGCACCGACCACAATCCCACCCAGGCCCTATCCCCATATCCCTACATATTTTACCCACTAATCCCTCTAACCTACGAATCTCAGGACACTAAGGGGCAATTTTAGCATGGCCAATCAACCTAACCCGCACATCTTTGGACTGTGGGAGGAAACTGGAGCACCCGGAGGAAATCCACGCAGACACGAGGAGAATGTGCAAACTCCACACAGACAGTGACCCAAGCCGGGAATCGAACCCAGGTCCCTGGAGCTGTGAAGCAGCAGTGCTAACCACTGTGCTACCGTGCCGCCCCAGTTTAATTTATTGATTGGTGTCACAAGTAAGCTTACATTAACACTGCAATGAAGTTACCGTGAAAATCCCCTGGTCGTCACATTCTGGTGCCTGTTTGGGTATACTGAGGGAGAATTTAGCATGGCCAATGCATCTAATCAGCACGTCTTTCGGACTGTGGGAGGAAACCGGAGCACCCAGAGGAAACCCACGCAGACACGGGGAGAACGTGCAGACTCTACACCGACAATGACCCAAGCCGGGAATCGAACCTGGGTCCCTGGCGCTGTGAGGCAGCAGTGCTAACCACTGTGCCCAGAGCACAAACTCCTCCCAGGAATCTTCCAGGCCTCATGCCCTCCCACCATTGGATAACCTTTGCTGCACTCTCCCCCCTCCTCCTCATGCTCCCCCACCTCATCTCTGCTCTCCCACTGCCATTCATCCTTTGACCTTCTCCTTCTTGGAGGAAAATCGATGATTAGTTCTTTAAATACATAATTACTTTGGTGTTGCAGTGCACGGTGACTGGGAAAATCCTTATGCTCACACAACTGTAAATACTACAGTGGAGCCGGTGAAGCTCAGAATTTGAGCTTTTGTTCACAACACTCAGCTAACTTATTTGCAGCAATAAAAATGAATGTTTACCTGCCTTAGTAAGCAATCCTCTATATATTGAACAGATACTGGGTGGGACTTTATGGCCTCACTCAGGCGAGACTGGGAATCCCCGCTCGAGGTTAATGGAGACTTTTGTTGTCAGACTCTTGCCCGCGCCCATTCCGTGGCGGGCAAGATGGTAGAGTTCCGGCCACTGACTTCATTTAGGATTGCAGCATCATGCCACAAGGATTGCAATAATGTCACAGTTTCAGATCTGATTTTTCTCTCACTGTGTATCCATAAGCTTTGACTAGATGTTCTTATTCTGCACTTTAACTACTGTTTATGGCAGTTTTCAGTTGTTCAAGTTTACGTGGGGAATGAAAGAAAGAAATAATTTCAGTTATATAGCATCCTTCATCTCAATAGCATCCCAAGCACTTTACAGCCAATGAACTACTTTTGAATATTTGAAATATTGTGAGCTATTTTGGGCCCCGTTTCCAAGGAAGGATGTGCTGGCCTTGGAGACGGTCCAGAGGAGGTTCACGAGAATGATCCCGGGAATGAAAGGCTTGACGTATGAAGAGCGTCTGGGGAGTCTGGGTCTGTACTCGATGGAGTTTAGAAGGGTGAGGGGGGGATCTCATTGAAACTTACAGAATGAAAGGCCTGGATAGACTGGACGTGGAGAAGATGTTTCCATTAGTCGGAGAGACTAGGATCCGAAGACACAGCCTCGGAGTAAAGGGAAGACTCTTCAGAATCGAGATGAAGAGGAATTTCTTCAGCCAGAGGGTGGTCAATGTGTGAAATTCATTGCCACAGAGGCCTGTGGAGGCCAGGTCATTGAGTGCATTTAAGATAGAGATAGATAGGTTCTTGATTGGTAAGGGGATCAAAGGTTATGGGGAAAAGGCAGGAGAATGGGGTTGAGAAACTTATCAACAATGATCGAATAGCAGAGCAGACTCAATGGGCCAAATGGCCTAATTCTGCTCTGATATCTTATGGTCTTATAAAATGCAGCCACTGTTATAGGAACCACAAAGTAAAAGCGTTCAAACAGCAATGTGGTCATGGTCATTTGCTTTTCATAATACTTGTTAAGGGATAAATATTGGTCAGGTAATCAGGGAGAGAAGAGACCTCAGCTTCACTCTCATCTGAAAGACAGCAACTCAGCCTCCTTCAGTACTGCTGTTCCTTCTGACCAATCCAGTGAATGTAAAGAATCCCGTGGGGTATTTTGATGAGGAGCCGGGGCGTTCACCCTGATTTTCTGGCCAATATTAATCCCGTATTTGAAAAACAAATGACCATGAAGACATTGCTGCCTTAATACACGTCCCTGCACACGGAAAGCTCAGGACCAGCTGTGTGACAGATTTGGGGATTTTATGGGTCCTAGGCCAAGCATGTCTGAAAACTAAAGAATAAAAGGGTTTTCCTTGCAGGCTGGCAGTTTTGATTGTAGCTGCTTTGTGAGTCTTTCCTCCCACCCTGCGCGCTGTCAATGTTTCAGCAGTTCCATCCTTTGGCATTGTTAAGGACAGGTGCTGATCATTAGCTCAACTAGAAATGGACACAGCTGGAACAGCTGGGTGTGGGGCCCAGGAGGAAGCTGACACTCTACTCAGCTGTTCCAAGAATAAACTTGCTGAAGGTAAAAGACAGGCTTCAGACTTATTCCTTCATCATATACAATTATTGAAGTTAACACTCGTTGCCTTGGCTCCTCTCAGCCCCGTTTCCACCCCGCTCGCTGACTCACCCCACCCCACCCACCCCCACCCCCACCCCCACCATGTTGCTGCCCAGCTCGCCGCCTCATTCCCACTCCACTCGCTGCCTCGTCCCCGCCCCGCTCATTGCCTCGCTCTGGTCCCGCCTGCTAGTTATCCCACTTGTTGTTCCACTCTCTGACTTGCCCTCCTCCCCTACCGCTCACTGTCCCGTTTGCTGCCTGGCTGCAAATGTCTAAACTATCAATTCGCTGTTTCCACATCCAGAAAGCAGAGATTTCCTTTTAAATGATTTATTCATGTGATGTGAGCTTTGCTGGCTAGGCCGGCATTTATTGCCTTTCCCTAACTGCCTTTGAGAAGGTGGTGGTGAACCGCCTTCTTGAACCGCTGCAGTCTGTGTGAGGTATGAACACCCACAGTGCTGTTAGGGAGGGAATTCCAGCATTTTGACCCAGAGGCAGTAAAGGAACGGCAAAATATTTCCATGTCAGAATGGTGATTGGCTCAGAGGGAAAGTTGCAGACGGAAGGGCAGGCCGGATCAATCAGGGAGAGAATCCTGGGGGACCGGGGAGAGAATCCCGGGGGGATTGGGGAGAGGGTCCCGGGGGGATCGGGGAGAGGGTCCCAGGTGGATCGGGGAGAGGGTCCCGGGGGGATTGCGGAGAGGGTCCCAGGGGAGAGGGTCCCGGGGGGATCAGGGAGAGGGTCCCGGGGGGATCCGGAAGAGGGACCCGGAGGGGATCGGGGAGAGAATCCCGGGGGGGATCGGGGAGAGGGTCCCGGGAGGGATCGGGGAGAGAGTCCCGGGGGGGATCAGGGAGAGGGTCCCGGGGAGGATTGGGGAGAGGGTCCCGGGGGGGATCGGGGAGAGAGTCCCGGGGGGGATCGGGGAGAGAGTCCCGGGGAGGATCGGGGAGAGGGTCCCGGGGAGGATCGGGGAGAGAGTCCCGGGGGGGATCGGGGAGAGGGTCCCGGGGGGGATCGGGGAGAGAGTCCGGGGGGGGATTGGGGAGAGAGTCCCGGGGAGGATCGGGGAGAGGGTCCCGGGGGGATTGGGGAGAGGTTCCCGGGGAGATTGGGGAGAGGGTCTGTGGTGAACCATCGTTGGTTCACCACTGGGGGTTGTTATTATGTTACTGTTGGGCTAGGGTGTTGTTACTGTGGGGGTTGTACAATGTTGTTGGGTTAGGGTGTTTACCTGTTATAAGAGTTATCATGGCACATTCCAGTGGGGTCCCGCCTCCGGTGGCGAGGTATAAGACCCCCTGCTCCGGCAGGACCCCTTCAGTCTGAACTGGTGTATTCGTGTTAGTAGTTCCATTGTTACTCTATTAAAGCCTTCAATATCGAAGCCTTGGTTCCACGTGCTTAATTGTCGCGCATCAATTTAATAGAGTAACAGAAAACTCACAGCTGTACAAAAAAAAACAGAGAGTATGGAACAGATCCTAAAACCGGATCGTCTGACACTGGACCCACGTGCGGTCGGTGCCGCTAACACATTCGACCATTGGTGGAAGTGTTTTGAGGACTACCTGGCAGCCTCGGTAGCTATCACTACAGACAGTGATAAACTCCAGGTCCTCCACGCAAGGGTAAGCGACATGATTTATCTAGCCATTCGTGCAGCTCCCACTTACCCGGGTGCCGTCGAGCTCCTAAAAAAAAGATACACGAAGCCACCCAACGAGATACATGCTCGTTACCTCCTCGCTACACGACGTCGGCAGTCGGGCGAAACCATGGAGGACTATGCCAATGAGCTCCTGCAGCTTGCCAGGGGTTGCGATTGTAAGGACGTATCAGCCGAACAATATATGTACGACCTCGCCCGAGACGCGTTCGTAGCAGGGGTAGGGTCCTCGTACATCAGGCTTAAATTGCTGGAAAAGGGGAAACTCGACTTGACCCAAGCAATGGAGATGGCCGTGATGCTGGAAGCGGCGTCGAAGAGCTTGGCGCTGTACCCCGAGGACCACGTGCAGTCAACGTGGCTGGAGCAAGCTCAGCTCCCTCCTCGCCCCGCTAACCCGCGCTCCCAGATCGATTCGACGACGGCGGCAGCTCCAGGTGGCCAGCGATGCTATTTTTGTGGTGGGGCCAAGCATCCACGGCAACAGTGTCCGGCAAGAACGGCAATCTGCAGCCAGTGCGGTAAAAAAGGCCACTACGGCAAAGTCTGCAGGTCCAAGCCTAAAAACGGCAGTGCAGCTTGTAACCCTCCAGAACGGAGACAATCTCCTTCGGTGTCGCAGTACCCACGAGGTCCGACCACGTGCGATCCCAGGACGGCGCCATCGTGGCTGACAGAGGAGGAGGAAGACCACCAGGAGTCGCTGCGCTTGGCGCCCTCGCCCACGTGCGATTCATGGGGGCGGCCATCATGGTCCACGACGACTAGGAGCGACCAGCAGGGGTCCTCAGCATCCACATCGGCAGCATCGACGCCCAGGGGCCAACGGTGGCGTCGATCTCCCTGGATCAGACCAGGCACTACAGACTTGAAAATTCCATGATGGATATAAAGGTTAGTGGTCGAACTGTGAATTGTCTGTTTGACAGTGGGAGCACCGAAAGTTTCATACACCCTGAAACTGCTAAAAGGTGTGGGCTCCGGGTTCTCCCTGCCAAGCAGACAATTTCCATGGCATCACGGTCCCGGTCTGTACCGATCCAAGGACGATGTATGGTAACTCTTGAGGTACAGGGCACAATTTACGAGCAATACAGGCTCCTTGTGTTACCTCACCTTTGCGCGCCAATTCTCCTCGGACTAAACTTTATGGTCCACATGAAGAGTGTGATCCTACAGTACGGTGGGCCACTCCCTTCACTGGCAGTAGGGAATCAGCCGCAGCCTCCAAATTGCCCAAAGCGCCCCGCATGCAATCTATCCACCCTGAAAATCACTACACCATCCCTTTTTAAAAATCTGGTACCTGGCTGCAAGCCCATCGCTACTAAAAGTAGGCGTTACAGCACTGAGGACCGGATCTTTATTAGATCTGAGGTTCAGCGGCTCCTCAAGGAAGGGATCATACAGGCCAGTGCTAGTCCGTGGAGAGCGCAGGTCGTGGTAGTCAAAAGCGGGAACAAACCTCGGATGGTCATCGACTATAGTCAGACCATTAATCGTTATACGCAGCTGGATGCGTATCCTCTCCCGCGCATTTCTGATATGGTCAATCAGATTGCGCAGTACCGAGTGTTTTCTACCATACACCTTAAGTCCGCCTACCATCAGCTCCCCATCCGCCCAGAGGACCGACAATATACGGCTTTTGAGGCGGATGGTCGTCTATACCAATTCCTCAGGGTTCCATTTGGTGTCACCAATGGGGTCTCGGTCTTCCAGCGTGCTATGGACCGAATGGTGGACCAGAACGGGTTGCGGGCTACCTTCCCGTACCTGGATAACGTCACCGTCTGCGGCCATGACCAGCAGGACCACGACACGAATCTCCAACACTTTCTGCGCACTGCATCTCGCCTGAATCTGACCTATAACAGGGAGAAGTGCGTATTCCGTACGCGTAGGTTAGCCATCCTCGGATACGTGGTGGAAAACGGGGTCATTGGCCCTGATCCAGACCGTATGCGCCCACTTACTGAACTTCCCTTGCCCGCTAGCACGAAAGCACTGAGGAGATGCCTCGGGTTCTTTTCGTATTATGCACAGTGGGTCCCCAACTACGCGGACAAAGCTCGTCCGCTCATTAAGTCCACGACCTTCCCACTTACGCCGGAGGCCCAATTGGCCTTCAAGGCTTTGAAAAGCGACATCTCGAAAGCCACGATGCACGCGGTGGATGAATCCATTCCTTTCCAGGTGGAGAGTGATGCATCTGATTTCGCCCTAGCCGCCACACTAAACCAGGCAGGCAGGCCCGTCGCGTTCTTTTCCCGCACCCTTCAAGGCCCAGAAATTCGGCACTCAGCGGTGGAGAAGGAGGCTCAGGCCATTGTGGAGGCAGTCAGACACTGGCGCCATTACCTGGCAGGGAAGCGGTTCACCCTGATCACGGATCAACGATCCGTGGCGTTTATGTTCAGCAACACGCAGAGGGGCAAGATCAAGAACGATAAGATCTTGCGGTGGAGAATTGAGCTCTCCACCTATAATTACGATATTATGTATCGTCCAGGGAAGCTCAATGAGCCCTCGGATGCCCTCTCGCGCGGAACATGCGCCATCATGCAGGAGGACCGCTTGAAGGCTCTCCACAATGATCTGTGTCATCCTGGAGTCACCAGACTCTACCACTTCGTCAAAGCCCGCAACCTGCCCTACTCGGTGGAGGATGTCAGGTCAGTGACGAGAAGCTGTCGGATTTGCGCAGAATGCAAACCACACTTTTATCGACCAGACCGGGCACAATTGGTCAAGGCCACTCGCCCTTTTGAGAGGCTGAGTGTGGATTTTAAGGGCCCCCTTCCCTCAACGGACCGGAATGTCTATTTCCTCAACATAATAGATGAGTATTCCCGGTTTCCGTTTGTTGTCCCCTGTGCGGACACGTCGACTGCCACCGTCATCAAGGCATTCAGTGAGCTTTTTACCCTGTTCGGGTACCCCTGCTACATTCATAGCGACAGGGGCTCATCGTTCATGAGCAACGACTTAAGGCAATTCCTGCTCTCATTCGGGATTGCCTCTAGTAGAACCACG
Organism: Mustelus asterias; assembly: GCF_964213995.1. Classification (NCBI taxonomy): domain Eukaryota; kingdom Metazoa; phylum Chordata; class Chondrichthyes; order Carcharhiniformes; family Triakidae; genus Mustelus; species Mustelus asterias. The sequence goes on along the minus strand of NC_135812.1, from coordinate 75,208,432 downwards.
AGCTACAACCCTAGGGGTAACGGACAGGTGGAAAGGGAGAATGCTACAGTCTGGAAGGCTGTCTTACTGGCACTGAAATCCAGGGGCCTTCCAGTCTCCCGTTGGCAGGAGGTCCTTCCAAATGCGCTCCATTCTATCCACTCCCTCCTGTGTACGGCAACCAATGCTACTCCCCACGAGAGGATGTTCTCATTCCCTCGGAAGTCGTCCTCGGGAACCTCATTGCCAGCCTGGTTGACGTACCCAGGACCCGTCCTTCTGCGGCGACATGTGAGGGCTCGCAAGTCCGACCCCTTGGTCGAACCGGTCCAACTCCTCCACGCCAACCCTCAGTATGCCTATGTGGCATATCCTGACGGGCGAGAGGACACTGTCTCCATTAGAGATCTGGCGCCCGCAGGGGACGTAGCAACTCCTGTCGCTCCTATTCCCCCAGTCACGAATCCACTACTCCTCATTGCTTCCCCAGACGTGGCGCGGTCAGCACCGGGACCAATGCATAACACTTTTACTCCCATGTACAGCTTGCCTGAGACTCGGAGATCGGCGCCACCATCATCACCACCACCACCACCACCACCAAAGGTTCCAGGATCCCCTGCACCATCGCCTCACCAGGGCCGGCCGGCCCGGGAGTCCTTGAGGGGACAGCCAGACGTTGTTTTGGAAAGAACGCCACCACAAGCACCTGCTCCGGTTTCGCAACTGGTGTTGAGGAGATCACAGCGTCGGTGCGGTCCTCCAGACCGTCTGGACTTGTGAATTCTGTGAATTGTCTGTTTATATGACCTGTTTTTCTTGCACCCCGCCACCTTTTGTTCTTAAAGGAGGGGTGAATGTGGTGAACCATCGTTGGTTCACCACTGGGGGTTGTTATTATGTTACTGTTGGGCTAGGGTGTTGTTACTGTGGGGGTTGTACAATGTTGTTGGGTTAGGGTGTTTACCTGTTATAAGAGTTATCATGGCACATTCCAGTGGGGTCCCGCCTCCGGTGGCGAGGTATAAGACCCCCTGCTCCGGCAGGACCCCTTCAGTCTGAACTGGTGTATTCGTGTTAGTAGTTCCATTGTTACTCTATTAAAGCCTTCAATATCGAAGCCTTGGTTCCACGTGCTTAATTGTCGCGCATCAGGGTCCCAGGGGGTAATGGGGAGACGGTCCTGGGGGGATCGGGGAGAGGGTCCCAGGGGAGAGAGTACAGGGGGGATCGGGGAGAGGGCCCCGGGGAGAGGGTCCCGGGGGGATTGGGGAGAGGTTCCCGGGGAGATTGGGGAGAGGGTCCCAGGGGGTAACGGGGAGAGGGTCCTGGGGGGATCGGGGAGAGGGTCCCGGGGGAGAGAGTACAGGGGGGATCGGGGAGAGGGTCCAGGGGGAGAGAGTACAGGGGGGATCGGGGAGAGGGTCCCGGGGGGGATCGGGGAGAGGGTCCCGGGGGGGGATCGGGGAGAGAGTCCCGGGGAGGATCGAGGAGAGGGTCCCAGGGGGGAACGGGGAGAGGGTCCTGAGGGGATCGGAGAGAGAATCCTGGGAATTGTAACTCGAGTTTATCGGTCAATTCCTGTGGGAAAATATGATAGTTATTGTTTCACTTAAACTCACACTTCGAAAGAACACAGCTAGGACATTAAATGAGGAGACACTGCACTGCAGGAAGGTACCAGAATAGATTTTGTCCTCTGGAGTGGGACTTGAACCCAAAACCCTCTGACTGGGAGGTGAAAGTGTCGTCACTGAGTCACAGCCTGCACCCAGTGAAAAGAAAATCAGCATTTTAATTCAAGCAATCTTCATTCCAGAGCACTCCAGTTTATCTGGGATAAACGCCACTTTAAACTGTCTTTCACACGACCAAATCACCCTGAGCTCCAGCAGGGGACCGGTTTCATCCAGAATGCTGCAGAACGGGAAGGAACATTCTGGAACATTCTGGTTCTGTGTGACCTCTGAGCACTTTAGGAAGTGACACAAACAATTGTAAAAAACAAATTCCCGGGTTTAGTGACTGACGAAATAGAAAATGAACATTTCCCCACAAGCTCAACTTTCTAAAATGATGGACTTTAAGTTTGAAAATGCAAGATTTTACAATAATAAAACATCGGTTTGTCAGCTGTCCATCACTTCCTCTGTTATTTGTAGGAAAAGCAGGACTTGGCCCTGTCGGGGCGTGGTTAGCACTGCTGCCTCACAGTGCCAGGAACCACAGTTCAATTCCTGGCTTGGAACACATTCTGTGCGGAGTCAGCATGTTTTCCTCCGGGTGCTCCGGTTTCCTTCCACAGTCCGAAAGATGTGCTGGTTAGGTGTATTGGCCATGCTAAATTCTCCCACAGTGTACCCGAACAGGCGCCGGAGTGTGGCGACTAGGGGATTTTCACAGTAACTTCATTGCAGTGTTAATCTAAGCCTACTTGTGATGCCAATAAATAAACTTAAACTTCTCGGGTGGATGGGGGAAACTGACAGCGAGTGACAGTGCTGCCTCTGTCAGTGTGTACGGTTTAGATGTTTCATCTGCCGAGCAACACTTCTCCAGGACTAATGAAAGTGACTGACCCACAACAAAAATTATTGTTGTGCCAACTTTGCAACATCAGCATTTGAAGGTGAATTAAGCTGCACTGATTTACACAAGCCTTTGTTGACTCACTGACTGATCCCAAATACTCACCAAACCTTGTGTTCTGCACACATTTACACACAGGCAAAGCTACCTGCTAACCCTGTACACTGCTGTGTCCATACTTAACCCACCATATTATTCCCCTTGTGCGATTTGAATGGGGAAAGACAATGTTTTTTTTTGCCTACCTTCACACCCACACTGTTTTATACTCTTTAGGGAATAATGAGGGCAAGTATGGTCCCGAGCTTCTTGGTGATGTCACTGGACTAGTAATCTAGAGTCCCAGGGCAGAATTCTCCCTTCTAGAACTAAGTCCCGTGGCGGGGGCATGGAGTGTTTCCCGTTACAAAGGCTGATGGGAAGCCAGGACATACCTTCTGCCCTCAGTAATTACGCACAAGGGATTTTGCGCTGTGTTCCGTGGTGGGATGGGCATGATGGCGTGTGTCTTGCTGTCATATTGAAAAGGGCCACCGTTGAAGAAAGAAGGTGGACCTCCCTGAAGAAAGAACATGGATCTCTGGGAACCGGCTGATGGTGGCAGATGGACCCCCTCGATGATGCTGAATCTGGAAGATCCACCTTGTCGATGCTCCCCCCACCCACTTTAGTGGTGCGCCAGGGTCCAGTGTTGCTGGCTGCCTCCATCCCAAACTCTGGAGGCAGCGCTAGGCATTGTGTTCTGGACTGGTGTGTTTTTCCACTAGCATCGCAGAGAATTGGCCATGGGGGGGTTGCGGGGGGGGGGGGGGGGGGGGGCGGGGGGGGGGGGATGCGGGCGGGCGGGGGTGGAATTCCAGTCACGCATTTATCTACCTCCCATTAGCGGGATGCAAATCGGATTCACACCAGCCGCCAGCAGATTTCCTGATCCCCCATGGCGGCCACCAGCAGAAGATTTTGCGGGAAATTCACGCTGGCATAAAACCAATTTTTGGGCCTTCCGCCAAATTCCACCTCCCCCTCCCTCACTGCCCACCATTGAACCTGCCAGCAGGAGTGTGGAAGAATTCTGTCCCCAGACTGTTGCTCTGTGGACACAGGTTCAAATCCCACGGCAGCTGGTGGAATTTATATTCAATTATTAAAAGTTCTGGAATGGTGACTGTGAATCTATCATCAAATGTTGTCAAAACCCATCTGGTTCACTAATGTCCTTTAGAGAAGGAAATCTGCCTCCCTTACCCGGTCTGGCCTACATGTGACTCCAGAGCCACTGCAATGTGACTGACTCTGAACTGTCCTCTGAAACGACTGAGCGATCAGTTCAAGAGCAGTTAGGGATGGGCAATAAATGCTGGCCTAGCCAACGATGTCCACATCCCATGAAAGAATAAAATTAATAATGATATTCTCACTACTACTGGCACTTTGTTAAACTGATCAGTCACAAAGGGGGGGGGGAGGCGATTTTCTAGCCTTTCTCACCAGTGGGATCTTCTGATCCTGTCGAAGGTGACCCCTGCCCCCCACCGCGGCAGATTCCCCAGCGGTGCGGCCGGCGAGCAACGCAAATGACCATTGGCTTCAGCGGGACTGGAAAATCTGTTGATGGCCATTGGCGAATCATCTCCACTGCTGAAAAACCCGTCACGGGGGCGGATGGAAAATCTCAGCCTGAGTCTTGCAAACGGGTGTTTTGTTCAAGCTTTAGATATTACGTAAAATGAGATTCAAATTATACTAAAATCATCACCATGTGGGTTCAAAACAAAGATTAATGCTTCCCATTAATATAATATAATAATAACTGCATTAAAATATTAAGTGCATCACACTTTGCTTTGAAATGTACTCAACTCCTCAAACACTTTGAATCACATGAGAGTGACTGAAGCAGATTTTGGAGATGATTGTCTGAAATTTGCCGCTACTGGAGTTAACTTCAGGTGGAGCGAAAAACTGAAACTGCGCTGGTTACTTATTTCAATTAAACAAGTAACATTCGTGCCACACAAGTGCCAGGCAATGACCATCACCAACATCAGAGAATCTAACCATTGCCCCTTGATATTCAATGGTATTACCATCACTAAATCCCCCAGTATCAACACCTTGAGGATTACCATTCAATAGAAAGTTAACTACCATGTAAATACTGTGGCTTCAAGAGCAGGTCAGTGGCTAGGAACCTTGCAGTGAGTAACTCACAGCCTGTCCACCATCTACAAGGCACATGTCACGAGTGTGATGGAATACTCTCCCCATGTCTGAATGGGTGCAGCTCTAACACACTCAAGAAGCTTGAAATCATCCAGGACAAAGCAGGCCATTTGACTGGCACCCCATCCACAAACATCCACTCCCTCCAACCACCAATGCATAATGGCAGCAGTGTGTACTATCTACAAGATGCTCTGCCGGAACTCAGCAAGGATCCTCAGACAACACCGTCCAAACCCACGACCACTATCACCTAGAAGGACAAGTGCAGCAAATACTTGGAAACACCACCACCTGGTGGTTCCTCTCCAGGCCACTCATCATCCTCACTGTCGCTGGGTCTAAATCTTGGAATTCCCGCCCTAACAACACTATTGGTGTAGCTATACCACATGGACTGTAGCGGTTCAAAAAGGCAGCTCACGACCACCTTCGCAAGGGAAATTAGGGATGGGCAATAAATGCTGGCCTAGCCAGTGAAGATGTGGAGATGCCGGCGTTGGACTGGGGTAAACACAGTAAGAAGTCTCACAACACCACGTTAAAGTCCAACAGGTTTATTTGGTAGCAAAAGCCACTAGCTTTCGGAGCACTCGCTGCTCCTTCGTCAGGTGAGTGGGATTTCAGTTCACAAACAGGGCGCACAAACTCAATTTACAAAATAATGATTGGAATGCGAGTCTTTACAGGTAATCAAGTCTCAAAGGTACAGACAATGTGAGTGGAGAGAGCGTTAAGCACAGGTTAAAGAGATGTGCATTGTCTCCAGACAGGACAGTTAGTGAGATTTTGCAAGCCCAGGCAAGTCCTGGGGGTTACAGATAGTGTGACATGAACCCAAGATCCCAGTTGAGGCCGTCCTCATGTGTGAGGAACTTGGCTATCAGTCTCTGCTCAGCGACTCTGAGTTGTCGTGTGTCATGAATGTTGTGTGCATGCTCTCCCCGTGTCTGTGTGGGTTTCCTCCGGGTGCTCCGGTTTCCTCCCACACTCCAAAAATGTGTCCACACAACTCTGCCACAGCAACCTCTGCAAGACGTGCTGGATCATCGACACGGATGCCATCATCTCACCATCCACCAGGTACACGGTACATACTCTTGCAACTCGGCCAACGTTGACTACCTGATACGCTGCAGGAAAGGATGTCCCGAGGCATGGTACATTGGGGAGACCATGCAGACGCTACGACAACGGATGAATGAACACCGCTCGACTATCACCAGGCTAGAGTGTTCTCTTCCTGTTGGGGAACACTTCAGCGGTCACGGGCATTTGGCCTCTGATCTTCGGGTAAGTGTTCTCCAAGGCGACCTTCACGACACACATTGTCTGTACCTTTGAGACTTGATTACCTGTAAAGACTCACATTCCAAACATTATTTTGTAAATTGAGTTTGTGTCTTTATAAGCCCTGTCTGTGAACAGAACTCCAACTCACCTGACGAAGGAGCAGCGAGCGCTCCGAAAGCTAGTGGCTTTTGCTACCAAATAAACCTGTTGGACTTTAACCTAGTGTTGTGAGACTTCTTACTGTGCTATCCAGTGAAGACAGCTACATCCTTTGAATTAATTTTTAAAAATCATATCTTGCGATGGTTTAAGGTAACCACAGATGACAAAATGTGACAAGACTTTGAGAAAAAAATAAAATTAGTCTCGTTGGCCCTTGAACAATTTTATTCAATCTTGTCTTGATAAGGAAACCAAAGGGTATCGGGAGTAGACAAGAAGGTGGAGGCAACAATCAGATCTTATCAAATGGCAAAGCAGACTTGAGGGGCCAAATGGCTTATTTCTCTCTGAATTTGTATGTTTAGAAACATAGAAAAACTACAGCACAATACAGGCCCTTCAGCCCACAAAGTTGTGCCGAACATGTCTCTACCTTAGCAATTACTAGGCTTACCTATAACCCTCTATCTTACTAAGTTCCATGTACTGATCTAAAAGTCTCTTAAAAGACCCTATCGAATCCGCCTCCACCGTTGCTGGCAGCTCATTCCACACACCCACCACCCTCTGAGTGAAAAATTACCCCTAACATCTCCTCTGTACCTACTCCCCAACACTTTAAACCTGTGTCCTCTTGTGGCAACCATTTCAGCCCTGGGAAAAAGTCTCTGACTGTCCACTCGATCAATACCTCTCAACATCTTATACACCTCTATCAGGTCACCCCTCATCCTTCGTCTCTCCAAGGAGAAAAGGCCGAGCTCACTCAACCTATCCTCATAAGGCATGCTCCCCAACCCAGGCAACATCCTTGTAAATCTCCTCTGCACTCTTTCTATGGCTTCCACATCCTTCCTGTAATGAGGCGACCAGAACTGAGCACAGTACAATCTCAGGACATCCCAAAGCATGTTACAGCCAATTAAGTACTTTAATTTGAAGGTTGGTCAGTTTTTCATTGTAGGAAGCAAAGTAGATAATTGGCACACAGCAAGATCATAGAATCCCATAGAATCCCTACAGTGCAGAAGGAGGCCACTTGGCCCTTCGAGTCTGCACTGACCACAATCTCACTTAGGCCATATCCCCATAACCCCACGTATTTATCCTGCTAATTTCCCTGACACTAAGGGTCAATTTATCATGGCCAATCAGCCTAACCCGCACATCTTTGGAGTGTGGGAGGAAACCGGTGCACCTGGAGGAAACCCACGCAGTCACGGGGAGAACATGCAAACTCCACACAGACAGTAACCCGAGGCCGGAATTGAATCCGGGCCCCTGGCGCTGTGAGGCAGCAGTGCTGACCACCGTGCCACCCTCAAAGATCCCACAAAGACCAGTGCGATAATGACCAGATCACCTGATTAATCCATGTTGGTTTGGGGATAAATATTGGTGAGCACTGGAAATATTTCTCGTAAAGAACAGAATGTGGAAAAAGCACAAAGATATGAAGACTAAACTGTAGAAATCCTTCACAATAAAGGGTGTATTAAAGGGGGGGCGTGGTTACCACGCTATGGGACATTGCTTCATCTATAGCTCTAAACAAACAAATCAAAGTAATTCTATTGGTCTGTCCGTCTTTCCATTTTAGTGTCGAAAAATGTCTTCGGCGCAGAAACAGTTGCGACCTTTCTATTTTTATTCCAATCCTTCTGCAGCAAAGGGAAAACCATGTCTGGTTTGTCTGCCAGGAATCCATTATTGTCACAACAATCTGAATGTTTAAAACGTAGCTCAACTTTTCAAGCCCATTTGTTGAATCATTTTACTCTGACCTCATTTATTCAGCAGTTTTCAACTACTGAAGCGTGCACTTTTTTAAATGAACAAATGTTTTGTTGATTGAACGACAGCCAAGTGTTAGTAATAGATAAACAAATGCTTTCAGTACGGAGCTGAGAAGGAGACGGGACTATCTGTGTGGATCACACTACGCATGCTAGGAATTTCTACCAACATTGCCCACAACACACCATTTAACCCAGAACTGAAACAAAGATCAGTTTTATGTTCTGGGCTGCAGCAGTTTATGTGAGATTTTCATGTAAAGCCATTTTATATATGGACACATTCCTCTGTTTCCTGTGGATTTTGGCACACATGAACTGACTGAGATCTGAAGGAACAATTTTCTCATTCCTACAGAACAAAAGGTCTTGGCCCAGGCAATCAATTAGTGAGTTTTAAAAAGCATTCTTTTTTTCCTGTCAGCCTATTTGTTGTTCACCACTTCTTGCGTCGCTTTCCTTTCTAAAATGTTCATCGATATAATAAATGCATCGGTGGCACAGTGGTTAGCACTGCTGCCTCATAGCGCCAGGGTTCAATTCCCGGCTTGGGTCACTGTCTGTGCAGAGTCTGCACATTCGCCCTGTGTCTGCGTGGGTTTCCTCCGGGTGCTCCGATTTCCTCCCACAGTCCAAAAGACATGCTGGTTAGGTGCATTGGCCGGGCTGAATTCTCCCTCGGCCTACTTGTGACACTGATAAATAAATAAACTTTTCCATTCCCGCCCAAAGCCAACAGACATCTTGCTGGTTGGTCAAATTTTCCATCTCGCCACTGGCGGTTCCATGGCGGGCGGGGCTGGAACATTTAGGCCATCGTTCTTTGTTATGCTTCAAGCTTTCTCTCCTGAACCCTTTAAATTATTCGCAGTAAAATGGCAGTTTGAATGTACAGGTCAATACTGCCCATGAACTGAAATGTGCACTGATAAGCGTGGTGAAAATAGAAACATAGAAGCTAGAAGCAGGAGTAGGCCATTCGGCCCCTTCAACCTGCTCTGCCATTCACTTTGATCATGAATGATCGTCAAATTCAATATCCTGACCCCCTTTCCCCCCTATGTCCCTTGATCCCTTTAGCCCCAAGAACAATATCTAATTTCTTCTCGAGATTGTCCACCATGGCACTAATCTTTTTTCCGCCACTGTATTTTTGTTTTGGGAATACTGAGCGTAGCACGTGATGCACAAGTTAGAAAGTAATTTGTGAGGAGGAGGCAATGTGTTCTCTTGGAAATTGACGAATTGAATGAGGCAGACGGAATATAATGTGGAGAAATGTGAAGTTATCCACTTTGGTCGGATATTAGGATATTTTTAAAAAGTGAAAGACTGGAAAAGATTGATACCTTGAGGGACAAATCTTAAATTTAACAGGCTGGTATAGCAAGCAATTAGAAAGCAAATGGTTTCTTAGCCTTTATTCCAAAGGAACTATTGTTTAAAGGTAAAAAAGTGTTATTGCAATTATATAAGGTGCAGGATTTTATGAATGGTGGGGTTTCCCATCCTGCCACCCAAGGAGTTGGCGGGGAATGAATCCTGGCCGATACCGGCTTTACTGCAGTCATTTACCGCTACAAGACCAAACCTCACTCAGAAGGAAGTCCCATCACAGAGAGTTGCTGGCCAATCAGATTGGTTCAAGCAGTGATTACTGCTGGGACTACAGGTAGTTCCCAAAGCAGAGGAACAAGTGGAGGCCGGACTTCAGATACGTCTGGATTATCAACAGGGCCCGACTAGTAAGTCACAGTTAGGTGGGTGAGGGCAATGGGGAACCAGGTTTGAGAGGCCGGGTGGAGGAGGGTTAAAGTGAGGTAAGAGCTTGTGGGGGTTGCCTCCAATGGACACAGGAACCCCAAAGGAGTTTGGCTTGCCTTTTCCCGACACCAGTTCATCCAGTAAAAGCTGCAGGTTACCCCCTTGCCGTGAATAAAATAGCAGCGGGGGAGAGGGGGGTTAATCAGCCTCAAAAGGCCCAGCACTTCCACCATCCCTATAAAATGGGACACATGTCAGGGGAGGGCATTCGCAGCATTTTAAGAGCCTCCCCCCTTCAAACTTGCCAACGGGCAACTAAAAAATGCCACCCAAGGTCTTGGAGCGATGATAGTTGGAGACTTGCCTCGTTGCCCCAGCACTTGAAGTTATTTTAAAATGATTAAAATATTGGACAGCCCTTGAGCTCTCACCCCTCCTCACACTCCCCATGTCCCATGCATACCAATCTATGCCACCCACCCACCTCCCATACTCCCATGAGATCTTATATCCTCCATGCCATCCAATGCACCTTTACCCATCTCCATGGCCCCTCAGAACCCCATGCTAAATCATGCCCCCCACTTATCTTCATGGCCCTTCATGCCAAATTAATGTCAACTCATACCACAAACCCAGCACCCTTTGCCTTGGCCTCTCCATGCCAGTTCACCTAGTGTTCACCATGGGCAAATCTCAGGAGCCAGACTGACATAAATAAAGTTGTCTATTGATGATGCAACTAAAACACTCATTATAAAAAAAAATCAAAGCATTGAAATTCTTTCGACAAATTTCTTATGAAAACAAATATTTCTATTTTATAAGCACTTAGAGCTCTCAATTAAACTGTTCACTTAAGAGACACCCCACTGTGACTTGATAGATTGTAAAATCAGTCATGCAGCACAAATCCCATAATGATACCCTCTGACTTATACAAAGAGAGTGAAATAGCAGGCGCTGATTTTATGTTTAAGCTCCACACAACTTTTTAAATTCAAAACTCAACAGAGTTAAATCTCTTGACATCTTTGATAGTTCCAATGAGTTTATGCATTTTTGAAGCACAATCATGTCTAATTTTAACAATCGCTAAGGGCACTTAACCTACCCCAAAGAGTGTCTTACATATCCCAAAGGGTGCCTCATCTGCCCCATAGGGTATCCTGGCTATCTGAATAAATCCACAAGCTTCACACCTGCACCTATCAGGTCTAATGTGCACACTTTGAGTTTCAGACACCAATTTTACTCAAATCACACACGAGTATAGGCAGCAGGCTCTGTGGGTCACGGTGTGTGATATCAAAACTGCCCCCATTCGCCAACCCCTGCAAAAATGAAAGTTGGGTTCAGAGGTGGGACTTCTGCATTTTCGTGTAGACCGAGGAACCTCTCCATCTGCGCAATAATTCAGGCCAGTATGTTCACTCTGTCAAACCATGCTATTCAGGCTAATACAAATTATTTATGAATGGGAATATTGAACAGAAACATAGGGCGGGATCATGAGCCCACTCTCTCTGTGCGCGGGATCAGCAGCAGGGGACTCAAGATCTGGCGAAACCCAGAAATCGTGAATTTCACCAGTGAGATTGCGATTGCCAATTTTCGCCATCGCTCACATAATGGGCGTGATCGTGATTTTAATATATTAACATATATTTCCATAGAATTATCCACCTCTCCCCCTGCTTTATATTCCCCCCAGCCGTATTTTCAAACCTCATCAATGTGAAGTCACATTGGCACAGTTTACGACAGGTTCACCCAGGCATGAATGCCCCAGGATGCGTAAAGTAGAGAATAGCCCCAGGGGAGAGGGGCATGGCCAGGCAGTGCCCTGGCACTGCTCTCAACACCGGTAGGACTCATTAATTTGTGGGGGAGGGGGGGGAGCAGATGGGAGAGCTGGGGATGCCAGTGATGCTCGGGCGTGGGGAATGGGGAAGGGGGGAATGTCGGATCTGGGGGGGGTAATGCCAGCTCTGATTGCAGGTCCGGGAGGGGTGGGGGAGGAGGGGTGGGAATGCCGGCTCTGATTGCGGGGAGTCCCTGTCACCTCCGTGGTGGGGTGGGGTGGGGGAGGTTCTCTCTTCCTCTGATGCCTTTAAAAATGGTGCCCCGATCTCAGTGGTGCTGAGTTTGCCAGCGTATTGAGGCCCTGCCCCTCAACATGATGGCGTGGAACACGCCCACCTTGCTTTTTTTTGACAAAGTGTCAAAAGATGTGGCGAGAAAACCAGCCTGTTTCCCTGGGGAGAAACACATCGGGTGGGAATTTACAGCCTCGCTTGACCCAAGACTGGAAAATTCCACCTCAGGTCAATGGACCTTCCCATTGTCCGCCCCTCGACCGTTACAATTCCCATGGCGAGCGGGGTGGTGGAATTCTGGCAACCGGTTTTCATTCAGACCCTGGCACTTTGTCATTTTCTGGGTAAGATTCCGCCCACAGAATATGTAGCTACACTGCCATATGTATCTTTGTCAATAAGCAAGCTGTTTCGAAACAATCACATTTCTTTCTTCAACAGTTCCTTTCAATAAATTGTGATCGGAGCCTCTAATGAATTGTTATGTAGCCAAAACCTCTACAGAGTCCCTTTTGTTTGTGTCCGGAAAATACACAATGCAAACCAGGGAATTAGAGTCCTCAAGGCGATACCCCTATCTGTCAACCACATTCTGTTGAAATTCCAAGTTAATATTAATGTTTCAATGCTGGAAGGTCATTTCTGAGGCAGTCAGTGTTAATTGTTGATACAAGCAGCCATGTCACTGTGGGGAACTGCCCAGACCAAATGGATTCTTGAAAATGTTGATATCTCGGAAACATTTTGTACGTATTTCTTCTCCCTGACATGAGTACAAAGGAATCTAGTGGCACAATTGTTTTGGCTTGCAGGACTGGCTGTGTTAGAATGGATAATATTTGGATAGAGATCAGATATTACCAGATATCATCAAAAAAACTATGCAAGAGCATAATATAAATGTCATCATTATTACTAGATTTCATGGATCAATATTATAAATTATGATCAATATTACCAAATCAATATTGTCAGATTTCATCAAAAAATTATTCAAAAGCATAATATTCATATTCTGATACAGTTAAATTAAGTATGGTGTGATTTTTCACTCACGTAGAACAGAGTTATGTTGTGTGCTTTTACTTATCTGAGATGCTGGAAAACGCTGGCCTAGTGGTATTATTGCTCAACTATTAATCCAGAAACTCAGCTAACATTCTGGGGGCCTGGGTTCGAGTCCTGCCACAGCAAATGGTGGAATTTGAATTCAATAAAAAATATCTGGAATTAAGATGACCATGAAACCATTGTCAATTGTCAGAAAAACCCATCTGGTTCATTAATATCCTTTAGGGAAGGAAATCTGCCATCCTTACCTGGTCTGGAATACATGTGACTCCAGAGCCACAGCAATGTGGTTGACTCTCAACTGCCCTTTGAACAAGGGCAACTAGGGATGGGCAATAAATGCTGGCCAGCCTGCGACGCCCATGTCCCATGAATGAACAAAAAAAAGATATGCAATGGTGTTTTTAAAGGCGAAGATGTATGAGCTTTCCTAAATTTCAATGTGTTTTCTTTTCTGGCATTATAGAACATAGAACATAGAAAGCCACAGCACAAACAGGCCCTTCGGCCCACAGGTTGCGCCGATCACATCCCCACCTCTAGGCCTATCTATAGCCCTCAATCCCATTAAATCCCATGTACTCATCCAGAAGTCTCTTAAAAGACCCCAACGAGTTTGCCTGCACCACCACCGACGTCAGCCAATTCCACTCACCCACCACCCTCTGAGTGAAAAACTTACCCCTGACATCTCCTCTGTACCTACCCCCCAGCACCTTAAACCTGTGTCCTCTCGTAGCAACCATTTCAGCCCTTGGAAATAGCCTCTGAGAGTCTACCCTATCCAGACCTCTCAACATCTTGTAAACCTCTATCAGGTCACCTCTCATCCTTCGTCTCTCCAGGGAGAAGAGACCAAGCTCCCTCAACCTATCCTCATAAGGCATGCCCCCCAATCCAGGCAACATCCTTGTAAATCTCCTCTGCACCCTTTCAATGGCTTCAACATCTTTCCTGTAATGAGGTGACCAGAACTGCGCGCAGTACTCCAAGTGGGGTCTAACCAGGGTCCTATAAAGCTGCAGCATTATCTCCCGACTCCTAAACTCAATCCCTCGATTAATGAAGGCCAGTACGCCGTACGCCTTCTTGACCGCATCCTCCACCTGCGAGGCCGATTTAAGAGTCCTATGGACCCGGACCCCAAGGTCCTTCTGATCCTCTACACTGCTAAGAATGGTACCCTTCATATTATATTGCTGCTTCATCCCATTGGATCTGCCAAAATGGATCACCACACACTTATCCGGGTTGAAGTCCATCTGCCACTTCTCCGCCCAGTCTTGCATTCTATCTATGTCTCGCTGCAACTTCTGACATCCCTCCAAACTATCCACAACACCACCTACCTTGGTGTCGTCAGCAAACTTACCAACCCATCCCTCCACTTCCTCATCCAGGTCATTTATGAAAATGACAAACAGCAAGGGTCCCAGAACAGATCCCTGGGGCACTCCACTGGTCACTGACCGCCATGCAGAGAAAGACCCCTCCACAGCCACTCTCTGCCTTCTGCAGGCAAGCCAGTTCTGGATCCACAAGGCAACAGCCCCTTGGATCCCATGCCCTCTCACTTTCTCAAGAAGTCTTGCATGGGGGACCTTATCGAACGCCTTGCTGAAGTCCACATAGACCACATCCACCGCTCTTCCTTCGTCAATGTGTTTGGTCACATTTTCAAAGAACTCAACCAGGCTCGTAAGGCACGACCTGCCCTTGACAAAGCCGTGCTGACTACTTTTGATCATACTAAACTTCTCTAGATGATCATAAATCCTGTCTCTCAGGATCCTCTCCATCAACTTACCAACCACTGAGGTTAGACTCACCGGTCGGTAATTTCCCGGGCTGTCCCTGTTCCCTTTCTTGAATATAGGGACCACATCTGCAATCCTCCAATCCTCCGGAACCTCTCCCGTCTCCATCGACGATGCAAAGATCATCGCCAAAGGCTCCGCAATCTCCTCCCTCGCCTCCCACAGTAACCTGGGGTACATCCCATCCGGTCCCGGCGACTTACCAACCTTGATGCCATTCAATAGTTCCAACACATCCTCTTTCTTTATGTCCACATGCTCGATCCTTTCTGTCCACCGCAAACCAGCAGTACAACCACCCAGATCCCTTTCCACCGTGAATACCGAGGTAAAGTATTCATTAAGCAGCTCCGCCATTTCTAACGGTTCCGCACAAACTTTTCCCCCTTCACCTTTTAAGGGTCCTATGCCTTCACATCTCATCCTTTTACTCTTGACATATTTGTAGAAAGCCTTGGGGTTCTCCTTAATCTTACCCGCCAAGGCCTTCTCATGACCCCTTCTCGCTCTCCTAATTTCCTTCTTAAGCTCCTTCCTACATCCCGTATACTCCTCTAAATCCTTAACACCTCCTAGCTCTCTGAACCTTCTGTACGCCTCTCTTTTCTTATTCACCAGGTTCATCACAACCTTCGTGCACCACGGTTCCCGTACCCTACCAACACCCCCTGTCTCATCGGAACGTTGTCATGCAGAGCTCCAGACAAACATTCCTTGAAAATCCTCCACTTTCCTTCGGTACTTTTCCCCAAGAATGCCTCCTTCCAATTTACCCGTCTAATTTCCTCCCTGATGACACTGTATTTCCCTTTACTCCAGAGAAACACTTTCCTAGCCTGCCTGATCCTATCTCTTTCCAATGCTATCGTGAAGGAGATAGAATTATGATCGCTATCCCCAAGATGCTCACCCACCGAGAGATCCTCCACCTGTCCAGGTTCATTAGCCAGCACCAGATCAAGTACAGCCTCTCCTCTAGTAGGCTTATCCACATACTGTGTCAGGAAACTCTCCTGGACACACCTAACAAACTCCTCTCCATCCAAACCCCTAGCCCTAGGGATATTCCAATCTATGTTTGGGAAATTAAAATCTCCCATCACGACAACTCTGTTATTCCTACATCTCTCCAGGATCTGTTTCCCCATCTGCTCCTCAACATCTCTGTTACTATTGGGCGGCCTATAGAAAACACCCAGCAACGTTACCGACCCCTTCCTGTTCCTAACCTCCACCCACAGAGACTCCGTCGTCAATCCCTCCACGGCGTCCACCTTCTCTACAGCCGTGACACTATCCCTGATCAACAGTGCCACTCCCCCCCCTCTCTTGCCTCCCTCCCTGTCCTTCCTGAAACATCTAAAACCCGGCACCTGAAGCACCCAGTCCTGTCCCTGAGACATCCAAGTCTCCGTAATGGCCACCACATCACAATTCGAAGCAGCAATCCACGCTCTAAGCTCATCCACTTTATTCACTACACTCCTGGCATTAAAATAGACACATCTCAGACCTTCAGCCTGAGCACTTCCCTTCTCCATCACTCGTCTAACCTCCCTCTTACCCTGTTTACATTCCTTATCTATTTGCGAGCTAACCTCCTCACTCTCAGTCCCCTCATTTCGATTCCCTCCCCCCAACCTTTCTAGTTTAAAGTCTCTCCAGTAGCCTTAGCCAACCTTCCCGCCAGGATATTGGTCCCCCTGGGATTCAAGTGCCACCCGTCTTTTTTAAACAGGTCACACCTGCCCCAAAAGAGGTCCCAATGATCCAAGTACCCAAATCCTTGTCCCTTGCTCCAGTCCCTCAGCCACGCATTCATTCTCCACCGATTCCTGTTCTCACTCTCCCGCGGCACAGGCAGCAATCCCGAGATTACTACCTTTGCATTCCTCTTTCTCAGCTGTCTACCTAACTCCCTATATTCTCTTTTCATGACCCCTTCCCTCTTCCTACCTATGTCAGCAGTACCTATATGCATCACGACCTTCGGCTCCTCTCCCTCCCCCTTCAGGATTTCTGGGACTCGACCAGAGACATCCCGGACCCCTGCACCAGGGAGGCAAACCACCATCCGAGAGTCCCGTCTTTGTCCGCAAAAACGCCTATCTGACCCCCTCACCGTAGAGTCCCCAATTAGCACTACCCTCCTTTCCTTACCCTTTTGCACTACTGGGCCAGGCTCAGCTCCAGAGACACTGCCACCGCTGCTTCCCCCAGGTGGGCTGTCCACCCCAGTAGTACTCAGACAGGAGTACTTATTATTAAGGGGCACATCCACCGGGGTGCTCACCATCAACTGAGTTTTCTCCTTCCTCACTGTTACCCAGTTACCCTCCTCCCGTGGTCCCGGTGTGACCACCTGCCGATAGCTCCTGTCAATGACCTCCTCACTATCCCTAACCCGGCGAAGGTCCTCGAGCTGCAATTCCAGTTCCCTAACATGGACCCTTAGGAACCGCAGCTCAACACACCCAGCACAGATATGGTCCTCCGGGAGGCTAGGAGCCTCCAGGACCTCCCACATCCTACATTGGGAACAACATACTGGCCTCACACTCATAATTGCCCCTTTAAACACACAGGGAAAAAAAAAGTGAATGAAAATTTTAAACTTACCTTTCCTCCTCCTGTTTTCTCCAAAGCCCTGCTCTCACTGGGTCTTTTTTTTTAGGTTAGAGGAGGAGGGAGGGTGGGATACTCTACAAGTGTAGAGTATCGAGATTCCTCTCTGTTCCAATTTATTGGGGAAAAAAAAATCTCTCTCTCCCAGACCTCCCTGCGCGACCACTTCCGGGTTTAGATATTTTTAAAGAAAAAACCCGCGAAAAAGTAAGTTAAAAATAACAGCGCTTACCCGCAGCACTCCTCTCGCGAATCTCTCCCTCTCTGCTGCACTTCCAAGACGCAATGAGGAAGGAATAGATTCGGTCAAAGTGCTGTGCAATGCTTATTTAAAATAGTTATTTATTCTCCAGTCACCTATATATTCCATTGTAATTGAAGTAAGTACAAGGCATCAGCAAGAAGGGGCATGGTCAAAACAGAGAAGAGCCATGAAAGAAGCGTTGTGGATGTACCCAAGCATCCAATTCCCTTTGTTGTTGGTGAGCCAAGTTACAATTAATGATGGGGAAGTTCCCTGAAATAATATTTCATGACTGAAGTGGTGCCAAATGAAAGAAAAATATGCAGACGCCAAAAGCTGACAGTCCCCACCTGTTATTATGGCACTAGCTACATAAGCAGGCTTTGACACACACTTCCCTGGCAATGGCCACTCACATTCTCCCTCAGAAATGTCTTAATCTATGGACAGTAAGGTAGTTTATGTGGATCTTTGTATAAAACACTGGTTGGGCCCAGTGTGTGCAGTTTTGGGCAGCCCAGTGTGGAAGGAACCCCAAATTCATCGATGATGCACAGCAATAAATTCACCCAGGATGATGTCAAGAATGGGAAAGTATAGTTATAAGAATTAAGGTCAGTTCTCACCACTTAAACCATCCACATTTAAATATAGCAATGGCTTAAATAACAAATGGTTTATATTGAGCTAATAATGTCACTGTTTGCCAATACATTTTGCCAAATCTAAGTGAAAGAAACATATTTAAAAAGTGTAAAGCTTTACTTGGAAGTAAAGTAATACTTAACACAGTGGTTCCCGAAGGGTGCGGCGTGCCACACTGGTGCGGCGAGAGAGGATGGCAAGTGTGGCGGGAAGACTCAGGGACAATCAAAGAAACATTTAAATATGGATAGATATTTTTCCAAAGTGAGAGCAAGAGCATCAAGTGATGCTGAGGACGATCCAAGTCCATGTTGTGATCCAGAATCGCCATTCGAACAGAGTGCTGAAGAAGAGTCGTTTAATTCTACACCAGTAGCAGGCCCAAGCAAACCTCCAAAAAAGAAAGTTTGTCGACAATATATGGATAGCTATCTGAGTCTCGGTTTCACATGGACTGGAGATGAAAACGTACCTCGGCCTATGTGTTTGATCTGTGGTGTGAAGCTTTCCAATTCCAATATGGTCCCAAGCAAGATGAAAAGACATCTGTTGTCAAAACATGGAAATCTGGCAAACAAGGATGTTCAATATTTTGAAAGCTTTTGGAACAGCAGAAATGCCAACGATCATATTTCTAAAAATGAATGACAGTCTCAGATAAGATGCAGATTGTATCTTACCAAGTGGCTGAATTGATTGCTCAACAGACAAAACCACATACAATAGCTGAAAAAATTGATTCAGCCTGCCTGCAGCTTGATTGTGAAAACTTTGGTTGGTGATGATGCTGAGCGAAATGTTATGGGAATTCCTTTGTCTGATAATACAATTCGCAGAAGAATAGTTGATATGTCAGCTAATATTGAGAAGCGTGTTTCCGAAAGTATGAAGAATTCTAAATTTGCCATTCAAGTTGATGAATCGACCGACATTAGTGGAAAAGCATAGTTGCTTGCCTATATCAGATTCATTCACAATGACGAAATAATCACAGTTTCTATTTTGCAAGGAACTTGAAAAACATACCAGAGGACAAGATATTTTCCAAACCTTGTCTGAGTATTTGGAAAAAGTTGAGATTTCATGGGATTCTTGTATTGGAATTTGTACGGATGGAGCGCCATGTATGATAGGGAATATGAGAGGCTTGGCGGCACTCATCAAACAGAAAAATCCAGATGTAATATCGACTCACTGTTCTTTACACAGAGAGGCATTAATCACCAAGACCCTTGTAGCTGATTTGAAGTTGGTTCTAGATCAGACTGTGCACATTGTGAACTTCATCAAAGCAAAACCACTAAAGGCGCGGTTATTTGCTCAACTCTGCAAAGACATGGAATCAAAACATCAATGCCTAATTCTGCACTCGGAGGTTCGCTGGATGTCCCGCGGAAAAGTTTTAAATCGGGTGTTGGAACTGAAGAACGAATTAAGAGAATTTTTGGAACAAGAAGGGAACCCATTGTACCACCAACTGGATGACAATGACTGATGTGCAAAGCTGGCATATTTGGCCGATATCTTTTCCCGGTTGAATGTGCTCAATGCCAGTAAGCAAGGCTGCGATGACAATATCCTCTCAACTACAGACAAACTAACTGCATTCAAAAAAAAGCTTCAGCTCTGGCTCAGAAGAGCGGTGCAACATAACCTTGAAATGTTCCCACTGGTAAAAAGTTTTAAAACGAGCAATGAATTGTACGGCCTCATATAGGAACATCGTGCAACACTGGTAGAAAAGATTGATTATTACTTCCCATCGTTGTCTACAGAAAAATTCGACTGGGTTAGAGACTCCTTTGCGAATTCCAGCTGTTCAGGTCTGACATTGGATGAAGAGGAGAAAATGGCCTGCATTTCGAGTGATCGCACCTTGAAAATGAAACATGGGAGTATGCCACTGGACTCTTTTTCGATATACAACCAGAAACAGTATCCACGCATCTCTTCAAGAACATTAGCTAGTCTTCTACAGTTCTCCACGACATATTGTTGTAAACAGGGATTTTCAGCTCTGACAACTATCAAAGACCAGAAAAGAGAAAGGCTTCTTTGTGTTGATGAGGAGATGAGAGTTTGTTTGTCTCAAATTAGACCTAATATAAATGAGATTACCCGACAAAAACAAGCTCACACCTCTCATTGAGTTTGTATACTTACTTAAGGTTACATATGTAAGAGGCTCGTCTATAAGTATATTTTGGGAATGAATCATGTTTTTATGTAGCTGCAATGTTTTATACTTTCTGGATGTCCCATGATCATATTATAAAGTAGTTGTGTTCTATGTTATGAATCAAGCATTGCTAGGATTTGTTTTTTTTTTGTTTTTGAATGTATTTCTTATCAATAAAAAATTTGGTGTGGCGCGAGCAAATTTTTATTCTGAAAGTGCAGCCCAGTGAAAAAAGTTTGGGAACATTGACTTAACACATCAATTTCAATAAATAAGTGCGAGAGACAAACTATTTACACTCATGATACTCTGTAACTTATAATACCACCTCCACAGATGTGCGGGTTAGGTTGATTGGCCATGCTAAATTGACCCTAGTATTAGGGCATTAGCAGGGTAAATATGTGGGGCTGCGGGGGTCTGGGTGGGATTGTAGTCGGTGCAGGCTCGATGGGCTGAATGACCCCTCCTTCTGCACTGTAGGGATTCTATGATTCTGTTCTATGTATGTAATTGTTGTGAACAGAACGCAGTCTCAATACATTCAACAACCTAGCCATTCAAGGACCTCTCTCCCATAATGGATTGGTAGCTCAACCAGATAGCTTGTGTAGATTTCATGTCTCACTCAATTTACTCATCTCGGATGTTGCCTGTTTTGTTCTATTCCACTCTTGAAAATAAGTTTGCAATAATGTGTCTCTTTTCCCATCAATGGCCTCACCGAAAACCATTATCGAGTGGCTTATTATTGCCAATACATGATATGTAGAAGATATGCGTGCCAACAGTGCACCTTATGGGATGGTGTTCGAGTCCAAGTAGAATCTAATACAATCAACGTTACTCACAATTTGCTTTCATTGTGCGTAGAGTTTGACCGTGTGATCACTTTACCGCTTTTCGTGCAATTTGAATTCAATATTGGTGGCGGGAAACCACCTTTGTTTGCAGCATTTAGAAGAACGAGTTTTGGTTAAAACTAGATCAATTTGTTCTGTTAAAATGATTTTGTAGTTTTATAAGATTGCCAGTTGGGATGGATACGCAAGAAATTGATGCCAAGATCAGTCAACGGCATAGATTCTAACCACATTCTGCAAAAAAAACCCTGCAAGTCATTTCTAGAGTAACTTACAGCTTTGAGTACAAATATCACAGCAGGCTTTTCTAATGGTCGAGGGTTGTAGACAGAAACAGCAAAATGGATAAAACTGAGATAAAAGTGTTTGGAAGTGCTGCAAGTATATGGCAGGTGCCTCAGTGTTTGTAAAGTGAAAAGACAAGTTTGTGTTTCATCTTTACAAGCTGACATGACTGCCTTGTTTCTCTAACAGCTTCTGCTGTATTTCTGCAGGCAGCTGATCGAAACTCACAGACTCCCTACCGTGCAGAAGGAGGCCATTCGGCCTGTCGAGTCTACCCCAACTTACCCAGGCCTTCTCCCTCGCCCTATTCCCCCATAACCCCATACATTTACCACGGCTAACCCATCTAACCGACACATCTTTGGACACTAAGGGGCAGAAAGGTTCACTTGTAGGCATGTAAAAGACATTGCAGGGCAGCCTGAAATGGCACCAGAGCAGTAATCTAACACTCAGCGTTTAATGTCACAGTGCAGCATAGCATCTGAATCCTGAAATTGGATTATAATCTTACTATCATATCCAGATATCCAGTATTTTGTTTTTAATTTCCAAGGATGAAAGCTGATCCAACTCACAAATCCAAACTAAGCAGATTTTAGAGATTGGCTAAATACCCAGTTGGAAGTCCTTAAAGATAGTCAGCAATTTCCAGTCCATAATACACTGGGGGGAGGGTGACGGGTTCAGGTCCTGACAGAAAGTGCACATTACAGTAACAGAAACCCCCTAATCTATCAGGTATGTCCTTGTACAATGCTTGACACTGAGCTTAGATTGATGCTGCCAAGTATGTGTAACTGCAGTAATGTAAGCATCCATAGATTAATACAACATAAAATGACAAGAGTAGCGACCCCTATAGCTGTATCGAGGTATTGCAAGTAAATGCTCACACAACTTGCTGTGACAGTGCAGGTAACAGGGGCTGCATATCCTGACACACTATTCCCTGTCAAAATTGAGAGATTGACAATTGCCCAATCAATCAGGCCAGAAGTGATTGGGATTGATTTTACGCATTTAATTTGTATTATGTAACTATCCTTCAGTCACAGGGCCCGATTTTACCAAAATTCGGGCGCGAAATCATGGTAAAGTTGGGCGTCGGGCCTAAAACGCGGTCCAGACCCGACCCAAGGCCAATCACACCTTTACCGACGGCCAATCCGGATGCCAATCCGGCGCGCGCCCGAAAGCCCGCGCCCAACTTACCCAAGGATTCCCACTTTACGAGGCTCCGATCCGATCGGCGCCCACGCATTTACCGTGTTGCTGAATTCAAGTCTGATAGGGCTTCAACTCAGCAACTGAACCGCCGAATCGCCCCCGACCACCCTTCGCGGACCGCCCCTGCGAACCACCCTGGCAGCCCACCACCCCCCCCCCCCCCCCTCCCGCCCATCGGACCACCCTGGGACGCAAGCCCCCCCCTGAGGGGGGGGCGGAGACGTCACATCCCCCCCCCCCCCCCCCCACCCCCCCTTCAGGGAAGAGACATCACATCCCGTTGGATGTTGGATTTATGTCACATTATCAGTAACCCCCACAGCTTGCCTCCTGGACTTGGAGAATTTCACTAGCTGTTCTGTCTGGAGACAATACACATCTCTTTAACCTGTGTTTAATGTTCCCTCCACCCACATTGTCTGTACATTTAAGACCTGGCTGGCTGTAGGATTCGCATTCTAATCAGTATTCTGCAACTTGATTCTGTCTGTTTGCAGTGTTTGAGAGCAGCAGTGCTCCGAACGCTTATGGTATTTGCTACCAAATAAACCTGTTGGACTTTAACCTGGTGTTGTGAGACTTCTTACTATGTAAATAACAGGCAGGGTGACTCGCTTCACTGGTATTTTGACAGTAAATTCTGGTTCATTGATTATATCGCTTTCCATGGTTTGATTTCATTTCGCTCTGGAGTTCTCCGAAATAGCAACTCGGTTATTTGCAAACAGTAAAAGCAAACCCAGACCGGCAGCGAAAGAACTGAAAACCTCAGGTTTACTTCAAAGGCTGTGAAGAATTTCAAGTTCTGACAGACAGTGGTTCTAGACAAGTGTTAAGTTGTTTTTAACATCAAGACACAACAGTCTTTTTACAGGAACAGCTCCTGATGTACTCAAAGTGTTGAACAAATTGAGTTCTTGCGAGTAACGAACTGTCAAAATGAGCTCATATTTTTACCAAATAGGGCGCAGGGTTTAAAATAAACTCAACGTTTCTTTGACTGGAGTTGAGCAGATATGTTCTGTCTGTGGGGATCTATTACATACCGGTTCAGTCACAGCAACCTAACAGCTTTCAGTCAATCCCACACGGTAATGTTGCACTGATCGCAATCTATTCATGTTGCATGTTCAAAATGCAACAATTACTTCTGATGATGCTACAAATGAGCAGTTATGGAAAATATCATTCACAGGGCTAGATATTCATCTGCCCCCATTCTTTGTGTGCAGTGTTGGTGGAGGTGGGGGAGAGAGCAGGGGGTTGTCACGTTCCTTGGCAGGCCTGGGCTTGGGGTTCCATTGGAGAGGGAATCACACAAATTTGGTGTTCCCACCTCACTGCTGTGTGGCTTCCTCACTGCTGACTTCCGCTTTGTGCTGCCGGCTGATAACCTGCGGTGCAGCCAGCTCTGCTGCTCTTAAAGGCGGGCTGTCCCCTTTTAAAAAGAGAAGCTGGGCTGAGCAATGCTCCTGGAATTTACAAGGGGAAGAATGGAAAACCAGGGCAGGGCGAGGGTTGCAGGATGAGGACAGTGGTGCTGGATGCATGGTGAAGAGGTGCCCGGGTTCCACAGGGAGGCCGGAGGCCTTCAATGACCAATCTCAGAAGCAAGTGCTTAGTGAGGTCAACTCCTGGTGCTCCTGAGGATCTGGCAGTCATGTCACAAGAAGTCTCACTTGTTGGTCAGCATCAGTGAATGCGTCAGTGGTAGAATATGACGCCAGGGCGAGGCGACTTCTTGCGAGCTGTCCCCAGCATACCCTCTAATTCCAACTTTTACCCTTGTTCTATGCTCTTAAAACTGTCACCGGCCCAGTCAAGCTGCCCAAGGAGAGAGATGAGGTGGAGATGCCTGGGCGTTGGACTGGGGTGGGCACAGTAAGAAGTCTCACAACACCAGGTTAAAGTCCAACAGGTTTATTTGGAATCAGGAGCTTTCAGAGTGCTGAGACTCACCTGATGAAGGAACAGCGCTCCAAAAGCTCATGATTACAAGGAGAGAGAGACAGAGAAAGAGAGAGAGACACACACAGGGAGAGAGCAAACTTTTTAAAACTTTCTAATAATGCTCTTTCTAAATCTTTCACTGCTGCCATCACTCTTGAATGGTTCCATCACATATTAAGTTGTTCTTTCTCTACATCTTTTTCTACATACAAGGGGGCATAACTATAGGGTTCGTGGTGGGAGATATAGGAAGGATATCAGAGGTAGGTTCTTTACGCAGAGAGTGGTTGGGGTGTGGAATGGACTGCCTGCAGTGATAGTGGAGTCAGACACTTTAGGAACATTTAAGCGGTTATTGGATAGGCACATGGAGCACACCAGGATGATAGGGAGTGGGATAGCTTGATCTTGGTTTCAGATAAAGCTCGGCACAACATCGTGGGCCGAAGGGCCTGTTCTGTGCTGTACTGTTCTATGTTCTATCCTAGCTATGACTGTAACACTATACTCTGCACCTTATCCTTTCCTTCTCCCCTATAAACTCCATAAATGGTATGCTTTGTCTATATAGCGCGCAAGAAACAATACTTTTCACCGTTTCCCAATACATGTGACAATAATATATCAAATCAAATCACATGACATCTTCTATCCAACACCTTCCTTTCACAACAATCAATGCACCAAACATCCAACACTCAGCCAAGGCTCAGGCTTCATGCCAAACATCCAGTTCCCCCTCACACACCCACCTACACACCTCCAGCTATGGTATGTACATCCGCCCAACACAGTGTTTAATAACCACTAAGAGTCTGCTCGCTCTCTCTCTCTCTCTCTTACCCGACAAGGACAGTAGAAGGGTGTAGAACAGAAGCAGTGCAAGGTCAGAACATTCACACCCGCCCCCCCCCCCCCCCCCCCCCCCCCCAGTCCCCTGGAGGAGATTGTTCACAGCATCATGTTGCTGGATGCAACCTAGCCGTGACTTCTGGTATCTCGGAGAACATTGAGGATGATGGTACCTTCCTGCCCTCTGCCCCTTCTCAACTCCCTGTTATTTGCCATCATGAGCAAGCTATTGATGGTGAGAACGTGGACCTCTGGCATCCCACCACAGTCCTCTTTCTCACAAACACCCTTCTCCTTCTGATTTCCTGTTTTCCACAAACTTTCACTGGCCCAGTCCAGAGAGAGAAAGAGAGAGAGAGAGAGAAGACAGAGAGAGAGACAGAGACAGGGGCCGAGAGAGACAGAGACAGAGAGAGCGAGACAGAAGGAGAGAGCGAAAAACAGAGTCAGAGACAGAGTCGGAGAGAGAGAGAGACGGAAAGACAAAGAGAGAGGGAGACAGGGAGAGAGAGAGGAATGGAGAGAGAGAGAGGGACAGACAGAAAGACAGAAAAAGAGCAAGAAATAGACAGACAGACAGTTAGGGAAAAAAAGACAGAGAGAGACTAGGAGGGAGAGATTGCCAGCACTGATGAAGAGGCCACACTAATTAATCTGACAATTACAGTCATCAGCTCAGACGCTAAAACTGCACATACCTTGTAGGCAAAGGGAGAGGTGGTTTCAGCATATGCTGAGTCACTGGGCATGAGTGGGCTGCAGCCAAGCTGAGAGGAAAGGATGGTTCTTCTACTAGTTCACCACAGCACCAGGTTGCAAACGAGTTCTGCTACAGAGGACTCAGATGAGGACTTTGACTGGGTGATATACAAACAGAACTGATGGCCATGCACAACTGAGATGCTGAGTCTATTGGCTGGCCTTCCAGACTTCCTCCGGTCACTTTCAAAGAACTCAGAGGAGTCCAGCTCAGAAGCCACGGTGCAGATTTTGCCCTGTCTGCCAGCCTCTGCTCCATCTCCTTGCTATGGTTCTGACCCAGGGGCACTGCCAGCGTCACTCCCATCACTGCTGCAGTCTGTGTGTGGACAGGTCACCTATCCCTCTGCCCTCTCTGTGAGGATGAAGCAACATCTCTGTCACAACATCTCCAAAAACTCTCCAGAGTATTTCCAGAAACTTTGCAAGAGTGGAAATTCTTTAAAATTATCTTACCTGCAATTTGGGTGCATAACCCTTGAAGGGATGCTAGTGCAGGACCCATCCTGTAGCTGAGTGCTAGAAGTCGGCCCATTGCATAAGCCCACCAGAGATGATACTGTATTCTATTCTCTGGCACTTTCATTTCTCTTTCTCCTTCACCTGCAGTACTGGAACTGTAATGTTATGGAGTCTTATAGCCATAGTCACAATGTGGGTAGATCTATTCCGGATACTTGATACTGTGTTATATTGATCAGGATGGCAGAAGGAAGATGAAAAATATCAGGCCTTGACTATTCACCAAAGTTCTCAGAAGCGGAGCGATATGAGCAATGGAAAGCTAAAGTTACCAGCAAAGAGTAAAATTAGGAGTAAATTGTTTACAGAGTGGAACGGGAATGATTTGGAGAATGAAGAGGGACTGGACCTTCTGTTACAGAGTTCAGATAAATTCTGCAAAAAGGATAACTTATTGCAAGTACATGAAGCCTGGTCAGCCTCTGATAGATTTAAGAAAACAGATGATCAGTCCAAGGAGGGGCAGCACAGTGGTTAGCACTGCGGCCTCACAGCGCCAGGGACCCGGGCTCGATTCCCGGCTTGGGTCACTGCCTGTGTGGAGTCTGCACATTCTCCCCGCGTCTGCGTGGGTTTCCTCTGGCTCCTCCAGTTTCCTCCCACAGTCCAAAACACGTGCTGGTTAGGTGCATTGGCCGTGCTAAATCTTCCCTCAGCGTACCCGAACAGGTGCCGGAGTGTGGCGACTCGGGGGTTTTCACAGTAACTGCATTGCAGTTGTCAATGTAAGCCTACTTGTGACACCAATAAATAAACTTTAAACTTGAATACATCATGAATTTTTACAGATGGTATAAGAGACTGAAAAGGTTTGAACTTGCAACCCCAGTATCTGCATTGGCATTTAAGTCACTTGATGGTACACATATTTCTCATGTCGATAGACTTTTAGTATAGACAGGGGTTCAATTCCAAAGGCTCTTTTAGACTCTGTTTAGCTGCTGCCCTAAACAGGTTTTCTGGGAAGATAGTCATTACCAGCTACTTTCCTATTGAATACAGGCAACGCTGTGATAAAGAAAATTCAGGAGGATTCAGTGGTGGCTGAGTTTCAAGATCGACAAAATGTTCGGTGCAGATTTCAGTACAAAGATGGGGTTATTGATAGGCAGCCTGAAGATGGCAATACTTTTAGCCAATTTGAGAGATGAGAAAAACACGGGTCTGGGATGGCTGCTGCAGACGTTTAAACCTGAGAAATGCATGAGGAATGGTTAATTGATGTTACTGGTGTGATTCCAAGTATCATTATGCATTGTGTTACCCAGAGCGAAAGAATCAAATTCCTGAAACGATGCCTGAATTAGAATTCTGAGGCTGAAAATGATGAGAATAACTGCCCGTGAAGGAATTGCATTGGTCACTGAGAGCTTGAATCCAGTGATGAGTATTTTGATGGTTGATTCATTCAACTGTGCAGTGTTAGATAGCAGTTGCACTTCCACATTGTGTGGGGTGGATTGGCTTAACTGCTGCCACATGGAGTATCTTGATGAGGCAGATTGGCGGGGATTCAAGGAGTATGAAAGCTCTACATGCTTTGTGTTTGGAGATGGCAATATACTGACATCTTCCAGAAGTGTAGTCCTCCTTTGCAGGATATCTGGGATCAACCTTTTTATCAGTACAGATGTGATTTCGAGTGGCATAGCACTCCTGTTAAGCAGTTTTTTGAAGAAGAAAGCACAGATGAAGCTAGACATGAAAAATGACGGAGCGATTTGTGTTCGGGAAGACTGTGGACCTACATTTTACTAGGTCAGGCCATTATCATCTGTCATTAGAGAAGCCAGAAATTTCTCAAATAATTCATGAAGTCTAGTTAACTTCTGGGAATAAGAAGCTGGTAAGCAAAGAGAAGATCATTTGGAAGTTGCAAAGACGGTTTGCATATCCGGGGTCACAAAAACTGAAGGGTTCACTGTTAGGTGCTAAAGTTCTTGATTAATAAATACAACCACTTTATTGAGCAAATTATGGCTCATTGCGAAATTTGTGTAAAATATCAGAAGACACCACTGCATCCTGTCGTAAGCTACCACTGGCCAAGGAGTTTAACAATGCACTGGCGATGGACTTAAATATGGGAAAAAGATAAGGGTAATTTTGCTACACTGTATAGATATGGTGAACAGATTCAGCTTATCGTATGGTAACGTATGGTCAGGACAAATGGACCATCGTCGATAAGGTTATGGAGAGATGATGGGAACAAGAGTAGGGACACCAGCGAAGTTCCTGACTGATAATAGTGGGGAATTTTCCAAAGAGGAACTTAGAGACACCTGTGAAAATGTGAACATTATAGTTCTGCACACTGTGGCTGAGAGTCCCTTCAGGAATGGTGTGTGTGCGAGGGGAGGCATGCAGTGATAGGTGACATGTTACATAAAATATTGGCTGCTCAACCAGATTGTAAATTGCAAATGGCGCTGGTATGGACAGTGCATGCAAATAGCTCTTTGCAAAAGGTTGGGGATGGGGGGGGATATAATCCATACCAATTGGTGTACAGCAGGAATCTGAAGTTGCCTACGGTCCTATCAGATGCTCAGCTTGCTCTAGAAAGGACTAGCGTTAGCTCTACTGTTTCTGCTTATCTGAGTGTTTTGCACTCAAGCAGAACGGCTTTCATTAAAGCTGAGGTTTCAGAGGAAATTCAGTGAGCCTTACGACATTGCAAAAGGGCGCCAGAAACACAGTTAGGACAGGAAGACTTTACATATTATTAAAGAGAATGGCGGAAAGAATGGAAAGGCCTGGCAAAGTGTTCGGCAGTGAAGGAAAACCGGCATTGAACAGCATGGGAACCAAACTCAGGGTTCATACTTTGAGGCTAATTGATTCTGACTATACCTTTACAGATTCTGAACAAGATGTAGAAGAGTGAAGAGGCACTGTGCACTTCACACATGCACACTAATGTCCTACAGGGAAGGAAATCTGCCATCCTTATCTAGTCTGGCCTTCTTGTGACTCCAGAGCAATGTGTTTGACTCTCAACTGTCCTCGAGCAACACTAAGGAAGGGCAATAAGTTTTAAAAGTTTATTGATTAGTTTATTGATTAATAAGTGCTGGCCAGCCCACGACACCCATGTCCCATGAATGAACACAAAAATCATAATGGGAAATATGAGGAACTGACTACAGCAAATAAAGAATTAACTGATGATGAACAAAGTAACACTGAAGTGCAGGATAAGGCTATTCATTCAAAAGCACAACCACTCAAAGTAGGAACAAAGGTAACATACGTACCAGAAAAAGTCAACATGTGGAGGGATGCCACCATCTTAGGAAGAGTAGAAAAGGTCACTGGTAAATATAAACATTGGTTAAACGTGCAGAATGTAGGTCAGGAAATCAGAAGTGTGGATTGGCAAAAAGAAGTAAAAAGCCAGAAAGCGCAGTGTAAGTTCTGACAGTGAACCAGAAACGGGTCGCGATACCAGGAAAAGAACCCAGATTTATACACAGGACTCTGACCACGTGTGGGATAGATCATGTAGCAGCGTCGAGGAAGAGAGAAGGGGCCAAATGGAGATCGTAGCTTGACCAGAAAGGGAACGACAGAACAAACAAGGAATGTCATTTGAAATAGAAGCCCGCATGATAGAGAAATTTTAGCAGCTGCCAATAAATTGAAAAATAAACTGAAAAAAGAGGCAAAACGAAAAGCTAGAAAGTTGGAAAGAATGGCATATATACTGACATTCCAGATAGGGCAGAGCCAGCCTTGTCCCACAGGTGGGTAATTCACTGAAAAGGTGCTCTCTGACAATGCATACACAGCTAAAGCTAGACTGGTAGCTCAGAGTTTTAAGGAAAGACTTGGCGATCAAGATCTCAGAGTGGACTTCCCTACTGCAGGGAAAGTAAGCTTGAAGACTTTTTTTTAGCTATTTTGGCAAACTACAAAAACTACAAAAGAAACTACAAAAGGTCGTGAATGTAGCCCAACTCATCACGCAAACCAGCATCCCATCCATTGACTCTGTTTACACTTCCCGCTGCCTCAGCAAAGCAGCCAGCATAATAAAGGACCCCACGCACGCCAAACATTCTCTCTTCCACCTTCTTCTGTCGGGAAAAAGATACAAAAGTCTGAGGACACGTACCAACTGACTCAAGAACAGCTGCTTCCCTGCTGCCGTCAGACTTTTGAATGACCTACCCTGCATTAAGTTGATCTTTCTTGACACCCTGGCTATAACTGTAATGCTACATTCTGCACTCTCTTGTTTCCTTCTCTATGAACGGTATGTTTTGTCTGCATAGTGCGCAAGAAACAATACTTTTCACTGTATACTAATACATGTGACAATAATTAATCAAATCAAATCAACATACTCCTGAGAGTGCAGATCGGTAGATATAAAATTTCAAAGGGAAATGTTTTTGAAACCACCTAGGAAGTCTCCCATGTAGAAGGAAAATTGTGGAAGTTAAACAAGTGTGTTTACAGATTGAATGAAGCATCAAGAGTATGATAATTTTCTGTGAGGTCAGTCCTGTTGAAAGCAGGTTGCTTTCAGTTAAAAGCTGACCTGCGATGTTATATTGGCATCACAAGGAGAGGCCAGCAGGAACCGTCAACATGCATGTCGGATGATTTTCTGTGGGAAGTTTTGGTAAAATGTAAACAATGGGTGATTGAAATCTCAGCATGGCTCCTGAGGTCTGCCAATGATGGGTACTTGGTGAGTTGATAGTGATGGTGTAAGGTCAAAGGGTGGTGGGTAGGGGCATGGGTTGGCACCATGTTGGTAGAGGAGCTATAAGGGGCCATGGGGATGAATGGAGGGAAAGGATTTGGCATGGAGCATTTGAAGAGCCACAGGGAGTGACTGGGAGGTGAAGGAGTGTGAGGGATGAAGGCGATGGGGCCTAATATTAGAAAGAACAAATGGGACTAAATCCAAGAGAACATAGGCGGGCCCAGCAAAGCACTTGGCAGCTTCTGTGTCCACCTCCGAAACATTCCTCAGGGTGGCAGGCCCAACTCTATCTTGCACATGCACCCCCCCTCCCCCCCAGTATAATGTATGTAACAGCATAGTATGCAAGTGTGATAGGAGAGTGTGTGACAGTATAGTTTGTGTGTGTGACAGTTCAGTGTGTGTATGTGACAGTATAGTGTACATGTGACATTATAGTGTGTGTGTGTGTGTGAGATAGGAGTGTGTGTGACAGTATAGTGTGTGTGTGAGACAGTATAGTGTACATGTGATATTATAGTGTGTGTGTAACAGTATAGTGTGTGACAGTATAGTGTACGTGTGACATTATAGTGTGTGTGATAGGAGTGTGTGTGTGACAGTATAGTGTACATGTGATATTATAGTGTGTGTGTAACAGTATAGTGTGTGACAGTATAGTGTGTGACAGTATAGTGTGTGTGTGTGTGATAGGAGTGTCTGTGTGACAGTACAGTGTGTGTGTGACAGTATAGTGTGTGACAGTATAGTGTGTGTGTGTGATAGGAGTGTCTGTGTGACAGTACAGTGTGTGTGTAACAGTATAGTGTGTGACAGTATAGTGTGTGTGTGTGTGATAGGAGTGTCTGTGTGACAGTACAGTGTGTGTGACAGTATAGTGTGCATGTGGCATTATAGTGTGTGTGTGACAGTATAGTGTGTGTGTGTGTGATAGGAGTGTCTGTGTGACAGTACAGTGTGTGTGTGACAGTATAGTGTGCATGTGGCATTATAGTGTGTGTGTGACAGTATAGTGTGTGTGTGTGTGATAGGAGTGTCTGTGTGACAGTACAGTGTGTGTGTGACAGTACAGTGTCTGTGTGACAGTACAGTGTGTGTGTGACAGTATAGTGTGCATGTGGCATTATAGTGTGTGTGTGAGATAGGAGAGTATTTGACAGTAGGTAGAGTGAGTTTGTGTTCAAACCCATCACACTCAATTAATAAATCTGGAATGCAAAACTAGTCTCTGTAATGATGACCATGAAACTACCATTGATTGTTGTGAAAACCTATCTGTTTCACTGATGCCTTTTCAAGGAAGGAAATCTGCTGTCCTTACACAACCTGGCCTACATGTGACACCAGACCCACGTCAATGTGCTTGATTCTTAACTGCCCTCTGAAATGGCCTCGCCAGCCATTCAGTTCAAGGGCAATCAGGAATGGGCTGTCTTGCCAGCATCACCCACATCCCACGAAAGAAAACAATAAAAATTTTGATCATCACAAGATGGAAGTTTGTCACATATAATTTTGGAAGGATCCAGAATCCAACAGAGATATCAAAGTCTAGTTTCCCTTCACAAAGCAAATGCCTTTTATTTTGTTAAGACTCCTGTTTCTGCCCCATGACTATGGAACTATTTCAATTTCCCAATCTGTAATGACTGTAAAATTAAAATGTTTGATGTTCCTTTCTAAATGGAAATGCAACTTAAAAAGAATTTATACAGGGATATAAGAGGGAAATTATATTATAAGATTATCCTCCCTAAAGCTAAAAGGTTTAAGTAAAACAGTAAATTGGGTATTATTTTAACAGTAGAACCAGCACGGTGATTTATACAGGAAATTGCAAGTTTTGTGCCGCATTTCTCAGACATAAGTAATTAATGAGAGTTTAACCAAAAACAGAGAATTTTATTAATAACTGCCATAGATCTCAGTGATGTGGTTTTGATAATAAATTGCATAAACCTTTGTCAACTAATCCTGATATTTAATGAGGGCTAACTGGTTTAATGCAATAATATATACCTCGCAAACAGCAAAGGTCTCAAGTTGACATACAAGCACTATATGGTTGTTCTATATAAACAAACCTTTCGAATAAAAAATTGTAACAGTTCAGGTACAAGTGTAACAATAAAGGGTTAATCGAACAGTCTGAAATTGGCAGCCTTAACGCCCACCAAATTTAAATAGATCAACGGCCAATGAGGCTTCTTCCCAATATGCTGCCAAGCCATAAAATGTTTGGTATGGTCACTTGGGCATCAAAGAGCAGAAAGGAAAGGGGGAGGGGTTGCTATCTTGGGGGGTCCAATGAGGACCCCAAGATAAAACTCATCTTTTTTTCCTATCCTCTCGCTGCCCTAACACCTCCCCAACATCTCCTCACTGACCTGCCAGGCCCTCCCTGTCCAATATCCTGGACTTGTCAGTTTCCAAGGATCCATTGGGCCTTCTTCCTCCTCTTCTTGCAGTCCTGATACCGGTCACTGATGTCCCCTTGCACACAGGTAGGTTTCAGGTTTGAATTCCAGACCGAGATATCTCGGGCAGTTAGGCTCAAGAGTCACCAGACTTGGGTTGGGTTAAATATCCAGGAATCCTCCTCATCCTCATTTCTGGTCACCCAGTACTGTCGTCACAGATAGAATTGGGCAAACTCCCTTATGTCCTGTATCCTGTAGACGCTCACAGCACAGCAGGAAGATGGACACTTGGACAAAGGTTGCTCAGACATTTGAACTGCACATGATCAACAGCCACCATTTTCAGGAGTGGCGGACAGCTGTTAAGGGAAGAAAAACTATGAATGTGCCCTCCCTAAAGGAGGGAACATTCTCTCATGGCTAACACAATACATACAAGTCTCAGACAGTCCTAGCCACATTCAAACAGTAATAAGTCCCTGTGCATTACTAAAATCTGGCTGAGGGAGAGCTTATCTTATACAAACAGAATATACAATCTGACAGTTGCCAAGTAATTTTCACAAATGGGTGAGGGTGGCACAATGGCACAGTGGTTAGCACTGCTGCCTCACAGCGTCAGGAACCTGGATTCAATTCCAGCCTTGGGTGACTGTCTGTGTGGAGTTTGTACATTCTCCCTGGGTCTGCGTGGGTTTCCTCCGGGTGCTCCAGTTTCCTCCTACAGTCTGAAAGACGTGCTGGTTAGGTGTATTGGCCATGCTAAATCCTCCTCAGTGTACCTGAACAGGCATCGGAGTGTGACGATTAGGGGATTTTCACAGAAACTTCATTGCACTGTTAATGTACGCCCACTTGTGACACTAATAAATAAACGTAAGCTACAGTACGAGCAAAATGTCCAGTGGCACAGTGATTAGAACTGCTGCCTCACAGTGCCAGAGACCCAGGTTCAATTCCGGCCTCGGGAGACTGTGTGGAGATGGCACATTCTCCCAGTGTCTGCGTGGGTTTCCTCGGGGTGCTCTGACTTCCTCCCACAGGCCAACAATGCGTAGGTTAGGTGGATTGGCCACGGTAAAAGTGTGGGGTTACGGGGAAAAGGCAGAGCGGAGGAGGGGGACCTGGATAAGATGCTATTTTGGAAAGTTGGTGCAGGCTCGATGGGCCTGAATGGCCTCCTTCTGCACTGTAGGGATTCTATGATTCAATGATTCATTTCCCATAATTTCACCACCTTCATGGGACAGAACTGGCTTCAATACCAGCAGTCTACCTGAGAAACCCTGGGGAAATAGTTTGCATGGGAAATGGAAAGGTTCCTGCTTGTGCAACAGCAAACCATTTTCTAAACTCTGAATTAAGACACTTATAATACGGAGCTTCACCTTATGTGCAACCTATGCTGCATCCCAATCTGAGGCTGCAAATGATGACTAAAGGTACGTAAAGGTGAAAAATAAATTAAAAAGTACAGTTTTGTGGAGTCCTTCATGTTTAGAGGGCAGCCAATGAATCCTTTACAGCCAATGGAATACTGTCGCTGTGTGGTCACTTTAGTGAGATAGTAAACACAGCAACCCATTTGAACACAGCAAGCTCCCACAAACAACAATGTGGTAACGGCCAGATAATCTGTTCTTGTGATGTTCACTGGGGGAATAAACATTGCTCGGGACACAACGGAGACACACACTCCCCTGCTCTTCGACACAAAACAGAGCCATGGGATCTTTCACAGGGGGACTGACAGGGCCTGGAGTTAACACCTGGTTTGAAGGACAGCATCACTGACAGTGCCTCACTTTGCCTTCAGTCCTGCACTGGGCTATCAGCCTAGAACTTTCTGCTCAAGTCAACCCACAGCTTTCTGACTCAGAGAGCCATCAGCTGAGCAATCGTTGACACGATCATCATCATTTGCCAAATAATTATGGAGCTTATACTTTGAAAATAAAATTCCTCCTTTGCAGTCAGCCATTATGTAAATGTCAGAAATGATCCTAGAGTCCGTGTTTTGTTGAGGAATTGCTGTTTCTTCCATAAATCCACAGGTGTTGATTCGTAGCTGAAGCTTGTCATTCATTGAGTGATTATTATACTGGCATTTCTTTTCATGAATTAATTTCTGGCTTTATGGCTATTACAGTTATTTACTATACGTTAAAGGTATTGGTTCCCCTCTGTGTTTTATCAATTCCAGCAATGCATTTTGACAACTCCGAGGTTGTCTTTGTATCTCAGTAAACTGTAATCTTTGAACTCTGCTCTGCATGGGAGAAACCTGGAACGACAATTAGTGCTCCATGCATTACTGTCAATGATATTAATCCTTTCAACCTTCCATCCTGTAAGGCAACAACCTGCTCAGGCACATAAAGCACCAAGTATCGCAGCTTAGTTTGGCTCCTGCTCTGTCCAAGACCACAATAAACTACAAAGCATCGTGAACGAAGCCCAGTCCATCACACAAACCAGCCTTCCATCCATTAACTCTGTCTACACTTCCCGTTGCCTCGGAAAAAAAGCCAGCATAATCAAGGACCCCACGCACCTCAGACATACTCTCTTCCACCTTCTTCCGTCAGGAGAAAGATACAAAAGTCTGAGGTCACGTACCGATCGACTCAAGATCAGCTTCTTCCCTGCTGGCCAACAGACTTTTGAATGGACCTACCTTGCATTAAGTTGATCTTTCTTTACACCCAGCTATGACTGTAACACTACATTCTGCACTCCCTCCTTTCCTTCTCTATGTAGAGTATGCTTTGTCTGTATGGCACGCAAGAGACAATACTTTTCACTGCATACTAATACATGTGACAATAATAAATCAAATAAGATTAGCATTGCTTATTCACTCATGGGATGTAGCAAGGCCTGTACAGCCTGTCACTAAGTGGCTTGCTCAGCCATTTCAGAAGGTCATCAAGAGTTAACAGTTATGTATCATGGGGTATTCCCCTTTAATGCAGTGGGTCAGGTGACCCAGGCCTCACACTCTACCCCTAGGCAGTCTTGTGCTGACTGTATTAGAGAACAGATGTGTTAATAAATAGTTCCAGGTGGTTTACTTACACATACCTCATGGCCTTTTATTAGTCCTTATATCAAACATAATGTTAACCACATAGCTGTGGGTCTGGAGCTATATATCGACCAGACCAGGTAAGGACAATGGAATTTCTTCCCGAAAGGACATTAGTGAACGAGGTGGGTTTTAATGACAACTCACAGTTTTGTGGTCAGCATTTCAGAGGCTAAAGTTTAAAGTTTATTTATTAGTTACAAGTAAGGCTTACATTAACACTGCAATGAAGTTACTGTGAAATTCCCCGAGTCGCCACATTCCGGAGCGTGTTTGGGTCAGTGCACCTAGCCAGCACGTCTTTCAGAATGTGGGAGGAAACCAGAACACCCGGAGGAAAGCCATGCAGACACAGGGAGAACATGCAATCTTCACACAGACAGTGACCCAAGTCAGGTATTGAACCCTGGTCCCTGGAGCGGTGAGGCAGCAGTGCTAACCACTGTGCCACCCCTAGCTTTTTATTCCAGTTTAATTCGCTGAATATAAATTCCTTCAGCTACTGTGGTGACATTTTTATTTCATTCATGGTCTCTGGGCACCGCTGGTAAGGCCAGCATTTATTGCCCATCCCTGATTGCTGTTTTGAAAGTGGTGGTGAGCCATCTTATGGGTGGCACGGTGGCACAATGGATAGCACTGCTGCCTCACAGCGCAAGGGACCCAGGTTCAATTCCTGACTTGGATCACTGTCTGTGCAGAGTCTGCACGTTCTCCCCATGTCCGTGTGGGTTTCCTCCGGGTGCTCCGGTTTCCTCCCACAGTCTGAAAGACATGCTGGTTAGGTATACTGGCCATGCTAAATTCTCCCTCAATGTACCCGAAAAGGAGCCGGAATGTGGCGACTGGGAGATTTTCACAGTAACTTCATTGCAGTGTTAATGTAAGCCGGCTTGTGACACTAATAAATAATCTTTAAAAAAACTTTTTCTTGCACTATTGGAATCTGTGTGGTTCAGGTACAACCACAGCGCTGTTAGTGAGGGATAGCAACTATTGGTCGGAACCTCTGGATTACTGGTCTAGCAACATACCCATTATCCCACTGTTCCCAATATTCCTATTCCCATCAGTTTTTAGCTCGCAACATGTAGTTCATTTCCATCTGAAAGATTACTACTGTACGGTGTAATTCCATAGACCAAACCTTTCTAAAATTCTCCTCAATGTTTTTTCTGAATTTCTCACCTCAATTTTCTACTTCCCTTGCCCTCCCTTCAGAAAACTCTTCACCGAGATCAAATTCCACAGCTTCTATCCTCACACAAATGGGTGACATTCAAGTGGCTCTTTATACTTGGGGAATATTGCAGATGAACGTGATCCCGCTTTCAGATCTCTCTCTTGCTCTCACGCAACTACATACACACAATGTCAGGTCGAGATATAAGTGAGCAACCCGTCAGAGGACATTTCATCTATTTTTTTGTTTCTCCTTTGCCCAGAATGCTGAATTTAACTGTATTCCGCACCCGGCCCCCTGCCTTACCTCCATCTCAACTGAGTTCAGCTGATGCAGCACCGACTGAGCTTGGGACCTTCTTAAACCACGCGGAGCAGTCACTCCACAGTTGAAGTTTCTGTGCATTCAGACAGTGTTTTCTTTCAGGTAATCTAGTCTAACTGAAAGAGGTTTTTTTTCCCGAAATTATGGAAACTCCTAAACACCCTGGATTACCGAGAAAGTAAGTCTCGTAAATCAAACAGCTATCTTAACAAGTATTATAGAACCATAGAAAATTACAGCTCAGAAACAGGCCTTTTGGCCCTTCTTGTCTGTGCCGAACCATTTTATGCCCAGTCCCACTGACCTGCACTTGGACCATATCCCTCCACACCCCTCTCATCCATGAACCCGTCCAAGTTTTTCTTAAATGTTAAAAGTGACCCCACATTTACCACTTTATCCGGCAGCTCATTCCACACTCCCACACTATTATCTCCCCAAGTGTGAGAATTGATTGGCTTGCGATGGGCGAAGAGAAAGTGTGTGAACTGCCAGGTTTAGCTGTCACAATGTATTAATTTTGAATTAACTTTTGTAGCTTCCTCTTTAACTAACATTATTTTTCAGCAGTTTATCCCCAGGTTAACAGCTAGATTCTGGGCTTTGCGCACGGCACGGTGGTGAGCACTGCTGCCTCACAACACCAGGGACCGGAGTTTGATTCCAGGCTTGGCTCACTGTCTGTGAGGAGCCTGCACGTTCTCCCCGTGTCTGCGAGGGTTTCCTCCGGGTGCTCAGGTTTCCTCCCACAGTCCAGAAGATGTGCAGGTTGGATGAATTGGCCATCCTAAATTCTCCCTCAGTGTACCCGAACAGGCACCGGAGTGTGGCAACTAGGGGATTTTCACAGGAACTTCATTACAGTGTTAATGTAAGCCTACTTGTGACACGAATAAATAAAGTTTAAACAGATTTTCACTCACTCAAAACCTAAATATTTGTACAAAGTTAATATCAGGCCTTCTCTCTTTCTGCTCTGAGCTGCTATACGCCCTTAATGTGATACAATCTTTTTCCTTCTAACAATGAACTGAGTCTTGGAAGTTCTGTGTTACATTCTTGATAGCTGCTGAACCTGGCTTTGTTCAAAGCTCTGCTCTGAGAACTGTACGTGCCAGTTACAGACAGCAGTTCAGCCGTCATGAATTTCTCTTTGAGATCCTCTCAAATTAAAGAAAGACTTGCATTTAGATTGTGCTGTTCACAATCACCCCAAAGAGTTTTACAACCAATGAAGTACATGGGAAGTGTAGTCACTGTTGTACTGTCGGAAACACAGCGGCCAATGTGTACACAGCAAAGTCCCACAAAGAACCCCTCAGCTCAAAAAATCAGAGCCAGACATTTCAGTTGTGAACTCCGGAAACACTTCCTTCCATTAGAGCTTTTCGAAGTTTGAAACTTTCTTCCACAAATGACGATTTTGACGATAGACTCCAAGGGCGAAATTTTCCCGTCCCGCCCGCCACGGGAATCGTAGTGCCCGGAGGGCAGACCATGCAAAGGCCCGTTGACCTCAGGCAGGATTTTCCGATCTTGGGGCGAGCGTGGCTGGAAAACCCCACCCCAATTGTTAATTTCAAATTGAGATTGATAGATTTTTGTCAGCCAAATGTATTAAAAGGTTGTGGGAAAGGGAGGGTATATAGAGTCTGGTCGCATGATCCCAATGAATGGTGGAAAAGGTTCGAGGGGAGAAGCAGCGTCCTCCTATTCTTAAGTGCTTGTTCAATGTCGTGGGATCTTTCTCTTTCACCAGCGAGGAAAGATGAGGTTTCGATTTATCTGAAAGGGGGCCAGCGGAGCTCCCTCAGTACCACACTGAAGTGTCATCGAAAATTATGCGCCTGCGTCTCAGGAATGGGAATCAAAACTGCAACAGTCCCGCAACCATTGAGACACAGCTGTCACACACCAGGTCACCTCTCTTATTTTTCAATCTCAATTGTTCCCAGCCAAGATGACGGGGTGGCACTGCTGCCTCACAGCGCCAAGGATCCGGATTCAATTCCCGGCTTGGGTCTGTGCGGAGTTTACACATTCTCCCCGTGTCTGCGTGGGTTTCCTCCGGGTGCTCTGGTTTCCTCCCACAGTGCAAAAATGTTAGGTGGATTGGCCATGCTAAATTCTCCCTCAGTGTACCCGAACAGGTGCTGGAGTGTGGCGACTAGGGGATTTTTACAGTAACTTCATTGCAGTGTTAATGTAAGCCTACCTGTGACTAATAAATAAACTATAAGAAGTATCACTCTCCAATTCGCCTGCCCAAAAGTCTGACATAACACTGTCTGAAGACATGCTGGAGTTTGGAATCTCATCCCTGGAGCAGTCACTTGAACTTCCTGGATTTACTGACCAACCAGTGGTGAGTGAGTGAATCAAGGACTGATCACCCACCTTGCTGTTAACAAACTTTGAAAGGCAAGGAAGAAAAGGAGCCAGAACTAATTTAAACAAGTACCCCTAAAATTAACTTCTCTTAGATTAGGGTGAATGGATATCCACTTTAATTTCTGGAAGCTATGAAATCAGTTCTGGATATTGAGTCTGTCGATATGTATCTCAATTGCAGCTAGCACATTGCTTCTGGCATCGAACCAGTTTGCTGGCTCTCTGGATGTCACATTATTAGGTGTTGAACACCGTCTGTGTGGAATTCGGAGAATGATCAGCAAGTGTTTGGAAAATGCTGATGAATATTTCACGTTGCCATTGCCAACCTATTTTTCATAACACAGATGTTGCAGTATGCTGCAATCTGGCCTCATTAGCATGAGCTGTTTGTTTAAGCTTTTTAAAAAATTTATTACCATGTATATCAAACAGCAAGAACAGAACCTGTTCTTACAGAACTATGATTTCTAACAATCCTTGAATAATTTTTCAGGAAACAGTCGCTTGCAAAGCTGTTTCTATGGCCCTCTCCTTGCATTAAATCAGAGCTTGTGGTACGGAAACATTTGCTGGACTCTACACGGGTAGCAACAAATGATCGATATCCAGTTTTGGCTTTGAAACTGAGCTGTTTGCCTCATGATCGACCACTATCTTTATTGAATATTTTCTGATAAACTGCCAAGATGGTGGCACAGTGGTTGGCACTGCTGCCTCACAGCACCAGGGACCCTGGTTCGATTCCTGGCTTGGGTCACTGTCTGTGCGGAGTTTGCATGTTCTCACCGCGTCTGCGTGGGTTTCCTCCGGGTGCTCCGGTTTCCCCCCACAGTCCGAAAGACGTGCTGGTTAGGTGCATTGGCCAAGCTAAATTCTCCCTGAGTGTGTACCCGAACAGGCGCCGGATTGTGGCGACTAGGGGATTTTCACAGTAACTTCATTGCAGTGTTAGTGTAAGCCTACTTGTGGCTAATAAATAAAAACTTTAACTTTTAAAGAAGTTGGCTGCATAATAACAGGCATTTAAATTGCATGTCTCTACTGTAGTTACTAACCAAGCCAGCATTAAAAAAATGCAAAGAATATATAAGATCTACGGGGTGATTGTAAATAGAATGATTAAAATTCAAACAATCTACACTGATAAAGAAAACAACAGAGTTTTGAATGTTTCTGCTCTTTGTTTTAAACAAGTCCGGTGACCGCTGAACTGTGACCCTAATAATCGAGCTTGTGTCCTGCTTCCACCCTGAAAACAACTGTAGAAAATAGGAAGACATTTTGCCCAAGTACAGAAAATTATTTATGGAAATCATGCTCATTGGTTTGTAAACTGATTTCTTTCTGCAACATCAAGCCTAAAAGAGCATAGTTTGGCAGAACAGCATGTTTCAGTGTTGTGACTCGATGGAAGGTGATGCACAGAGATTTGGTTGTTTCTGACAGTTTGGCATATGGTTTTTGAACAAATACTGATTAGCGAGTGGAGTGTTAAATTGTGATGATCATTCGCAATGACATTTCATTTGACAGGTAAAATGAAGAGCTCGCTTGTTCATTTACGGGATGTGGGCGTCGCTGACTAGGCCAGCATTTATTGCCCATCCCTAATTGCCCTGAGAAGGTGGCGGTGAGCCGCCTACTTGTACTACTGCAGTCCATGTGATGTAGGTGAGCCCATGGTGCAGGTTGGCACAAAACCTTCCCCAATGCAAAATTCTGCTTTTCTTTTGCATCTCCAGCTCACCTCTTACTCCTTTGAGTGTGACCATTTATCACTGCACTATCTCTCACTATTCACATTAAATATAATTCTCCCAGTGCTCACTGGTGACAAAAAAAATACACAAGGTCGCCATCCACACAAGCGACCTTTGTTTCCAAGACCATGTATCGATCCCACAATGGAATCAGATGCCAAAAGGAAATAGTCACAGCCCCAACAGTCAACCTCTTCAAGATCCATCTTTAGATTACTTCCATTTACAAGTTTGCATTATCAGGAATATCACTTCATGCCTGGCTTAATTAGAGCTACCTATAGCAATGATGACAGGATACAGATAGTCTGTGATACCAACATAGCTAAACAGGTAGAAATTGTGGTATTTGACACATTGAGATAAAATTCCTCTGTCCCATATTTCAATCAAGATCTTAATCCTTTATAATAAAACTGAGCATCTTTGCTGAGATACTGGACCGAGGTAATAAATAAAAATGTATTTGCTTCTAATATCACACTACAGAGTTTCAATCATATCATTGCAAAGGAGGGAGGAGTCACAGCAGAAGCTTTATTTTATATAGTTATGCTCCCTACAAATATAGATTAAATATTTCTGAAAAAGAAATGTTTGGCTAAACAACATTTTTGGCAGAGTGATTCTCTGGGAAGAATGTAAGCTACATCTTGCTAGCTTACTTAATATTCAGGTTCAAGTTGTTCTCTTCATGTGTGAGTGTTAGAATATCACTAACAGGTTA
Organism: Mustelus asterias; assembly: GCF_964213995.1. Lineage (NCBI taxonomy): Eukaryota > Metazoa > Chordata > Chondrichthyes > Carcharhiniformes > Triakidae > Mustelus > Mustelus asterias. The sequence continues at coordinate 75,164,869 of NC_135812.1, read as the reverse complement.
CACATAATTTGCATGGCAGTTAAAAATGATCATTTATTCAAATTGAGATTCCAGAAAAGAAAAAAATAAGGATCACATTTTCTAAAAATAAACTTAGAACCATAGAAAATTACAGCTCAGAAACAGGCCTTTTGGCCCTTCTTGTCTGTGTCGAACCATTTTTTGCCTAGTCCCACTGACCTGCACTTGGACCATATCCCTCCACATCCCTCTCATCCATGAACCCGTCCAAGTTTTTCTTAAATGTTAAAAGCATTTACCACTTTATCCGGCAGCTCATTCCACACTCCCACCACTCTCTGCGTGAAGAAGCCCCCCCCATGCAAGACTTCTTGAGAAAGTGAGAGGGCATGGGATCCAAGGGGCTGTTGCCTTGTGGATCCAGAACTGGCTTGCCTGCAGAAGGCAGAGAGTGGCTGTGGAGGGGTCTTTCTCTGCATGGAGGTCAGTGACCAGTGGAGTGCCCCAGGGATCTGTTCTGGGACCCTTGCTGTTTGTCATTTTCATAAATGACCTGGATGAGGAAGTGGAGGGATGGGTTGGTAAGTTTGCTGACGACACCAAGGTAGGTGGTGTTGTGGATAGTTTGGAGGGATGTCAGAAGTTGCAGCGAGACATAGATAGAATGCAAGACTGGGCGGAGAAGTGGCAGATGGACTTCAACCCGGATAAGTGTGTGGTGATCCATTTTGGCAGATCCAATGGGATGAAGCAGCAGTATAATATGAAGGGTACCATTCTTAGCAGTGTAGAGGATCAGAAGGACCTTGGGGTCCGGGTCCATAGGACTCTTAAATCGGCCTCGCAGGTGGAGGATGCGGTCAAGAAGGCGTACGGCGTACTGGCCTTCATTAATCGAGGGATTGAGTTTAGGAGTCGGGAGATAATGCTGCAGCTTTATAGGACCCTGGTTAGACCCCACTTGGAGTACTGCGCGCAGTTCTGGTCACCTCATTACAGGAAAGATGTTGAAGCCATTGAAAGGGTGCAGAGGAGATTTACAAGGATGTTGCCTGGATTGGGGGGCATGCCTTATGAGGATAGGTTGAGGGAGCTTGGTCTCTTCTCCCTGGAGAGACGAAGGATGAGAGGTGACCTGATAGAGGTTTACAAGATGTTGAGAGGTCTGGATAGGGTAGACCCTCAGAGGCTATTTCCAAGGGCTGAAATGGTTGCTACGAGAGGACACAGGTTTAAGGTGCTGGGGGGTAGGTACAGAGGAGATGTCAGGGATAAGCTTTTCACTCAGAGGGTGGTGGGTGAGTGGAATCGGCTGACGTCGGTGGTGGTGGAGGCAAACTCGTTGGGGTCTTTTAAGAGACTTCTGGATGAGTACATGGGATTTAATGGGATTGAGGGCTATAGATAGGCCTAGAGGTGGGGATGTGATCGGCGCAACTTGTGGGCCGAAGGGCCTGTTTGTGCTGTGGCTTTCTATGTTCTATGTTCTAATATTCCCTTTAAACTTTTCTTGCAGAGGACAGAGACGCGGTCTTCAGATGTACAGAGCACTTTATTCCACAGCGGTCTATGCTCCACCAATGCAAAGTGGAGAAGCGTTCCACATCTTTCACCTTTGCAAGCGTTGGAACTTACCCAAACAGGTGGAAGCTATTCTCTCTTACGATCAGAGCTTAAAGTCTAATTTGCTGATGTTCACACAGACTACCCTGAGAAAAGGAGTTCTTGTGGCACAGTGTGTAGCGTCCCTGTCTCCTAGTCCAGGTTCAAGTCCCACCTCAGGACTTGATGGCCAAGGGAGCTGCGTTCATAACATGGGCAAACAGCTCGCGTGTCAACTTGAAAGATCCAACATGCCAATGGCTGGCGGTAACCAACCTCTGACACAACCCTCTGAGTTGAGGAGAAACTTCTCCACCCAAAGGATTGTGAATCTGTGGAATACCCTGCCCAGTGAAGCAGTTGAGGCTACCTCACTGAATGTTTTTAAGGCAAGGATAGATACATTTTTGAACAGTAAAGGAATTAAGGGTTATGGTGAGCGGGCGGGTAAGTGGAGCTGAGTCCACGAAAAGATCAGCCATGATCTTACTGAATGGCAGAGCAGGCTCGAGGGGCTAGATGGCCTGTTTCTGCTCCTAGTTCTTATGTTCTAAGTGCGGCAGAGACTCCTGGTCACCCACGCTTGATGCGGAGTGGCGCCTCTCCAGATAGAAGCCTCTGGCTACAGACTAATGACCTGTTCCAAACAGCTTAGTGCGCCACTAGGTGAGAAGAGAATTGGAATTGTTACACATAGAAAGGCTGAGGAGTCAATCCCTATAGCCTATGGGTGCAAAAGCAAAGATTCTAAAGAGGGATGACCATCACGCACCATCTAATCAAGCTACTTGACAAATTTAGCAAAGGACGAAATTTTCCAGACCAGCCCGCCCCGAGACTGGAAATTCCTGATCGAGGTGAAGGGACGTTTTAATGATCTATCAAATTTTCCCTCCCATCCATGATGATTCCCATGGTGGGCAGGACTGGAAAATTTACTGCAAAGATTCAGTGTTATTGGAATCCATTGAGATATAAGAATGCTCCAGTGTTCCAAATAAAAATCTGGGAAATGCAAGAGAGCAATTATTTTGAGGTGAAGGAAAGAAAAAAAATGAAGGTGATAATGGCACATATTTATGTAGCACGTTTAACACCGAAAAGCATTCCTAGGCGTTTTACAAGAAAAAAATTAATAGAAAAAATGAAAACAAGAATGAATATAGATAATCCTATGGGTACAATAGGTCCACTTGCAGTATCAGTTTTCTGTTGAAGTCAGTCATGCTTTGTTTTTGAAGTACTCTACAACCTGAAGTTTTGTTCCTGGGTCAAGAGCGTAGAGTCGAGACATTTCTCCACTTCGCAAACCTAAACGAACAAAATTAGAGGCCAGATTTCATTCTGGGGAAGGGGGGGTAGCCTGGATTATAAATTGGGCCCACCAACCCGGAGTGAGGTTGCACAGATTGACCAAGCAGAAGGCTGGCTTCTGTGCATCGATACACATGGAATTCATTTCCACAGGAAGTAGTTGATGCCAAACCATTGAATGTATTCAAGAGGTGGCTAGATATAACACTTTGGGTGAATGGGATCAAAGGTTATCGGGAGAAAGCAGGATTAGGCTATTAAATTGGATGATCAGCCATGATCGTAATGAATGGTGGAGCAGGCTGATCGTAATGAATGGTGGAGCAGGCTCGAAGGGCCAAATGGCCTCCTCCTGCTCCTATCCTCTATGTTTCCATGATCCTGTGTGAAAGATTGAAAAAAAACCCACATCTCTCCTCATCTTTCATCTCCTGCCACCACCACCCCTCACACTCCCTATGCCCTATTCAAACCACCTTATGCTCCTGTATTCACATACCATAACCCCGATATCCTCCATCTCTCCATGCCAACCTTTCCATTTTTTAATACTTCAGACATTTTTTTCACGGGCAGGTCTTTCAAATGCCTTGACAATCTGACAACTTTCTTTAACAACTGCATTTGACAGATCCTCTTCAGGGTTTTGACAGATCCTCCTGAGAATTCTGCCAGGTCCCTTTGTCAGGTGCTTCTGACAATGTTGACAGTAGGTTTTGACAGGTCAACTGACAGTTCCAATGAGTTGGACAACTAATGAGCTGGACAGCTAGTGAGTTGATGCATTTTCATGCGCATTGACCCATCCCAAAGATGTCCCAGGACCAGATCCCCAGATCCAAAGGGGTACTTTTTTATCTCCAAAAAGGTACCCTGGCTATATAAACAAATCTACCATGTTCAGACCAGCTCTTTCCTGGTGTAATCAGCTCACTTTGGGTTTCACACGCCTGGCCAACCAAATCCCATTTCAGTGGAGGCAGCTGATGATTTGATTGGCCATCTGCTTCCAGTAACCACACATTCACAAACCCTACCCTCAGTCCTGCCCCCACAAAAATAGGAAGTGCCTTGGAGGCTGTCTATTGTGCCGCAAATGCAGGCCCGAGAGTCAAAGGATATTGAAATCAAGTTTTACGTTACTCATTTTTTTCCTTTCCTTTTCCCCTCTGTCAACATTGAAAATTAAACCTTCTAGTAAATATAAAATACTGAAAGAATGGTCTGGTCATATAAGTTGCAGTGATTTAGTCTGAAATAACATGAGGGCTGTACATTTTGAGACACACCCATTGCGATGAACATCTCAGATTCACTGGTGAAAGCTGGCAATTGCTATAACTTCAAACGTGGACTATTCAAAAAGGCAGACTACAAAGTCAGGCAAAACACACTGGCTCATGAGCATCAAAGGTTAAACTCGCTAGTTCTGCAGCCGATGAGCCCACAGCTACCTCGCTATGGGTCAAATATCAAAGAAAGTGCTTGAACTGCCCATTGCGAGGTCAATGAGTGATGAATTCTGCAGAGGGAGGAGGAAATTACTAGGAAGCTGGTTGCCCCATTGATGTTCTACAATCAGAATGAAATATTCAACAGTCACAACTAAGAAGCGACTTAATTCAGAAATTCTTTGAAGATATATTTACAATGGAACGCTGAAAAAGCTCATGTGTCAAAAATCTCTAATCCATCTGTGTCCTTCACAGTTACGATATGCAGTCATTCTCGACAAATTCTTTTCAGGTCCAAACTTAACGCACACCGTGGTACAAATATGCAAAACAGGTATCACGACATTGGTGGAAAATATGCTGACCAGTTGTCTCAAGCCTGTCCCATGACTAGACATGCACGACTGATGGTTGTCTATTACAAGGTTACTCACTCATCACAAAATGCCATCCCATGTACAAATCCCAAAAAGATGGAGCCATCTCCCGGAGTGGGTGGACTACAACGATCTTTCGCCAGCATTGATCTGAAAATGGTGGCTTCTGATTGTCCAATGTCACGTTATGTTGTTCTATTTGTTACGGACAGGAGAGTGATTAATTAAATAGCCCTGATTTCTCCTCTCACGACCTCTCCGTAAACAGAAAGGTGTTTTTAAATGTGTAATTTCCCCCTTTTTTTAAGCGGTGGTTATTTTCCACAACCCATCAGTTTGGAGTGATCCGATCCTTTGTTAAAAGCAAGCTTGAGATAAGGTCAAATAAGAGGGTTGGTTTATTTTACACGTACACGAAATGCAGGAGAGAGTTGTGGAACATCTGCCCCTTTTTGCACTTGTACAATAAAATGGCCAAAAGTCCTGCTTCTGCACTGCAGGGATTCTATGAAATTGCAATGGACAAACACCGCAAAGAGTGTCCAGGCTGCAGATTCCAGCACAATCGTCAGTCCCCAGACACCTTTTTCATTCTTATTTCAGCCCTGACATTTCATCCCGCCTTGGATTGAAGTTGCAGCTAAAAGATAAAGGCCGCCTGGCCGCTGGCCCATCCGCCAGCTGGAAGTGTGGATGGGCAACGTAAAATGGTGTTCAATTGGCCCCCTCAACAGGCTAGCTTTCCTGCTTGATTGGCGGCGGGCAAAATCTCTGACACATGCATGCCCACCAACCAAAATGTTGCTGGAGTGCACAGTGACATGGGGAGGCGCGCCAGACATCTTCTTACGTGACTTCGTGCGTTTCTGAGCTGGGCGCGCACTCAATCCGAGCCACATAACATTGTGGCCCATGTACCTGCGGCTTCATCAGCAGCCCCTCGACAAGAAAGCAGTCCCATCCTCCATGAAAACAAGCCTTGATCTTATAAACTGTGGTTACTCTTTCTTCCCACATACTTGGAATGCTTCCAGGAAAGCATTTGCTGTGATCAAACTTGTATGAGGGCATTAGTTCTTAAATGCCTTCCACCTGTGTTTTAGACAAGGTCTTCACAACGGGGCTATGTTGCTGCTAATTACTGCTTTACTCAAATTGCAGAAACACAGACTTTGCACATTTGCCATCCAATTGGGTCGGGCTAATTCACAAAATGAAGGACGTAGCTTTAAGCGAGTAACAAAATATTCGAGATGCTGTCCATGACTTGCGTCATTGTCACCAAAAAAAGAACAGCCACATTCCAAAAAGGACAGAGATTAATGCTTGATGTACTTCTTAAACATGTTCACAGCACGGTCTTAAATAGAAATGAAGGCCAGAATTTTACCGGCCCGCTCGCCACGGGAATTGGAGCGGGCGAGGGGCGGAGCGTGGGAAGTTCCGTTGACCTCGGGCGGGATTTTTCGGTTTCCAGATGAACCGAAAATCTCACCCCAACTCTTTGCATCCGTGTGAAAAGGACAATTATGCACTGTCTTTCACAAAGACAAATTTAACCAACTGATCTGGGAATGAATTTGGTTCTCTCATGGTTACTCTTTGGGGGATTGGGAAAAATCATCAAAAGCAAAATACTGCGGATGCTGGAAATCTGAAGCAGAGTGACACAAAATGTTGGCCACGATTCTCCCATCCCACTGCGCTAATTTCTTAGCGTAATAGGCAGGGCGATTCTTGCGCTCGTCGATTCGTGTGAGCGTTCCCGCCCTACTTGTGTCTCCCAGTGCCGATTTCCAGCAGCGTCTGCCCCGTGCCGGAAATCAGCAGGGAGGCACAAAAACCATTTACATAGTTATTTTAATATTATTTAAATACGATTAGCGGGCACGGGAGTGAAGTCTCCGGCCCACTCGCATCTCCCACCCCACCAGAGTATTTCACTCCAGAGGGGATTAGAGTAGCTCCCCACTAACGGGGAACTAGTGGCCCGACCCCGCTGGAGTGAAGGAGGGGGCAATCGGTGCCCTTCCAGAGGATCAGGTGGCGGCGGGGGGGGGGGGAATTGCCACCTGGGAAGTGCCAGCCTGTGCTCTGTGGCACTGCCTAAGGGGCAAAGTGCCAATGCCCAGGTGGCACCTTGGCGCTGCCCACCAGGCATGGGGCAGTGCCAAGAGGATGGGCCAATGGGGAACATGGCCTGATTGGGGCAAGATCTGCGGAGGTGATCGATGGGGGGGGGGTCCTGTTGCTACTCTGCATAGGGGTCGTGGGGAAAGGAGGGAGGGCAGCAATCAGGGTGCGCTGACGGACAGGGTCAGCCGGGGTGGTGGCCAGCCTGCTTGGGGGGGGGTGTCGGCACTGCGGGGGGATGGGGGGGGGTGGGAGGGTTGCTGTTGGGAGAGGGGGGTGCTGGAGATCGGGTGGTCTGGGAGGGGGGTGGAGGGGGAGCGGTCAGGACTGGGCCCTGGAATGGTCGGAGGGCCAGTGATCGAACTGGCCAGCAATTGGGAGGCCAGTGCGGGGCCACTGCACATGCGCCAATCTCAGCACTGACAGATCGGCACATGCGCGGTGACCCGCGCAGCTCACTGATTTCAGCCTCTCCAGCCTCCGGTCCCCCTGAAACTTAATGATATTTACATGGTGGTGTCTGCAGTGCACAGAGTGTGGGGGGAGAGTCTTCTCTGAACTCCCACTGAAAAAACCAGCGTGGATTACTCCAGTTTGCACGTGAATTCGACACTTGGAATTCCTTTGGAAGAATTCCACCCATTCTCTCTGTTTCTCTCTCCACGCACGCTGCCAGGCCTGCTGGGTTTTTCCAGCCTTTTCTGTTGTTATCGTAGAAAATCGTCAATATCGATGACCTTTATGTTACTTTGTTCCCAGATACAAGGCAAATGCCACAAGAGCGAAATCGTTATGAATTTAACAGCTTTCATGCTTGAAACTTTAACGTGAAACTAAATCAAAGCTCTTCACCGCAGCCTGAACCATCATCATGATTTATATATGTTGTGTTAAAATTAGACAATGCACACCAAACCCAAAGGACTGTGCTTCAGATTTTGCTGTCAAAATATTATTACATTAATGGTGATCGCTATTCTTTATGTCTGAGTGGTGTATCGACTTCACATAAGTTAAATCCAATATCCAAAAGTTTGTGTCCGCATTGCACAGTTAGCTTCGTGACAGTGGCATTTCACTGTCTCCCTCACCATTGACATGTGATCTTGTAAACTCACTGTATTCACATGGTAAATATGAACTGGACACACTGCAGATATAAAGGGTTAATAATTACAAGCCGAAGTTGACCTTTTTCACTCAGGTCCCAGATGCCCTGTTAGTGAGCAAGAATATCTTGAGCTGAAAGCTCTAGGGGGCAATCTTAACTATGGACAGACATTGTTCGATACCCTGCTACAGCCAAATCTGGCCTAATGTGCCAATCCAAATGTACAGAGAGTAAATTTGTGCAAACTCTGATTATTCAAAGTTGCCAAATTCATTGGACCATGGGGACTGGGATTGGCGCCAGGCCCACACTTGTTCAGGTTGCAGTGGGTATGACGCAAAACTGGTCAACCCACCATATCTGAATGATTTTGATGGTAGTTCCTGCGTCTTCAACTGCTACTATCCCCTTATCAATGCTGCTGGCCAGCTCTGCATACAGCTCCAGCAGCTATGCTACAAGTCACATAGAACAGGCAGACTGCTCTGTCTCAAAGGCAGGCTACCCCGAAAGGGGAGCTGCATAAAAAGATTACTGCAGTGGAAATTCTTGCAAACTGTACATCAGGGCACCAGACTTACAGACGTGGTGCAGCTGGGCAGGAGGAGAGACAATGTGGTCCAGCGGGGGTCTAGCAGACCTCCCAAGGGCGATCCTGAGAAGGGAGTGGGAAGCAGAAGGCCAGGAGGGAGATCTCTCACAGAGTTTGGGCCTGAGAACTCACACAGGTGCTGTTCCCAGTGACCATTTGCTATCCAGCAAAACAACCACCTTTCATGTTGTTCCAGACATCACCCCACCTCTCTCTCCCAGCTGGCCTCCCTGACACTCAGACCTAACACCAAGTCTCTCTGCCTCAGCCTGTCGCACCTACCGATACTGCCAGCCTCACACCCACATCTTACTGCTTCCACATAGCTCCAGCTATCTGGCTTTGGTGGGCACAATCACTAAATATTACTTCTTTTGTTTTGCAGGAGAATGTAGCACACAAGAGATCAGAGCAGAACCACAGGGGGACCAGAACACTTGCATTTCCTAAGGTCTACAGGGGAGCTGGAGCTCGGCATCATGGGGCCAGCCACCATGCAGCTTGTGGCATCCCAACATCATGGAGGACATTGAGGATGATGGCATCTTCCTGCCTTATACACCTTCTCGGTTAGCTCACTTGGCTGGACGGCTGGTTAGTGATATAGAGCAATGCCAACAGCGTGGGTTCAATTCCCGCACTGGCTGAGGTTATTCATGAAAGCCACACCTTCTCAACCTTGCCTGAGGTGTGGTGATCCTCAGGTTAAATCACCACCAGTCAGCTCTCCGCCTCAAAGGGGAGATCAGCCTATGGTCATCTGGAACTATGACAACTTTACCTTTTGCCATTTCTCAACTCCCAGGTCACCGTCAGCCTGCTTGCTGCCATGATGGAGAAGCTGCTGATGATGTGACCATGGACGTCTTGCTTTCCACCCCTTCTCTCACACCAGCCTTCCCTTTCTCAGCCTCTGCTTTCAGAATCCAGGAACTGTCACCTGCCCAGTCACAGGAGCTCCAGGGAGAGGCAGAGAGCAACAGTACACCTCTGTCACTTGTTCTGACACTCACAGCTACCAGCTCAAAGACTGACACCACACATTCTTTAGAGACCGGTATGGGGGTGGGAGCAGCATTGGTGAATCACCAGGCATGAGTGGGCCGCAATTAGGCCTTGCGTAATGGATGGTCTGTTTTTCAGCTCACTGGAGGCTGAGGTGATAGACAAGATCTGCTGCAAAGTGGACTCAGAGGAAGACCTCGACAGTGTGGCATACAGTACAATGTGAATGTGTATACATACTGAGATACTGGGCTGCCCTGCACTGTCAGTGTCAATCCTATCACTGTCAAGGTGCATGGAGGAGTCCGGTTCCAGCTTGGCAGATGACACGGTGCAGATCCTCTCCGCTGTCTCTGCTCCAGCTCCATCTCCTTGTTGAATTTCTGATCGAGAGACACTGCCATAGCTGCCCCCGTTCCTGGTCACATAAGTTAAATCCAATATCCAAACGTTTGTGTCCGCATTGCACAGTTAGCTTCGTGACAGTGGCATTTCACTGTCTCCCTCACCATTGACATATGATCTTGTAAACTCACCGTATTCACATGGTAAATATGAACTGGACACACTGCAGATATAAAGGGTTAATAATTACAAGCTGAAGTTGACCTTTTCATTCAGGTCCCAGATGCCCTGTTAGTGAGCAAGAATATCTTGAGCTGAAAGCTCTAGGGGGCAATCTTAACTATGGACAGACATTGTTCGATACCCTGCTACAGCCAAATCTGGCCTAATGTGCCAATCCAAAGGTACAGAGAGTAAATTTGTGCAAACTCTGATTATTCAAAGATGCCAAATTCATTGGTGGCCATTTTTGGACCATGGGGACTGGGACTTTGTGGACAGGTCACTACCCCTCTGTCCTCTCTGTGAGGATGCAGCAACACTCTGCAAAATACCTTCAAAAACCAGAAATGCTCTGGCAAGTATAAATACCAGAAATATAGAGGTATACATATCAGTAAAGAATTGAAAGACTGGGACTCTTTATTCTTGAAAAGAAAAGGCTGAGGGGTGACCTAATAGTAGGCAGCACAGTGGCACAGTGGTTAGCACTGCTGCTTCATAGCTCCAGGCACCCAGGTTCAGTTCCGGCTTTGGGTGACTGTCTGTGTGGAGTTTGCACGTTTTCCCCGTATCTGTGTGGATATCCTCCGGGTGCTCCGGTTTCCTCCCACACTCCAAAGATGTGTAGGTTAGATGAATTGGCCATGGGAAATACGTGGGTTATGGGGATAGGGTGGAGGAGAGGGCCTGGGTGAGGTAGTCTGTCAGAGAGTCAGTGCAGACTCGATGGGCCAAATGGTTTTTTCTGCACTGTAGTGATTCTATGAATAACGCCTTCAAAATTTATGAAAGGTTTTGATAAGAGTGGATGCAAAGATAGTTTAGAATCATAGAATCTCGTGGGTAAGAGCTTAGGTTAATGTAAGATGGTCACCAAGAAATCCAGTGGGAAATTCAGAAGAAACGTCTTCACCCAGAAATGGTGAGAATGTGGAACTCGCTGCCACAAGGAGTAGTTGAAGCGAATTATTTAGATGCACTTAATGAGAAGCCAGCCAAGGGTTAGAGAGTGAAGGAAATAGAGAGTCAGGATGATAGAGTTAGATGAGGGTATATGAGAACGGACTCAACTGGATAAAACACGAGCATAGACTGGTTAGGCTATTTCTGTACTGTAATCCTGTGTAAACATTCCAGAGTACTTTCAGACATTCCCCAACAGAAAAACATGCAAAAGGTTTGCCTACCTGAAATTAATGCTTCACACTTTTCTCCCGAGTTGATAACTCAGGCATTGCCAGGACCTGCTATGCTTGATTTTAAAATCAACAGCACATCAGCTGGCTTGACTATGTGATGTCAGAATAGCAGCCATTCAATGTGTTCAGGCATACACAGAGGACACAGCAACATGTGACCATATCAATGCAGAGCGCTATATGGACTGGGCAGATAGGGGCATAGACTGCCATGGGGAAACTGGGTGAGCCATCATACTGACAATTCAAGATTGTACCTGATGTCTCCAAAACTGGAGACAGCACATTCCAAAGCCTGACTCACACAGAATCCTCAGTCCTGGTTTGGGCTCTACACAGATATTCGAGGGAGGAGACTATGCATTCAAAATCATAGGGGCGATCTTATCAGCTTGTCACACAAGTCAATTGGCATGGCGAGTCGGTAAGAGATGAAAAATCGGGTTCACCTCTCGTGACCTTACCGGCTCTGATCTGCCTTGCCGACCCCTTAATCAGCCTCACTCCTGGGAAGGTGCAAGGCTGATTTTAATATTTAAATCTTCATTTAAATCGGGAGTGGTGATTGACTAGGGGCCACGAGGGTGCGATGTCCAGGGGAGAGTGACAATCTCCCAATGCACTATGTACTTCTGTACACAGTGTAGTGGGAGATCATGGCGCACGCGCAATAGTGCCCTCTAGTAGTCAGTAGCCGGCTTCCTGGTGTGAATAGACTCTGTCCGCTCCCTCTACTAGTGAGAATCACACTTTACCTCATTTTTCTTTCTAAGTGTCGCAAGATTTGATCTTTCCTCTCACCGAAAAAAACGGGTCTGAAACTTTCCCATTTTCACATTCATAGAAATCATAGAAATTATAGAAACCCTACAGTGCAGGAAGAGGCCATTCGGCCCATCGTGTCTGCACCGACCACAATCCCATCCAGGCCCTACCCCCATATCCCAATATATTTTACCTGCTAATCTCTCTAATATCTCAGGACACTAAGGGGCAATTTTAGCATGGCCAATCAACCTAACCCGCACATCGTTTGGCACTTAGCAATTTTTTGGTAGGATTGCTCCCCCCATGTATAGAAATATTTAACTTGAAGTCTCTTGCAGCAACCTCTAATGATCTTGCAGACGGCTTTCGCTTCTGCTTTGGTATCACAAACTCACATTGGTATTCTGCCACATTTATATGGTGTCCCTGATAATGAAAAAGTGGAAATAATCCAGAGATGAGTCTTGAAGATTTCAAGTGACCCAAGCTGGATTGAATGACTCTATGTGTCTCCTGAACCTATTCTTTGAGAACGTTATCAATGACTGCTCTAATGATATATTCTTATAAAAGGACCACATGGGGCATTCAGTTTTCTCACTGGAACGGAATCACATGAGTAATCAGAATGAGATCACTGCGTGTGGCCTTGTTCGTGTTAAATATAAGGCACAGCACCTGCTCTCATGCTGATCTTAAAATAAAACGTTCTGTCCTGTGAATGTGACTTTTATATATAGCGAGTGCTCGTTGAGGAAATGTGATTGGCATCTTAAACAGCTATAAATTGGGTGGTGATGATGCTGACAGGGTCTAACGTCACACAAAATGTACATACGGAAAAGCAGGGCGGAGTTCAACAGCCCTGTCATGTCACAGAATCCCGACAGTGCAGAAGGAGGCCATTCGGCCCATCGCGTCTGCACCGACAACAATCCCACCCAGGGATTCCTGTAAGCCCACATATTTACCCTGCTAACCTCCTGACACTAGGGTCAATTTAGCACGGCCAATCAACCTAACCCGCACATCTTTGGACTGTGGGAGGAAACTGGAGCACCCGGAGGAAACCCAAGCAGACACGGGGAGAACGTGCAAACTCCACACAGACAGTGACCCGAGGCTGGAATTGAACCCGGGTTCCTGGCGCTGTGAGGCAGCAGTGCTGACCACTGTGCCACAGTGATGAAGGGGGTGGGGGGGGGGGGGGGGGGGGCATGAAAATGTGGTGAACTGTTCAAAAGTCCATTGATTTTGGCAGGACCAGAAAACTCCACCAGCGGGAGGGGCCGTAAAATTCAGTCCATTGAAACTTAGAGCCCTTAGTCGGATCCCATCAACTCTTCAGGAGAATCAGTTAATAAAGAGTACCTTCATAATTTTGTACACAAAACACACAAGAGCGGTTCCCCTGCCAAGGGCAGAAATAATTTTTTCCCTCTTTACTGAACGTGACCCTTACTCTGCTGTGTTGCCCTTAAAGAGACAATTACCACAGCATTCCTCAACAATCTCATTTTTAATCAACGAAAAACCGCTGAGGGCAAACCTTTCAGTCCCACCTACTTGGAGCTAACTGGATGAGATAACTCAGCATTTATCTGGAGTAACTTGGCACTTCAGATAGAAGAAAATTAAGCCTTGAATTGATATGGCTTTCATGACCTCAGACATCCTAATTTTACAGTCACCACTGAGCCGGGGCTGACAGTTGGCATGAATACAATCGCTGACTCTCATCTGTTGGGGCACTTAATCTCTTGCAGATTGATATGGTCATTGAACAGGAACATAACATCATTCAAATAAACATTTTAATACCTCCAATTAAAAGCCTTCTTTAACACTGAAGAATTGTATATGCACAAACTGTGTACGCAATAAACTCACAACACAAACTCCACACCACAATGCAGAATCGCCAAGCAAAAACTGATAGCCAAGTTCTGCACACATGAGGACGGCCTCAACCAGGATCTTGGGTTCATGTCACACTATCTGTAACCCCCACGACTTGCCTGGGCTTGCCACAACTTGCCTGGGCTTGCAAAATCTCACTAACTGTCCTGGCTGGCGACAATTCACACCTCTTTAACCTGTGTCTAACCCTCTCTCCACTCACATTGTCTGTACCTGTAAAGACTTGATTACCTGTAAAAACTCGCATCCCAACCATTATCTTGTAAATTGAGTCTGTGTCTACATATGGCCTGTTTGTGAACACAACTCTTCACTCACCTGAAAAAGGAGCGACACTCCGAAAGCTCGTGCTATCAAATAAACCTGTTGGACTTTAACCCGGTGTTGTGAGACTTCTTACTGTGCTTACCCCAGTCCAACGCCGGCATCTCCACATCATGGCTACCATCTGGAAACATCAGGTAATAATAAGAGGAATATCTGAGCCACAGAACCTTGCAATCTCTTGTGAGAAAGTTAAGAGCGGGGACCTTAATCGTGACACGATAAATATCTTGCAACTTTGCTTTCAGTTTGTTATGTACAAGAATTAATATTAGAACCCTTACTTCAAATGCTGAACAATCCTTGCTGGAAAATAATATTCGTTATAACCCCTTTTTCACATTATAGTTCATATTCATACACAGTGGAGGCAACATTTCACAGCCACTATTGTTTTTCCTGTTCTCTGATATACAGAAAATTATGAGACCTAATTGGAGCAGTTTCTGACATATGATTACATTTGACAAAAACTGCAACAAGCTGCAATATTTTGTTCCCTTGTCTTAATGAGCAGCAAACCTAATAACATCAGTGTCAGATTGAAATCTCCATAGTAAAGAACCACAGTCAGTGTTCATTTTGCTGATGCAATTACACTTACTATTAATATTTTTTTGCAGCGTTTAAGACAAAGAGATACAAACAGTCATTTGGTGGCACAGAACTTGAGTCCTTCTGCAAAAAGAGACATGTTGAAGCTTTTCATCATGCGCTCATCAAGCCTCTTCGTAACAGTACCAAAATACAGGGAAAGCGACAATATATACTCTATAAGAAGAGAATGCTGATTGATTGGCAAGTGGACTCTGACTGGTAGAGGTGTTGCCATGGAGAATGCATCAGTTGATGGTGACTGACGGATAACCGCCAAGCATTGCTTGAAATTTAAACCAGGCAACCTGACTCGAATTGAGGCATTGCCCTGAGGAATGGATCAGCAAATGGCTGTCCCTTATTTCATTTAGCTGAAACAGGCTCAGTGTGTGCACGCTCAGGGTGCTAAGATTTGCTCTGACAACCAATTTAAGATTGTCAGTCGGGCTTGCAGTGTGGTGAATTTACGTGTACTGGGAGCTACATACATTAATGCAGAGGGCCCTGTTCTTTGCAGGCAGAAAGAACATGTAGGATTCCAGAGTTTAAGACCTTCATGGCATTATTTAGGCATGGCTGCTAATGAAGGGCTACAGTAGTGGTGTCTAAGATTCCAGAATCAATCCAGAATTCAAAAAACACACATTTCTTGATGGTGTGGGACTCTGGGAGGTTAAATGATTGGGAGAGGCAAGGCCATGGAGAGATTTAAACATGAGGATGAGAATTTGAAAGTCATGGCATTGATAGATCCAGGGCCAATGTTGGCCAGGGAGTTAAGAGAGGTTATAGGTTGAGTGTGGTTGGGGAAGGGGCTGCAGAGACTTGGATGAGCTTAAGTTTAAGAAGGATACATGGTGAAGTCACTAAAGGTAACAAATGTCGTTAGAATTGCAAGAAAAATGGAGACTTATCTCTCCAGTTCATTGCTTTAGTACAGGTCTTTAAAACAATCGTTAAGACATATACATATGGATATATATCAGGACTCTTGTAGCAATGTCTGACAGCACTGGATCCCATGCTCTAAACAAAGGCAACAAGCTTCTTTCGGGTTTTATAATTGAAAGGACCCCAGGGAGTTTGCTGTAATGAATGAAACATGTTCGATATCCAATTTACCTCATTTCAGCCATCGGAAATGTTGTCAGCATCAGAGCAGCATACTCATGCATGATGTAGCAACCTTCCCAATTCAACAGCAATGGGAACCATAGAGTAATTATGGTTCAGCACACAGGGCGGGATTTTCCAGCCACGCTCACCCCAAGGCCGGAAAATCCTGCCCAAGTTCAATGAGTCTTTGCATGGACCATGTCCCGCCCGCTACGATTCCCGTGGTGGGCGGGACAGGAAAATTCCACCCCCAGAGTCAATAATGCAATAATGAAGCTGGGTGTGACAAAGATATTTTAAAAACTTCTTCCTTCACAGGATGTGTGCACTCCTCGCAAGACCAGCATTTATTGCTAATTCTTGAATTGCCCTCAAGAAGGTAGTGATGCTGCCTTCTTCAAACACTGCTGACCATGTAGTGAAGGAACTCCCACAGTGCTCAGCCATGATGAAACAACAATATTTGTTCAAGTGAGGATGGTGTGTGACTTTGAGGGGAATATGTAGGCGGTGGTGTTCACATGCTGGGGGAATTTGACAATGAATACCTAGGGCGAATAGGTTTACTCTCTCTTGTTGGAGATAGTTATTGATTGGCAAATGCATGACACAAATGTTACTTGTCACTCCCCAGCCTAAGCCTGGATGTTGTCCAGGTCGTTTCGCATGCAGGAAAGGACTGTTTCATGATTTGAGGACTTGCGAATGAACCTGAACATTGTGCTATCATAAATATTCTCACTTCTAACCTTATGCTGGAGGGAAGGTCATTGATGAAGCAGCTGAAGGTGGTTGGGCCTAGGATTCTACTCTGAGAAACTCCTGCAGTAATGTCCTGGGTCTGAAATGATTGGCCTCCAACAATCACAAGCCTCTTCATGTGTGCTAGGTATGACTCCAGCCAGTGAAGAGTTTTCTCCCTGATTCCCACTGGCCCTAATGTTACTGGTGCTCCTTGACGGTGACTCAGTCAAACACTGCCTTGATGTCATCATAGAAAGAAATCATATAAATCATAGAAACCCTACAGTACAGAAAGAGGCCATTCGGCCCATCGAGTCAGCACCGACCACAATCCCACCCAGGCCCTACCCCCATATCCCTACATATTTTACCCACTAATCCCTCTAACCTACGCATCTCAGGACACTAAGGGGCAAATTTAGCATGGCCTAACCCGCACATCTTTGGACTGTGGGAGGAAACCGGAGCATCCGAAGGAAACCCACGCAGACACAAGGAGAATGTGCAAACTCCACACAGACAGTGACCCAAGCCGGGAATCGAACCCAGGTCCCTGGAGCTGTGAAGCAGCAGTGTTAACCACTGTGCTACCGTGCCGCCCATTAAGTGTCAAGTGCAGTCCAAGCTCACCTTCGGAATCAGCTCTTTTGTCCATTTATAGACCAAGGTTGTAATGAGCTCTGAAGCCAAGTGTCCTGGCAAAACCGGAACAGAGCATTGGTGAGCAGGTTCTCGGTGAGTGCCACTTGATTGCACTGTTAATGGTAATGCATCTTTCATCACTTTGCTAATGATTGAATGTAGACTGATTGGGAAGTAATTAGCCTGACTGGATTTGACCTGTTTTTTGTGGACAGACTATATCTGAGCAATTTTCCACACTGTTGGGTAAATGGCATGGATGTAACTTTTATTCACTCATGGAGTGGGAGTGTCACTGGCTTGGTCAGCATTTATTGCCCATCCCTAATTGCCCCCGAAAAGGTGGTATTGCAGCATTTAACCTATGTAATCCATGTGGTATAGGTACACCCACAGTGGTGTTAGGAAGAGAGTTCCAGAATTGTGACCCAGTGGCAGAGAAGGAATGGCGACATAGTTCCAAGTCAGAATAGTGTGTGGAGGGGACCTTGCAGTTACACTGGAACAGTTTGGCTAGGGGAGCTTCAATGCTACAACTGGGATGTTGTCTGGGCCCATAGCTTTTACTGCACCCACATATCACATTCAGTGACCCATATTAGCTGGTGAGAATCTTTTATTGTTTACTGTTTGGCTGGCTTTTATTGCCACCCTCGATTCGGTAGTGGTGAGGAGCCTTCTTGAATACAACTGAGTGGCTTGCTCAGCCATTTCAGAGGCCAGGTTTCAGAGTGAATCACATAGCTGTGAGGCTGGAGTCACGTACAGGCTTGACTGGGTAAGGACATCAGATTTCTTTCCCGAAAGGACATTCATGAATCAGGTGGGTTCTTACGACATTCCAGGAGTTTTATGGACATTATTACTGAAACCAGCTTTTTACTTCAGATTTATTTAATTAACTAAATTTTAATTCCCTTGGCTGTCGTGATGGGTGCTGAACTCACGTTTCCAAAGGGCATGTAAAGCAGACCCAACAGCAGAGCCAAGATCGACTGAATCAGAGGCCTCTGGGTTCCTAATCCATTAACATGCTGCCCATACCACCATGCTGGATATGCGAATGTACCTCCTGTACCACACTGACATCTGCTTCAGCCTTGTCTTTTGTGCTCATGTATGGGTTCTGCTGTCTCTGAGCGTGAGGATGAGCATGTTTTAAAGTTTATTTATTAGTCACAAGTAGGCTTACATTAACACGGCAATGAAGCTACTGTGAAAATCCCCTGGTCGCCCACACTCCGGCACCTGTTCGGGTCAATGCACCTAACCAGCATATCTTGGTGTGTCTGTTTCCCATTAGTTGTTCAGTTTTCCACCACCATTCACAACTGAATGCAGAAGGTCGCTTTATCTGACCTATTGGTTGTGGGATCGATCAGCTCTGAAGTGTAGCATGCTGTGTCCACTGTTCAGCATCATGTAGTCCTGTTTTGTAGCTTCACCAGGTTGGAACCCCATTTTAAGCCGCTCCTAGCATGCTCCCCTACAGTCCTCATTGAACTAGGGTCAACCCGTTGGCTTGTTGGTGATGGTAGAATGAGGGGTATGGCAGACTGTGAGACTCTATAATCCTACTGCCGCTGTTGGTCCACAACAGCTCAAGGATGCTTAGTTTTGAGCTGAAAGATCTACTTTGAATCGATCCATTTAACACAGTGATGGTGCTACACAACATGGTGGACGGTGTCTTGAGTGTGAAGACGGGACTTAGTCTCTGGGCTGTGAAGCAGTCCTTCCTAACAATAATGTCATAGATAGATACATCTGTGATGAGCAGATTAGTGAAGAAGATAGCAGTAGCTTTTTCTCTCTTGTGGCTTTCATTGTCGACTGCCACAAGTGCAATCTAGCAGCTATGTCCTTCAGGATTTGATGTGGATATGCCGGCATTGGACTGGGATAAACACAGTAAGGAGTCTGACAACACCAGGTTAAGGAGCAGCGCTCCGAAAGCTAGTGGCGTTTGCTACCAAATAAACCTGTTGGACTTTAACCTGGTGTTGTGAGACTCCTTACTTCAGGATTTGCCCAGCTCATTCAGTGGTGGTGCTAATAAGCAATTCTTGGTGACCAACATTGAAATGTGCCACCCAGGAGTAGATTTAGTGACCTTACTTTCCTCAGTGCTTCTCCTTGGATGACACGGTGGCAGGGTGATTAGCGCTGCTGCCTCACAGCGCCAGGGACCCAGGCTTGATTCCCGGCTTGGGTCACTGTCTGCACATTCTCCCCATGTCTGCGTGGGTTTCCTCCAGGTGCTCCGGTTTCCCGCCACAGTCCAAAGATGTGCGGGTTGGGTGGATTGGCCATGCTAAATTGCCCCTTAATGTCAGGGGAACTAGCTAGGGTAAATGCATGGGGTTATGGGGATAGGCCCTGGGTGGGATTGTGGTCAGTGCAGACTTGATGGGCCGAATGGCCTCCTACTGCACTGTAGGATTCTATGATTCCAAGTGGTATTCAACATGGAGGAAGGGCACTTGGTAGTAAATCAGCAGCAGGTTTCTTTGCCCATGTTTGACCTGACATCATGAGACTTTATGGGACTCAGAGTCACTGCTGAAGAGTCCCAGGACCGCTGCCTCCAGTCGGTCCTTCCGATTGGATGAGATACAGCCAGGGATGGTGATCGAGGCATCTGGGACATTGACTGATGAGATTTGATGCTGTGGGTATGACTATACTAGGCTGCTGCTTGACTCGTTTGTGCAACAACCCCTCCTAACTTTGGCACAAGTCCCCAAATGATATCTGGACAGGGGGGCTAGGTTGACGGCGAGTCGTCCAACTGGTTTCTCTTACAGTACTTGTTTGTTACTGTTTAATACATTCACAATGGCTGCATTTGTCCGAACTACTGAGAACCATCAAAGACTACATACACAAGTTTAACTGCATAAAGTAAATAGGACACCCAGGATGGCCCAAATATCTTATAATCCATTCAAGAACTGCTTTCAGAATGCTTAGAATCCAAACACAACTTCACAAGTTTCTGCACTGCACCAAAAGCATTTGTTACTTTTCCTGTTGGGACCAACACGACTAATTCCATTAACTCAGCAGAGCATGACTTTGCTGACAGATCTACTTTACACACCCTTTGGTGGCTGATGTAGTTCCTCTCCATTTCTACACACAAGAAGTGAGTCAATTTCCTACAATTGTATCCTTATTTTGCAATGTGGAAACTGTCTACGGAACAAACCTGGCTGCGCTGGGCCACAGTAACCTCAGGTTCCTGCAGAAACAATCGATCAGTGCAAATCTTTTAAAATGTGTCACAGCCAGATTCTGGAGGACCGGGAGGGGCTGGAGAGAGGGGGGCAGGGAGGACACAGATTTCTAAACAGTCTTAAATCGAGTCTTACCCAGAGGGTTTTACAGGGTCCATTTTAAAATACTGAGTAACGTGGGACAGATTTGTCTGTAAAAATAGTGCCCTGTGAGTAACGCACATTGCAAATAACATGCAAATTGGTCAGTCACTTTTAACATGGAAGAGTTACCCCATGAATTATGAATCTTCACAAGTTGCTGGCTGCTTTACAAAACCCTGACATCAGCTTCGCAAAATCAGCATTTATGAAGTTGCTGCATTTGCACATTAATAGCCAATTAAACCCACCACAGAGATAAATCTGGTAATTAACAGTGTAACTTTTAATTACATGGTCATTGTTAATGACTACCATTCAACCTCTCTGGCCTGGAAATGAAGAGTCTCATTTCCCCAGATTGTGAACTCTTTCTATAGATTTAAAAAATGTCAAATATTAGATACTGGGCGGGATTTTATGGCCTCGCCTGGGCAAGACCAGAAATTCTCGCCCGCGGTCAACGGGAATTTCCATTGTTGGACCCTCGCCCGCTCCAATTCCGTGGCGGTGAGGTGGTAAAGTTCCGGCCACTATTATTTTTACTTATTTTTCTGCCTTTTCTCTCTCTCTCCCTTGCCTCTTTCTATATCTGTTATGACTCTAATTCACCCTTCTTCCCAATCCTTTCTTTGTCTATTTCTCAATCCTTCCACATCATTGGTTAAGGAGATATACTGTTTGTCCCATCATTCAGCAACATTTCCAGATATTCTGTTGCCCTCACTGTAGCATTATTAGCGAGCACACCTTTGTCATAGAGATCATAGAATCCTACAGTGCAGAAAGAGGCCATTCGGCCCATCGAGTCTGCATCAACCACAATTCTACCCAGGCCCTATCCCCGTAACTCCACATATTTATCCTGCAAGTCTCTTGACACTAAGGGACAATTTAACATGTCAATCAACCTAACTCGCACATTGTTTGGAGTGTGGGAGGAAATCGGAGCACCCAGAGGAAACCCACGCAAACAAACCCACGGGGACAACGTGCAAACTCCGCACAGACAGTGACCCGAGACTGGAATTGAATTCGGGTCCCTGGCACTGTGAGGCAGCAGTGCTAACCACTGTGCCGCCCGTTCAGTTCACTTCCATTGATAAATAATTTAAATCCAAAATGTTAACTTTGTTTCCCTCCACAGACACTGCCAGACCTGCTGAGTTTATCCAGCGGTTTCTCTGTTTTTAAATCAGGTACTCCTCCGAGTTGTGGGTCTTCAAGGAAATGTCTTAGTTCCATCCAGCATCCCCCTCCACTGCACCAGGGTGACAGTTCCGCTCTCTAGATCAGCCATTACCATGGTCTGTCTGAGCAAGATGCCCAAACAGGATTAAATTATTGAAAGGTATGTTTTCTATCCCAGAAAACAAACCCACATTGCTAAGGATAATGTTGGTGTCGCATTTGCAGTTAGGGCAGTTGTTTAGTACAAAATTATACTGATGTTCAAAATGTAATTAGGCCATTAGCAATGAGATATGCAGTCACTTCTTACTCTGGGAGGATTTATAACATAACCTGCACAAGGTCCCAAAAAACTAAAAACATGTTTCCTCACCAAGCTGCCAGGGACTATTCTGCATCTTTTGTCTTACATTCTACCGAGAATAAAAACTCACTTCAATTACATGCCTGCACCATCAACATGTGAATACGTCAGAATAAAGCTTCTGAGTTCTTGTACGTTTTTAACTGACACTAAACAGACGTTACACACAAATAACTTTTTTGTCATTTTCTTTGAACATTTCTTTTTGCCAGATATAAAAATATTCAAAATGGTGGGGGTGGTGTGGCGGGGGGGGGGGGGGGGGGGTGTTGTGGGGGCGTTTAGCTGACAGTCAAGCATCTTCCAATTCTTTTGGCTTTCCAATTGGCGTAGGAAGACATTCCGTCACAAGGATGGATGTGTTGGTTGAATAATTGCTGCAGCATGGGAGCAAGTCATGTGATGATATTTCCAGGGATATACTGAAACGCAGTTGGCAACCCCAGTTGATAATCAATTACTGAACTACCGCATAGGTGACAGCATTAATAATCAGTAGCTTATATTATCATCTATTATATATTACATCAAGACTGGAATAGGACGAGGCAATTTAGTTGATCTAGAATATTCCGTCATTCAGTGACCTATCATAGAATCATAGAATCCCTACAGTACAGAAAGAGGCCATTCGGCCCATCGAGTCTGCACCGACCACACTCCCACTCAGGCCCTACCCCCATGCAGAGGAGGTTTACCAGGATGTTGCCTGGTATGGAGGGGAGATCCTATGAGGAGAGGCTGAGGGATTTGGGATTGTTTTCGCTGGAAAGGCGGCGGCTAAGAGGGGATCTTATTGAAACATATAAGATGATTAGAGGTTTAGATAGGGTGGATAGTGATAGCCTTTTTCCTCTGATGGAGAAATCCAGCACGAGGGGGCATGGCTTTAAATTGAGGGGGGGTAGTTATAGAACCGATGTCAGGGGTAGGTTCTTTACCCAGAGGGTGGTGAGGGATTGGAATGCCCTGCCAGCATCAGTAGTAAATGCGCCTAGTTTGGGGGCGTTTAAGAGATCCGTAGATAGGTTCATGGACGAAAAGAAATTGGTTTAGGTTGGAGGGTCACAGTTTTTTTTTAACTGGTCGGTGCAACATCGTGGGCCGAAGGGCCTGTTCTGCGCTGTAATGTTCTATGTTCTATGTTCTATGTTCTATATCCCTACATATTTTACCCACGAATCCCTCTAACCTATGCATCTCAGGACACTAAGGGCAATTTTAGCATGGCCAATCAACCTAACCCGCACATCTTTGGACTGTGGGAGGAAACCGGAGCACCCGGAGGAAACCCACGCAGACACGAGGAGAATGTGCAAACTCCACACAGACAGTGACCCAAGCCGGGAATCGAACCCAGGTCCCTGGAGCTGTGAAGCAGCAGTGCTAACCACTGTGCTACCGTGCCGCCCTAGACCTAGACCGTGACTCCCCCACCCTGACTTCCCCCACCCAACAGAAATAGTTTCACCCAGCTTCCTTCTTCCCTTTAATAACTGAAAACTTCAAACAAATCACTCTTTAAATCTTCTAACTTCCAGGGCATGCAGCATTAGTTCGTGCAATCTCTCCTCATGAATAACCCGTGGCGTTCAGGTGTTCTGGTAAACACAGCACTCCGTCTGAAGCTGCACTCCCTCTCGTGAAATCAAGCATTATCAGAACTTATTTTATACCAAAAGCTTTCAAGTGCTTTCGAGTATCAATCAATGCCACAGTTACAGAAAATTAACAACTTTGTGACATTAGTGTACCTTTAAGAAATGTTTGTTTTTAAATCACGTTCTCTGCAGCTATAAGCAGCTTTGTGTTTCATTGCTGCCAGGCTATCTGCTAGAAGTCTTTTTATTGCTACTTGAATGGTTTAAATGGGGTTTTGTTTATTTTTATTATGGGCCTCAGGTACTTTCTGGGATTGTTTTAGTGACTCTGCATTGGCAAGTCATGTGTTTTGGACAGTTTTTTTTACCTAGTGATTTTAAGGTTTCATGCTCTGCTTGGCTGGCTGCAGTTTTATTTTAGAAGGGACATCAAGCTGAAAAGAAGTGTTTCTCTCTCTCTCTCTCTGGTATTGGAAATTCTGATGGTCAGCTGAAAGCAAGGTTCCTGGCCTTCCTGGAGCAGAAAATCTACTGTTGGTGGTTGGCTTGACTCGGGTTTCCTTGGTGTTCTGGAAAGCTGTTTTGACTTCAAACTGTTTTGGGGGCATCCAGAGGGCTGCTAGAAGTTACAAGGTTGAGAAGTCGGGGTTTCGATTCTCCAACCAAGGGACATGAAGCTGTTCTGACTCCAAGCTTGTCTGTGTGCCTCAAGAGAACTGCAGCATTCAACCACAGGGATAAGTTCCAGTATCATGTGAGCATTAGTCTGTGTTAAATCTGTGGAAGGGGTTTTGTTTATGGGATGTCGGTTTGATTGGGACATTTCCTATATTCATTAAGGGTTATACATTATCATGGTTGCTTTGTTTTTGTTTGTAATTCATAAAAGCTAATGCTAATTTTCTTTCCATACATGTTAACTACATTCTTAAATAAACTTTGTTTGATAAAATCTCCCTCGTGGGTCATTTGAATCATACCTGAAGTGAAACATATCATGCCTCTCCTAGCCAAATTCAAAGTGCAAAACTTATGATCCAGGCAAGCTTCGTAAAACACAGTGTTTCTGATCTGGATTATAACAACACAAATTATTTTTAAAATGATTTCCTTTGACCCACCCTACATTCTGAGTAATGTGGAACTCTGGTCATGTGGTTATTGTATGCAGGATATTCCCTCCCAAGCACAGATCACATTGAGAAGCATTTTTGATATATAATCCCATAGACACAACAGCAAAATATCCTGAACATTGTACAAAAGGAAACAGGACTGTTAATATTTGTTGAATATTTGACTTTGATATATATTGCAGGTTTGAATGAGTCTGACGTGTTTATCGTGCCTACTTTAAACTGGAATTCTTCATTCCTCACTTAACAAAAGAAATGAATGAATCGTAGAATCCCTACAGTGCAGAAGGAGACCATTCAGCCCATCGAGCCTGCACTGATAACAGTCTCACCCAGGCCCTACCCCTGTAACCCTATGTGTTTACCCTGTTAATCCCCCTGACACTAAAGCAATTTAGCATTGGCTAATCAACTTAACCCACACATCTTCAGACAGTGGGAAGAAACTGGAGGAAAGTCACACAGGCACAAGGAGAACATGCGAACAGTCACCCAAGGCCGGAATTGAAACTGGGACCCTGGCGCTGTGAAGCAGCAGTGCTAACCACTGTGCCACCATGCTGCCCATAATGTCCATGAATAATTCTTAATTTTCAACGCCAATAATTGATAGTTCATTTGATGGGGAGGGGGAGGAGGTGGTAATGGGACCAAATGTATAGGGCAGTACGATGGCACAGTGGTTAGCACTGCTGTCTCACAGCGCCAGGCACCCGGGTTCAATTCCCGGCTTGGGTCACTGTCTGTGTGGAGTTTGCACGTTCTCCCCGTGTCTGCGTGGGTTTCCTCCGGGTGCTCCGGTTTCCTCCCACATTCTGAAAGACATGCTGGTTTGGTGCATTGACCCGAACAGGTGCCGGAATGTGGTGACTAGGGGAATTTCACAGTAACTTCATTGCAGTGTTAACGTAAGCCTTACTTGTGACTAATAAATAAACTTTAAATGTATTTCATAAAGTTGCTCCAAATTCCAGACAAACATAACCATAGGTAAGTAATTCGACACGGACACAAAGGAACATCGATATCTCTCTCCATTAGTGACAGACAATTGGTCATATATAGTTGGAGGAGCTCTACATCAAACAAGGGGAAAGGCAATGAGCAGACCTCCATGAACCACCACCAGTATGGGAATGAACCTGCACTTTTGCCGTCATTCTGCATCACACTCTAGCCATATTTAGCATTCCTCCAATTACAATTTGTGGGATCTTAAATGGACATTGCTGCCTTTTCCCTAACTAATCCCTCTACTTCAATGAAATTCACCACACGAGTAATGCTTTGTGACATTCCAATGCATGTGGTAAGGGGCCATATAAATACAAGCCTTTTGTTCTTATTTCGCTATTTTACAGTTGCCAGGCTCAAGCTGATTTTGATACAGACCTTGTTACACTTCAGCCCAGTCTGGCACTTATGTACCTGCTGTTCTGGGCTTCAAAAGAGCTATTGTTTCTGTCTGCCATCAATTACGGCAAATAAACCTTACGCCTGTGATAGGCATTAGTCACCAATGGCCATTTCTACAATCACCATGGGAGAAACACCAGTTAGCTGCACTCGTAAAAGGTACAGTCACATTTAGAATACTTGGATCAAACCGCAGCAAAGTAGCTCAAATTACTGATCTGTTTCCACCTAATATAGTTCTTTGTGTATTCAGTTCTGCACTATTACAGTAGTGGATGCTGGGACTATAAATCATCAAGGAATAATCACAATAGTTTCAGTGTTCAACATTAATGCATGATGGGTCTTGAAACAAATCAACAGTTAATGTTGCCGTGTGATGAATCCCATATCGATAAGAGGGATGAATCATGAGTACGGTGGCACGGTGGTTAGCACTGCTGCCTCACAGCTCCAGGGACCCAGGTTCAATTCCCGGCTTGGGTGACTGTCTGTGTGGAGTTTGCGCATTCTCCCCGTGTCTGCGTGGGTTTCCCCCGGGTGCTCCGGTTTCCACCCACAGTCCAAAGATGTGCGGGTTAGGTGGATCGGCCATGCTAAATTGCTCCTTAGTGCCAGGGGGAATAGTGGGATAAATGCATGGGTTATGGGAATAGGACCTGGGTGGGATTGTGGTCGGTGCAGACTTGATGGACCGAATGGCCTCCTTGTTAATTTATGTAATTAGCATATTGTTACAAGATGTAGGGATTCGATGATTTATGACTTCAGTCACTGAGTTGTCATTCTGAGGAGAACCTCAGTTTCGCAGTTCACAGCCAGGGCCTGTGTGCCAGCCTCACAGTTTAAATTCTACACGTGACGCGACCGAACAGGAGAATGTGCAAATCACCCGGCAAGCTATTTAAACTGGAAAAGATCAACTTGACCAGCAGGTTAGACAGTTGCTGAACTATTTTGGCTCAGGTATTTGGTTAGTCACAGATGACTCCAATGGAAATAGCTATCAAGAGATATGTAAAGCAGACTGCATTTGCCAGCCTCCATTTTGTAGTTCAAATTAGCCCCCATTCATTATTGATCGAGTTCCATTCATGCCGGGGCAAGGGTCAAGAGAGGGTTGGTATTTTCCAACTTTAAAACAAAAGTCAACATTTCCCCAATGGCTGGACTGTTCCCACGTCAACTGAATAACAGTGACCTCGAGAGGGCACAAGAAAGGACAAGTGTGCGACGGATGTAATTGGACTCTAGTTTGAAAGCACTGCGAGATGACAGTGAGATATAGGAGGAAAAAAATGCCTTAGCAACCTAGCCCTTCAACACCATTTACTCAAATCAACTGGCTGACTCATCCAAATATTTGGGGAAAAAAAACTGTTGTCGGTTAAGCGGAAAAAAACAATAACATTGTGTGATTGTTTAGCACAAAACATTGATTGGTATCTAGCGTAGAAAACCTGACACCAATGTGTGACTCAATCTGTTTTCCTGCAAAGCTCGCCAGTCTGAACTGATGAACACCCAGTCACAGCACCGCTTCTTTGTCCTGGAGGCAACATTTATTTTCCAATATGATTAGCATCAGTGCTTCTGACCCAGGTCTCAAACAGTGACTATTAACAACTGAACACCATTGCAAGTAAAAGATGTCCATAGCTGGTTTAGTAGTTAGTGGGATTTAAGAGGATTCTTAAAAAGATGCACCAAAGCAAAAATGAAATGAGAGCTACCTTATCACTGGCGTAAACTTCAACTGCAAACTTTGAAATGCACAGCAGGTCAAACAACCTCATCCAAAAGTTTAACCTTCTCAGAAGCTGACTGGCTTGTTGGACATTGCCGACACTTCTGTTTTTAGTTTTTCTTTCATGTTTCAGGTATGAAGTGTTTCCTCTTGTTTCTTTTTCCGTACTTTAGATGAAAAGATTGTTGTTAAATGCACCATTGTTTGCTGGGCACTGGACTATATCACGTAATGATTTACAGATATGTGGTGCACATAGGCACAGGGACTTTCTGTTCCGACTCGAAGCGATAGATGTTGCTTTTATACAGGTTTCTTCAGATAGACCCTTGTAATTGACTTAGTGTCAGTCATTGCAATCCAACCAAATGCAGATAGAGAGAGTGCTTTTCAAAATGCTGGATTTCAGAAGTAATTATCTATTTTTCCCCTCTCAATTTGTTGGCTTTCTTATAGCTTTAGGAACAGAAGCCGTCACCACAGTTTCAATGCCCAGTTCCCTAACCACTCCAGTGCTCTGCTGGAGTGTAACTCCGGGATGTTGCCCTCAAACTGGAGTCAGGGCAAAATGTTACTGTGTGCTCCATGGCTTGGTCAGGGGTTTCTGCAGTCACAGCCAGGAGAGGTTTTAAGCTGCCTCTTGTACTCAGGTAGCCACACCCAGTCTGTATTCTATTCCAAGTGACTCACTCTCCCAGCCACACCAGGCAAGATCTCTGACGAAAGGTCATCTAGACTCCAAACATTGGCTCTATTCTTTCTGATGTGGAGATGCCGGTATTCCGGGCATCTGGCACTGCCGGGCAGCTCTCCGAAAGCTTGTGGCTTGTGCTACCTGTTGGACTTTAACCTGGTGTTGTGAGACTTCTTACTCTATTCTTTCTCCACAGATGTTGTCAGACCTGCTGAGATTTTCCATCATTTTTCTGTATTGGAGGCAAAATCTTCCATTGTCCTTCAATCACAACCGGTCCCAACTCTTCAACCGGGGCATGTGTTCCCACTAAAATTCTGCCTGGTGGCCAACAAGAACAGTCTTATGTCCTGGTGTTCACAACAGTTGTTGTCTCTGTCTTTCCCTCTGGGTCTCTCTCTCTCTTTCTCCGAGGAGGTGGGTGGAGAGGGGGGTTGGAAAGAGACTGAAACCTTGCTGTTGTGATGTTGGATTGTGCTTGTTTGGGAGGGTGATTCCTGCCCAAGCTTTCCTTCAGGTTTTATCATTGTCATGGAGTTGAAGATGTTCGATTCATTTCCAGAGGGGGTTTCGTAGAGCCATGGTGGGTTGGGATGTCTTGAAGGTTGGAGGTCCGAATTCAAAGGAAAAAATCAGCTGAAAGTTTTGGATCAAAAACTATTCTCTGTAGTGGATTTATGCAAAAAGTGGGAGATACAATGAGCTGGATACCCATAAGTAGCTGGTCTCAAGCCTGCCACTGTAAATTCAGTGAAATCCTGGAGATACAGCATGAAACTGTAAACAGTTGTTAATATTTCTTCTGCAGGACTGCTGCTGAACATGCACTTACAGGACAGCAGGAGATTGGGCAAACCCCACAGAAATCGCTGGCAATTATGTCAAAGAGGCCTTCACCAGACATTCATAAATCAAACACAATTACTCTCACCCACTAAGAAAACCACACAAATGTTAGGAATCTGAAATAAACAAAGGATTAGAAATACACTAAGTCAGTCAATATCTGAAAGAGAAAGATAATGAATGTTATCAGGGCGATTCTTCAACTGCTCTGTTTTCACTCCTCTGTTACAATTCCTGTCTTGAGACTGATAACTTTTAAAAAGAGATTTAAGTTGCCAGTGATTGACTGAGGATCATGAGGCAAGATTTCATGTTTTAAGACTTTTACTGTAACAAACTAAAGATCAACATTGACTAAACACTGCTTAATAAGAAACTAATACGTCAAACTACTTAATTTTTATCTTTACAAGGACCACTCCCAGCTTCCAACAGGCTTGCTCATATTTCACTGAGTCATAAAATCCAGTGTCCATTGAAAGTCATTCCCCCTCAATCATCTGAGAATTCCTGAACTGAGATCCAGAGGCTGGGCCCACTCCAGAGACTTCTCCGTTCAGGCTGAATGGTCTCATTCTGCACTGTGGGGATTCTATGGATGTCCACTCCAAAATTCATACTTGCGGAAAACATTTCATTTTCATTGCAGCTTGAACAATTAGGAGCTAATTTCCCCATTTGTTATTTAATTATTTATTGTACCCATTCCCATCCTCAAAACATCAATAAAGTACCTGCCGAGTGTTACACATGGGGAAGGAAAATAGCAAAAAATCCTATTCACAAAGCTTTCCTACAGTATCGTATCAAAACAATACTTCTGGTGAACTGCGTAGACAAAAGCTATCGCTAATCTGTAGTAACCCAATCTGAGTGGGTAGACTTTACTCAGTCCCAATACTTGACACCCGTGATCAGGCCCACAAATTAGTATTACTCTACTATAAGACACTGGTGGTTTGCGGGTTGACAAATTGTTAAATTTTTATTATTAGTAAAACAGAAGTATTCAGCTGCTTTTAACTCCAAAGCATCTGAATAGCACACAAGATGCTGTTGCTTGTAGCTATTCATACCAGGAGATCTGCTATCATGTTATGTCATGTCTGTCTGTCTTACACCATCCTCACACATTCACTGTAGCTTGTCTGTAGCCACTCTGTGACGTCTGTCATCCAATGACACCTAGGTCAACCCCTCTTTCAGCTGCCCTTCACTTCACCCTCCAGCAGAGATTTCTGTAACTCTACGGCTCTGATTAAAAGGCTAAAATCCTTTTCTGGAAGTCACATTTCGATTTCATTTTGCTCTTGCAATTTCAAGCAGTCTTACGGGCGGCAAATGGAATTTTTAGCAGATATCTGAACATCCACATTTCAAAGGTTTCCAATTTCTTCTGCAGATCTTTATTCATTGTTCAGATTTCTGAGGCAAACAGAAACTCGTACTGCATTAGATACCATGGAAATCACACATGACTCGTCTGTCTTTTATCCTCACGTATTGCCAAGGTGAGGGATGCTGTTGTCTATTCTCATCCCTGGAGAACATATTTTAAATGAAGTGATTGAATAGTTAATTTATATTCAAAGTTCATGCTAGTACTTTGTAGATTATTATCCGATGTGAGTGTGTAAAATTTAATTGAGAGTATTCATATTGCATACCTACAGATGGGGCAATTGAAGTGAGTAGAATTAAATTACACAGTGCAGAGCAGATGAGGTCATCTAAATTGCCATAAAGAATTGGCCATACATTTACATTTTATTAAACTTGGATAACTGGCTCTAATTTTTTGGTTCAAGTTGGAATTAATGTGATGATTGGAATAACCTGGCTACGGGCAAACGCATGACTGAGCTCCCAATGAACCCAATGTTAAGAATCAGGAAAATAGCATGTCCAGAGTCAAACAGCAGTAGGCATGTATGTTAGGAGGGTATTGACAAGGATAGAGGGTGAGATGTTTTCACGAGCGGGAGAATCTCGAACAAGGGGACATGGCTACAAGATAAAGGGACGGTCATTTAAAACTGAGGTGCGTAGAAATTTCTTGTCACAGAGGATGGTGAATCTCTGGAATTCTCTGCCCCTAAGGGTAGTGGAGGCTGAATCATTATAAGTATTTAAAGTGGAGGTGGATAAATATTTGATAGATTGAGGAATAGAGGGCTGTGGGGAAATGGCTCAGAAAAGGAGTTGAGGGCGGCATAGATCAGCCATGATCGTATTGAATGGCGGGGCAGGCTTGAAGGGCCTTGTGGCCACTCCTGTTTCTATTTCTTGTGTTACTTTTTTTGTTGTAAATTACTTTTGTCACACTTCCAGAACAGGTAATTAGGCAATTAGTTTTTCACCAATTGTAGCTGTAAAATATTCTGTAGACTTGATTCCGGGACTGTGATCAAGAAAATTAACCAACTGCTTCCCATGGAAAAGAACGGGTTTCTCATCATTGTTTGATTATTGTGTGCTGGATCAAGCCAAACCATCCAGCAAAGTATATTGAATTAAATAAATGTCTCTGAATTCGGGCCAAGTCAAAGCAGAACATCCTTTGGGTTGCCCAATGGAAACTGTGACTTGTCCAAAGAAAGTTAAGATCAGTTCGTTCCAAAATACTTATTTCAATTAGCTGACAGCTGAACAACAAGTGCATCAGTGTCACTCTTACAGGAAAGGAAAAACACACTGGATTATAAATTCAAACGTATTTTTAAAAAAAAATCTAACCTGCTCTACTATGATGTTTTGCAAACAGGTTTGGTTACAGAATGGAATCTTGAAGGTCCAAAATACAGCACAAAAATACTGATTCTGCGCACACCAGATTTTGTTGAAAGGTTTGTTACCAATCCTTCATCTCCATATACATTTTTAAAAATTCTATTTATGTCACTCTAAGCAAAGTGAACTTGGCTTTCCATGCACTCAGCGATCAGTGAACATGCATTGTGATAGACACCATCATTTGCCTTCACTCATCTCTTTCTTTCAGTGTGTGTGTTGGGTAAATATTCCATGAAAGTAATACCTCTCACTTGATGCTCCAAAGCTGGGAGGTAGAGTCTGAGGCCTCCTGCCTGACAGATATGAAGTGTTAGCACCTGAGAATGGTGGAGAATGATGTACCATCCGAGAATGAAAGGCTTGACGTACGAGGAGCGTTTGAGGGCTCTGGGCCTGTACTCAATGAAGTTTGGAAGGATGAGGGGGGAGGATCTCATTGAAACTTACAGAATACTGAAAGGCCCGGATAGAGTGGATGTGGGAAGATGTTTCCATTGGTAGTAAAGACTAGGATCTGAGGGCACAGCCTCAAAGTAAAGGGACGACCCTTTAGAACCGAGATGAGGAGGAACTTCTTCAGCCAGAGGGTGGTGAACCTATGGGATTCATTGCAACAGAAGGCTGTGGAGGCCAAGTCATTGAGTGTATTTAAGTCAGAGACAGATAGGTTCTTGATTGGTAAGGGGATCAAAGGTTATGGGAAAAAGGCGGGAGAATGGGATTGAGAAACATATCAATTGAGATTGAATGGCGGAGCTCACTCGAATGCCTAATTCCGCTGCTATATAATATGGGCTTATGGTTTTTGTTCCGGGTATCAGCGTGGCTGCTATAATCTTCTCCTGGGACAGTCACAAGATGGTTGGAAGCATTAGGCCCGTGTCAGGCATTAGGCCCCATGAAAGTGCAAATAGGGATTGGGCAAAGGACGCTGAATGGAATGTTAGGATGCTGCAGGGCAAGCTCAGCACACACTGCACAGTATCAGCTGGCTTTCCAAAGCTTTGACTGACATTCTGTGAGGCTGGGAGATGCAGGATGTGCCCCTGAGCATCAGCTTTGATCTCTGTCACTTTGGGACCCCCACTCCCGAAATTGGAGCCACTCCACCCTCCACATGCCTGGTGTTTGCCTGGTCACCCAATGTGGATGGATTTCCGTCCACTCCCCAGTGGCCTGAGGTTCAAATGACCGGCTAAGGGCACCAGGCCGACATTATCGAGCGTCAGGGCCAGTGCATGCTGGCTGTTCAGTAATTAAAACCGAACCCTGCATCGGTCAGATCATTCTGTCCAGTGGTGTAAAGTTAGAGGCAGAGAGAGTGTGTCTGCTGTGGTTACAAGTGTTAAATAATTGGTAACTGGATTTGTGTGTGTGTGACCACAGCATTTATCTTGAGGCACAGTCTGTTCATTAATACTTTGTGCTTCACTGAAAGCTCCAGCATGAGTTCAGATTTACTTCAGCAATGGAATGACATCAATGTATCGTCAGATCAGACCAGAATAGAAATGTAATTGATCACAGGCAAGTTTAGCGGTGATTATACTGTGCTTTGTTAACACTTTAATTCAACTCTCTTGCTCAATGTGAGCTTTGTTGCAAGAGTAACATTTCACATGCATCACAACTAACAGGAGCATTGGAATATGGGAAATAGGAGGAGCAGGTCATTTGGTCCTTCAAGCCTGCTCTACCCTTTAACTAGATCATGGCTGATCTTCCACCTCAACGCGATTTTCCAACACTATCCCCCGATATCTCAAATTACAATCCTTAGGATCCCTACAGTGTAGAAGGAAGCCATTCAGCCAACTGAGTCTGCATCAACTCTCCGAAAGAGCGCCTTACACAGGCCCACCTGCCCCTGCCCCATCCACATAACCCCGCACATTTACCATGGCTTATCTCCCGAACCTGCACATCTTGGGGCACCGAGGGGGAATTTACCATGGCCAATCCACCTAACCCGCACATTGTTGACTCTGGGAGGAAACTGGAGCAACCGGAGGAAACCCATGCAGACACGGGGAGAATGTGCAAACTCTGTACAGACAGTGACCCAAGGCCGGGAACGAACCTGGGTCCCTAGTGTTGCGCGGTAGCAGTGCTAATCACTGGGCCACCTAATATCTACAAATCTAACATATGCTTGAACAGACTCAATGACTGAGGCTCCAAAGCCCTCTGGAGTAGAGAATTCCAAAGATTCATCACCCTCTGAGTGAAGAAATTCCGTCTCATCTCAGTTTTAAATGGCCTATGTCCCCTGCTTCTAGATCACCCCCAGCGAGGGAAACATCCCCCCTGCATCTCGTGGTGTCCAAGCCCTGTAAGAATTTTATATGTTTCAATGACATCACTTGTCATTCTTCTAAACTCTAGAGAATACGGGCCCAGTCCACGCAATTTCTACTCAGAGGAAAGTCTCACCATCCCAGCAATCAGTTTGGTGAATCTTTGTTGCACTCTCTTTGTGGCTAGTGTACCCTTGGGTAAAGTTTAAAGTTTATTTATTTGTCACAAGTAGGCTTACATTCACACTGCAATGAAGTTACTATGAAAATCCCCTCATCGCCACATTTCGGCACCTGTTCGGGTACACTGAGGGAGAATTTAGCATGGCCAATTCATCTAACCAGCACATCTTTTGAACTATGGGAGGAAACCAGAGCACCTGGTGGAAACCCACGCAGATACGGGGAGAATGTGCAAACTCCACACAGACAGTGACCCAAGCTGGGAATCAAACCTGGGGTCCCTGGCGCTGTGAGGCAGCAGTGCTAACCACTGTGCCACCCTGGAGACCAAAGGGAGACCAAAATTGTACACAATACTCAAGGTGTGTTCTCAGCACTGCTCCCTGCAATTGCAATATTCCTGTCCTCAAATCCCCTGGTGATAAAGTACAAAACAGCATTCTATTAGCAGTTCAAACCTGTTCTTGGCTCCCCAGTGCCAAACTCTACTTCACATTTGAGAGATTAGGCATTGATCCAGGCCTCAAAAAATGACTGGTAGTTATTAGCAGCAGGATTAGCTATCTACCTCCCCCACCACTGGCCCCTTCCCGTTTCTCCTTTTATTTCTATTAGGAAGTGTCTGGCACTCAACATTTCCTCCATCTGAAGTCAAAAATACATGGAATGGAGATCTCGACAACTAGGCCACATCTTGGAATGGGGCACAGCTTCTTATTAGCCCAGCATTGTGTCCTGAAGTGACATTAGCTGTGACATCTGTATATTGAAGTTCAATAATTGAAGTTGGAATGATTTTGGTTTTGGATTGAAGCAGCGTAGGCTGAACAGTTTCCCATCTATTCTGTAGATTATCTCCACGCCTGTGGGCCATTTGCTGTTGGTGAGGTTGAGAACGACAGCAAGGGAGATGGAGAAGAGAGTTGGCACAATGACACAATGACCCCAGTCTTTGCTGATCAGGGTCACCATTGCTTCCGTTGCATTGGTTTTCATGTCATTGTGAAGTAGGTCGAGGTTGGTGACAGATTTTTGAGGTTAGACAAATTTGATTATTTACTCCTTTGTGGTTACAGAATCGAGGGCATCATGAGGTTGAAAAAAAAAGCCATGTACAGCGGTTGTTGCTGTTTCTTGCACTGTCCTTGAATTTGCCACGCAGTGACCATCATGCCTGTGGCACCTCTCGATGGGCGGAAACCGCGCTGCAACTTTGGAAGGAGCTCTTCGGCCGCTGGG
Source organism: Mustelus asterias (assembly GCF_964213995.1). Classification (NCBI taxonomy): domain Eukaryota; kingdom Metazoa; phylum Chordata; class Chondrichthyes; order Carcharhiniformes; family Triakidae; genus Mustelus; species Mustelus asterias. Next base: position 75,128,556 of record NC_135812.1, on the reverse strand, counting down.
AGGAGGTGATTGAGGGGGATCCTTGCAATGAACTTCTCTGTGGCAGACGGCAGGGAGACGTCTCCGTAGTTACTGCAAACTGACCTGTCTCTCTTATATAGTCACAAACACAGCGCCCCTGAGATTCCTCCTGGCATGTTCTTCTTCCCAGCAAAGGTATATGAGGCTGTGCAGCCATGCCAGGACTGTATCTCCATCATGCATTGGAATTTCAACAGGGTTTCCATGTGCTTGGAAGACCTCCAAGAGGTCTTGCTGTTTTCCAGCTGTTGATTGGCTTTTGCACCTTGGTTCTGGGTCTGGGTGGTGATGGGGCTGATATGGACAGGGTTCTGAAGAATGGAAATGAGAATGTTCAAGTTGAAGATAGAGGGTGCAATTCTCCCAAGGCCCCGCTGGCAGGTTCAATGCGGCGTGAAACAGATTTGCTAATGAGATGCAGATGAAGTCCCAACCGGAATCTTCCACCCACATCTGATTTTCCACGATGTTTGCAGGAGACCATGCCAGTCCAGAGCACATCGGGAACAACGTGGATGCAGAAGTCAGGACTCACCTGAACAATCCCTGGGCTGCCTCCAGGATTCAGAATGGAGGCTGTGAGCAACACTGCAGCCCGGAAACCCACAGCAGTGGGTGGGGGGAGCATTTCTAGATTGATCTTCCCGATTCGGTGTCATTACGGAGGTCCACCTTCCAGCCTCAGCGTTCCTGGAGACCCACCTTTTTTAGGAGGTTCATCATCTTTCTTCAACGTAGGTCAGTGATGTTATTTTTGCTGTTACTGTTCCTGCTTCTAGTGGTGCACAAGACAGATTTTCATATGTTCCCATAGTGAGGTATTTCCTGGAACAGGTCTCTAGTCTGTCACCAGGGGTTTGAGGGGCACCACTCCACATCAAGCATGGCTGACCAGGAGTCTCTCCCACTCTTACTGCCAGCCACTGCCGTGTGTTGGAAGAATTTTGATATCAACCTGTTGGCCATGTCATGAACGCACTTTTCTTGGCCATCAAGTCCTGGGGTGGAAATTGAACCCAGAGTTTCTGGCTCAGAGACAGGGATGCGACGCACAAGGTCTCCTTCAGTGATGTTGGGAACCGTTTAAATGTGGCACCCAGATATGATGGCAGGATGCAAGCCATCATGCATGCTCCATCATGGAATACATTGCTAAACCCTTCGGTGCATAATTAATGAGATCATGGTCGGAGGATATGGCATCGTTTTCCGTTGGCCTTCATGGCTCCCGCCCCTGCCATGGGCCTTAGTCCCAGATGGGCGAATCCCACCCGAAGTCTTGTTTGAGGAGTTCTTCAAGGTGTTCTCTCAGCGAGCACTGACTACCTTCCTGTCTTTGAACAGCTCCCTTCCATGCTCGGCGCTCAGAGGAGTGGGCCATTCACCTGAGCTCCCAAGTCGGTGTCAATTCCTCCTCCGAAGCATAGGAGAAAATGAACCTTTCACTTAACACCCAGAAATCTAAGGTCCTCTTCCAATCAGCTTTCCCAGCAGAATAGCTCCCCCAGTGAAATAAGATTGATGGCAAAATCCTGAAAATGTGAACATGGACATAAATGTATCACCTCCAATGTGCCAGCTCAGCCTTGGCCGAGTAAGGATATTTGAGGATCAGGATTTGAAACTCGAGACCAGGTTCTTGGTTTACTGGGCAGCAGGGACTCCACATTCCCATGTGCTTTGGGCACATGAACAACCTCCAACAGGCACCACAAAGCTTTGGGGGAGTATGGTTAGCGGCGCTTTTGCAATATTCTCTAAATCCAGTGGCAAGAAGGACGGTCGAACAGCAGCGTCCTCTCCCAAGCCAACATGCCCAATATCGAGTCGCTAATCACTCAAAAGTAGCACCGCTTGACAGGACATGACATTTGTGTACCCAACAGCAGACTCTCCACACAATCACTCTACTCAGAATTCAATCACGACAAGAAACTCCCAAGAGGTCAGCGAATATGCTTTAGGAATGTCCTCAAACATCCCTGTTAATTCACGGGAGACCCTGGCTTGTGACTGAGCAAAATGGAGAAGGTTTGTTCGGGAACGGACCAAACACATCAACAGACATTGGCCGGAATTTTACTGCCCCGCCCACCACGGGAATCGGAGTGGGCGAGGAGTTGACCATGGAAAGGTCCGTTGACCTCGGGCGGGGTTTTACGATTCGGGGACGAGTGAGGTCACAAAATCTCCCCCATTGTCAGAGGAGAAGACGAGGTGTCAGAGAGAATGCACAAACCTCCAAACAACTTATCTATCCTACCCTTCAAGCCCCCACCTGCGGCACACAGTCTGCGGATTGAGCACTGGGCTCATCAGCAAAGTTAGAGTTCATCACAGATTATGGAAACAAGTCATGTTCGATCTCGAGTAATGGAAAAAGCAAAAAAAAAACTGCCTAGGAAGAAGGAGGGAGTTGGATAATTTCAATCATATTGTTTTTATATTACCCTTTGCGTATTTTGTTTGACCACTCAGAGATATTTGCGTTTACTGTCCCCTCTTCTTTGGTATTCTTCCTTTGAAAACCAGAAGAATCGGAAGGTAAGAATGAAATGAACCGTTGATGTGTTTTTCACCCAGAGCTATTCTCTGCATGGATCAAAGCATCTCTAACACAATGGATCTGAATAGCATCAATTCCACAACTTAGCGTTTCGACTCTGCGGTTTTAACCAAAGGAGTCATATTTACCATTTCCACTGCGCTGTTGTATATATTTAAAATGATATTCCGATGCACAGCCGAATGCACAGAAGGGCGGCACGGTGGCACAGTGGTTAGCATTGCTGCCTCACAGCACCAGGGACCCGGGTTCGATTCCCGGCTTGGGTCACTGTCTGTGTGGAGTTTGCACGTTCTCCCCGTGTCTGCGTGGGTTTCCTCCAGATGCTGCGGTTTCTTCCCACACTCCAAAGATGTGCGGGTTGATTGGCCATGCTAAATTGCTCTTTAGTGCCAGGGGGACTAGATAGGATAAATGCATGGGGTTATGGGGGATAAGGCCGAGGTGGGATTGTGGTCGGTGCAGACTTGATGGGCTGAATGGCCTCCTTCTGCACTGTAGGATTCTATGAATTGCTAAATTCTCCCTCAGTGTACTAGAACAGGCGCTGGGGTGTGGCGACTGGGGGATTTTCACAGTAACTTCATTGCAGTGCTAATGTAAGCCTACTTGTGACACTAATAAATAAACTTTTACTTCCTGGCAATGTTTTATCAGTAGAGCATCATTCACTACAATGTGGCCTGTGTACTTTGGGCTTTATCACAAACTCAGAATTCAGGGGGCAAACAGGTCAGTATATTGAGAGGACAATTTGTGCACAATAGGATTAATCTCCACTTCCCCCAAAACAAAAATCTTGAAAGGACTAAGGGAGGTTTTGCTTGGGCTGTTCACAGCAGCAGCTGTGGGTCACGACGGTTCTTGTCTGAAGCCATATTGTATATCAAATAATATTACAGCATCTCTGGTATAATACCACAGTCAGCAGAATGACCACATACACACAGATGCTAATGCAGTTTGCAGGAGATTAAACCGTTCATAAATCATCCATTCTCTTTGAGCCCTGTGTTTATTCCCCTTGCAGACTAAATTAACTTTAGCTGCATCACTGCTACATTTGCAGCAGATTGGAGTGATGACATTCCGTGCTTACAATGCTAATACTAGCTCGGGATGTAATGCTGTGTCTTACCAAGGGCAATATAAAGCCCATATGCATCAAAAACAGGGTCATGTAGGAAAGACGCTTACACATTCTCACCTCCCAGCAAGTGCTGCTTACTTGTTCATCCGACACGAGCAGCATGTAGGGTCTATCCTAATAGGATTACACAATAAATGCGCGTATGGCTGCAGTAAAATAATTCACCCTGGACTAAATGAATAGCATTGTTACAGACCACAGTGAGCTTTTATCAGCCACTGGAGGGATTTTCTGCCACTGCTTTCCCACACACATATATAAGAATTGTAATGCGCAAGGAATTGGATTTGACTGCACATATCCCTCTGGAAACACAAAAGCAAATGACTGCGGAAATCTGAAATAAAAAGCAGAAAATGCACAACAGATCAGGCAGCCTCTGCACAGAGAGAAACCCATCTGTTCTGACGAAAAGTCACCTTGACCTGAAACCCTTGCCAGAATTCTCCGGCCTCGCCCGCTGTTGCGATTTTCTGGTCCCGCTGCCCTGAACGGAGACTTGGCTGAGCGCTCAATTCTCCGTTCTCCGTGGCAGCGGCAGTGGGGCATCCGAGCCTGGAGAATTCTGGCCGTTTAACTCTATGGATTTCCACAGGTGCTGCCTGTCCTGCTGTGTATTTCCAGTGTTTTTTTTGTTTCCCTCAATAAGTGTACAGGAATGTTGGATTTCCAGCGGTATTGGTCAAAGCGAATTAGAGCATGCACTAACGACAAGAGGGAGGCAGCGGAGGAGGGAGGGGATAACGGAATATTTGGGTTGAGTGGGTGAGACATGATGGGGGTGGGAGGGTGGAAGGGACAGAAATGTCCATCAGTAAAGAGGGAAACTTGGGAACAGAGGCGAGAATTTAAATTAGGGATGTCGAGAGGGAGAAGGCAAAGAGTCTGGAGGCCTTCTGCACTTTAGTGTTGTCAGGTCAATAGCTCCATTAAGTCACCAAGGGCTGCAACAGTTCAGCTGCTGCCTAATGAATTGGTGACAAGTCTAGAGGGCTGGAGAAACGATCCGCCAGGCAAAGAGGAGAATTAAATATTTTTATAAACTTGAAACATTAAAGAAATACTTACCAAGAGGTTTCTCCACTCAAAGGGTTGTGAATCTTTGATATTCTCTCATCCTCTATCCCAGAGGGTTGTGCTCGATCGTTGAATACATTTAAGGCTGAGATAGACAGATTTTGGGTCTCTCAGGGAATGAAGGGATATGGGGAGCGGATGGGAAAATGAAGCCCAAGATCAGCCGTGATTGCATTGAATGGTGGAACATGCTCACTGGGCCCTATGCTCTACTCCTGCTCCTATCTCTTGCATTCTTATATTATCCTGAGACTGTGTACCCCTGTGTTTTAGTTTCCCCAGCCACCGGAAGCAATGTCTACCCTGTCAAGCCCCTTCAGAATCTTGTATATTTCAATGAGATGACCTCTCATTCTTCCAAACTCCAGAGAATGTAGGTCCAAATTCCTCATCCCCTCTTCATTGGACAACCCCTCATCCCAGGAACTACCAACTTTGTATTTCCACCATTTGAATTTTCCCTCCAGTCTGTCTTACCCCTTTATCCTCCACCACTGGGGTTAAGGAATATACCGATCACTAGAGATGCAGAGGTCATAAAACTACTTAGTTTCATATGTTAGCGTTGTTCTGAAGTTGTCCCCATAGTGGGCTGTGTCAGTTTTTCTGAAATAAAAGCAAATTATTGCAGATGCAGGAATCTGAAACCAAAAAAGAGAAAATGCTGGAAAATCTCAGCAGGTCTGGCAGCATCTGTAAGGAGAGAAAAAAGCTGATGTTTCGAGTCTAGATGACCCTTTGTGAAAGCTTTGACAAAGGGTCATCTGGACTCGAAACGTCAGCTCTTTTCTCTCCTTACAGATGCTGCCCGACCTGCTGAGATTTTCCAGCATTTTCTCTTTTGCTTTCAGTTTTTCTGAAATCCTAGGTCTGCTTCTACTTGTTTTCCAGCTGGGTATATATGTATCCTCCTAATGAACCCCAATAACCTTCACACATTTCCAATTACTGCACACACCAACAGCTAACCAACCTTAATTGGCATTATGTCAACGGATCTCACCATTTATTCCCAGCCCTCCATTAGTGTTATGGTCATGGTAATTAGCTATAATCCACGAGCTTCCAGGCTTCTCTCTCTGCTCGAGAGAGACAGTTGGTTATGTAGCTCGAGGGACACCATTTCATTTCACGTGTGGTGTAAGGCAAGAAGATAAACCTCCATAAACTACCGCAGCTGATATGCGGATTGAACCTGTGCTGTTGGTGTCATTCTACATCATTCACAAACTAGGAGCAGGAGTAGACCATTCAGCCCTTCGCACCTGCTCGACCATTCAATACCATTATGGCTGATCCTCTATCTCAATGCCATATTCCAGCTTTCTCCCCATACCTCTCAATACCATTAAAACCAAAAAAAATCTATTTTATTCTTGAATATATTCAGTGACTTGGCCTCCACAGCTTTCTGTGGTAGAGAATTCAACAGAATCACTGCCATTTGAATGAAGACATGTTTCCTCATCTCAGCCCTAAATTGTCTACCCCATACCCTGAGTCTGCTTCCTCTCATTCAAAATTTCCCAAACAGGGAAAGCATCCTCTAACTGAGCTAATCTGCCCTTACACCATATGTCTGCCGTGGCTCAGTGGGTAGCACTCTTGTCTCTAAACCACAAGTTTCTGAGTTCAAGTCTCACTCTAGGGCCTGAGCACAAAAATAAAGGCAGACACTTCAGTGCAGAACTGAGAGTGTGTTGGAGGTGCCATCTTTTGGGTGAGATGTTTAATGGAGGCCCCAACTACCTGCTCAACTGGGTATAAAATATCCCATGACACTTTAGGGTGGCATAGTGCTTAGCATTGCAGCTTCACAGTGCCAGGGATTCGGGTTTAATTCCAGCCTCAGGTAACTGTCTGTGTGGAGTTTGCACGTTCTCCCTGTGTCTGCGTGGGTTTCCTCTGGGTGCTCCGGTTTGCTCCCACAGTCCAAAGATGTGCAGGTTAGGTGGATTGGCCATGCTAAATTGCCCCTCAGTGTTCCAAGATGTGTAGGTTAGATGGATTAGCCATGGGAAATGTGTGGAGCTAAAAGGGATAGAGTGAGGGAGGGAGTGGGAATAAATGGTGAGGGCCTGGGTAATGTACTCTGTCAGAAAGTTGGTGCAGACTCAATGGACCAAATGGCCTCTTCTGCACTGTAGAGATTCTATGATACTATCAATGTTATACTTCATTAGTATTAAATAAATGTCGGAACATTCCACAAATCTAAATGCACACATCAACAGCTTTGTACATCTCCTACCCTAGTAGCCAGCTGAGAATGGAAATTCACCAAACGGCGCCCTAACACTTGGCAACATGCCAAAAAGGTGCCATGAAGCTGCCATTTTATCAAACTGTGGTTGACATTACGGAGCAAACGTCTCTGATTCACTAATCAAAGCAGTCTTTACAGTAATGGACCTGTCATTAACACATACTGCATGAAATGCAGAGGTTGCCTGAAATCTGCTCTGTAAGGTGGGAAGCAGCTCAGGGAAATGCCAAATTCCCTTTCTGCTGATTTAGCTTTAACTCAGAGGGGCACAATTAGTCACAGCACTCAAAAGGTCACAAACCTGACCAGGGTTTCACTCCTGATCATCATCAATGACTGCTGTTGGATATGCACATGTATGATTATCAGTAAAGGATATCAGGTGGCTCTGTTCCTATGTTCTCCGTGCTAAAAAGAGCCCACTTCCACCTTCAGTCCAGGATCATGCATGAAGAAAGGACATTATTACAAGTTACCTGAGGACTTGTTAAAGCAAGGCCCAGAGAGGGGGAGGGGAGGAAAGGAAAAACTGCCAAAGAGAAAGAAAATTCAGGTGGTACAGCGGTTAGCACTGTTACTTCACAGTTCCAGGAACCCGGGTTCAATTCCAACCTTGGGTCACTGTCTGTGTAGAGTTTAAACATTCTCCCCGTGTCTGCGTGGGTTTGTTCCGGGTGCTCTGGTTTCCTCCCACAGTCCAATGATGTGCAGGTTAGGTGGATTAGCCATGTTAAATTGCCCCTTCAGGTCCCAAGGTGTGTAGGTTAGATGGATTAGCCATGGTAAATGTGTGGGGTTATGGGAATACGGCCTGGGTAAGATACTCTGTCACAGAGTCAGTGGACACTCGATGGGCCGAATGGCCTCTTCTGCACTGTAGGGATTCTATGAGTCTAGGTTGGAGCTCTTTTCTCGAGAAAAGAGAAGGCTTAAAGGTGACTCAATAAGGTATCAAAGATTATGAAAGGGATTGATGGGGTAGACATAGAGAAGCTGGCTCCCCTTGGAAGGAAAACCAAAGTTATGGTAATTAAATATAAGACAGTCACTAATAAACCCATCGGGGAATTCAGGAGAAACTCCTTAACCCAGGGAATTGTGAGAATGTGGAACTTGATACCACAAGAAGTAGCTGAAGCAGGTAGCACAGACATGTTTATGGAGCAACTAGGTATACACATGAGGGAGAAAGGAATAGAAGGTTGTGGCGATAGGGTTAGATGAAAAGGGATAGGAGAAAACCAGCAGGAACTAGCTGGGCTGAATGACCTGCTTCTGAGAATTACAACTTTACAACTCCTATGCAACTCCCAGCCATGATGGACCAGAACCAACTAATTTCCTTCTTGACAATTAATGATGAGGGCAACAGTAAATGGCATCATATTCCATTTTCCAATAAACCTTCTTAAGGAATAAAAATAGAAATACTCAGCAGGTCTGGCAGCACCTGCGGTGAGAGTAACAGAGTTAACAATTCGAGTCAACCCTTCTTCAGTCATTTGTATGCCTAAGGAGGTACTCTACTTTACTTTCTGCAACTAGTCAATCTCTGCGTGAAATTCCCATTTTCCAGAACATTTATATAATCCCACGCTATAGATTCTCTAGATCTGTCACATTTGATTTGACTGAACCGCCATGAAAAGTACTGAAAACACACCGGAAGACATCGACTGTCTTAAATAAACAAAAGGAGTGACATTAGCATCACTTCCAATAATACAGTTGCTAATCCTGATATTGGAACTGTGACCAATGAGCTTATCAACTTTAAGAAATAGAGGTAAATTTACTTTAACAGCTTGTGCTAAACTCTACTGTAAGCCTTGGAATTTCCCAGTTTTCTATCACTCATCCAGTCAGGGTTTTGCTGCTGGACATTGTATTGGAAAAGATGTATTTGCTGATATGAGACAAGAACAGGATCAGGCTCCTTAGTGATTCCCCTTCGGTCGACAAACCTGGAGACACACAAAGAATGGTTACTTTGCGGTGACCAGCATCTGTAAAATTATTTATTTATTTTTATTGTATCACAAGTAGGCTTACATTAACACCGCAATGAAGTTACTGTGAAAATCCCCTAGTCGCCACACTGAGGGAGAATTTAGCATGGCCAATCCACCTAACCAGCACGTCTTTCAGACTGTGGGAGGAAAGCGGAGCACCCGGAGGAAACCCACGCAGACACAGGGAGAATGTGCAGACTCCGCACAGACAGTGACCCAAGCCTCACACCTGGAGCTGTGAGGCAGCAGTGCTAACCACTATGCCACCGTGCCACCAATAACACACCATGAGATAGTGGCTGCAACAGAAGAGAAACTTGGAGGCACCAAATCATTGAATCATCGAGGGATACATGACCGCATTTTTTTGTGTGTGGCTGTGTTACGGGAAAATGATAATAGGGAAGCACTGTGAGATAGCAGCTGTAATCGATCAACTTGAATGGCAAAAAGCAGCAACGGGTGGTACGGTGGCACAGTGGTTAGCACTGCTGCCTCACAGCTCCAGGGACCTGGGTTCGACTGCCAGCTTGGGTCACTGTGTGGAGTTTGCACATTCTCCCCCATTTCTGCATGGATTTCCTCCGGGTGCTCCCGTTTCCTCCCACAGTCCAAAGATGTGTGGGTTAGGTTGATTGGCCATGCTAAATTGTTCCTTAGTGTCCTGGGATGTGTAGGTTAGAGGGATTAGCGGGATAAATGTGTGGGGTTGTGGGAATAGGGCCTGGGGTGGGATTGTTGTCGGTGCAGACTCGATGGGCTGAATGGCCTCCTTCAGCACTGCAGGGATTCTATAAATTGAATTTAAAACAATTCAATGTAAACCAGACAGACAATTAACTGGAATTGCACAACTGTGCTGAATCACGATGGTTCAATCCTCTGCCTTCAACACCTCCCCCCACAGCCCCCCCCCCCCCCCCCCCCCCCCCCCCACCCCTACACCGCCCCCCAACCCCACTCAAAACAGGAGCAGCAAGAAACAAAAGTCTCAAAATGCTGAGGTCATCAATGGTAGACCGGCCGATGACGAGGATGACAATAGCTTTGTGTAATGATTCAGTGCTACACTAATTAAGGAACACTCCAACTCTCTATTCAAGCTCAAATTGCATTTCTGCCGTTGTGAGTCTATGTGGCTGTTTATCCATCCTCTTCTGGGCCCCTATTTACCAGGAAGACAGCTTGTTTCCAGGTCTGGCAGAGTGCAAGCCAGAAACAGCCGCGGTGGAGGTAGTGAGAATGGTGACCTTCTTTCTGATTTATTTCCCTCCTCCCCCTCCCATGGAAGGTCTGTGGCTGTAGTCAGCGCCTTTACAGTGTTAAAGTGGAGATTAGCGACTCAGTGGTCTAAGGATTGCGTGAACAAACCAGCAGATTACAACATTAATATCACAAGAGTAATAACTACCATAACGTTAAAACACACGCACTTTCACAAATCAGGCGGGGGTCCTGGTGTGAAGCCCACAACAACCAAACATTTGAAGTATCTCAAACCAAAGCGGGCAGCACAGCACTTTGTCCATTCCCCTCCACAGAGACATGGAGATATACAACTATCAAACACCTAAACCCATACGCTGAAGCAATCCTTTGAAAACGGTTTATGTTTAAAACTTATTAGTGTCACATGTAGGCTTACATTAACACTGCAATGAAGTTACTGTGAAATTCCCTGAGTGGCCACACTCAGGCGCCTGTTCGGGTACACTGAGGGAGAATTTAGCATGGCCAATGCACCTAACCAGTACATCTTTCGGACTGTGGGAGGAAACCGGAGCACCCGGAGGAAACCCATGCAGACATGGGGAGAACGTGCAGACTCCACACAGACAGTGACCCAAGCTGGGAATTGAACTCGGATCCCTGGTGAGGGAGCAGTGCGAACCACCGTGCCTGCCTCAAAAATTCCAACACTTTTAACAGGAACTCTGCTTTCCAATGAGTTTGAAAGTGGAAACACACACTCATTATTAAAACACCTGCCATCAATTAAAAACTTTCAATGCAATTTGATCCTTACGCTTTTCTTTTGGAATGGCCTTGGCTTGTGAAGCCCACATTGCTTGAGAAGCAATCATATCAAGGTGCAAATTTCAGCTGGAGATAATAAAGTGTGGTGAACCCCTCATCAAATGAAAAATTGCAGTGCTTCCCAAACGTCTGTATAGTGACCCCAGTTAAATACTTGAAAATGAACGCTCGCCCAGATGCCAAAATTTTGCAAAACAACAATAAAGGCAGTGATATTCCATATATAATTATTAAAGTTCACATATTAATACATAACATATATCTCTGAAAATCTGTGCTTTTAAAATCTTTGTAAAATGTTGTTATTTTATGTGGCTTCAGCCAAGCTCTCCACATTCCCCAGTGCCAGTGAAGCCCCTCTCTGTGCACCGTTCCCCCACCTCATCCCCAACACACACACACAGGTCAACAAGTTGGTGGAGGCGGCCAGTTGGGAGATGCAGCAACTCTGACAACACAAGCCCCAAACCCGGGCAGGTGTGGCTGACTCGCCAGCCCCATGCTCCTGTTGCAGCTACCAACTACTATCAATTGAGAATTTCATATTCTCCTAACATGTTTTTAAATAATTCTTGCTACTCTTGTAAAGTTCACTACACCCCGCGGAGTAAACTGATGTTGGGAGGAAAACTGTGCAATTGATTCTGTCCCCATTCAGGTTAGTTCATTGAATAATTAGGAAGGTTACTCCCACACACACCCACCCCGAGCCCCTGCAATCTCCATCACCACCCACGTACTTAACAGTGTCCTCCTCCTCAGGCTCCAGTTAATTTTTTCAGATTTACTGGTTTGTTTAGCTATGAGGATACATATTTCTTGATAAAAATAAAAAAAAGCTAGGTACCAGGCCACTAATGTCAAGATCTGACCCAATAGGATTCAAAAAAGAAAAGTACGAAGTTGGGGGAGGAGAAAATTAATGATTCACACGTCAAAGTTGTTGCTCATAATGTTGGCACCAGGCGAGATTCTCCTCACTGACTTGGAGAGAAAGAGAGACGGAGAGAGAAGCAAGACAAGGGCGGGGCATTTTAATTTCAAAAACTGGATGAAGACCATAAAACGGCTGAAGCTTTGTCTGTCTGTGACTCTGACGAAAAGGATTTTTCTGGCAGTATCAGGGAAATTCGCACCTCGTTATCTCGGAAGCGAACCTAATGACCCTCTGTGAGCCGCAGAGACCAAATTCAATGGGAACTATACAAACTCCATCTACATTTCATGAGCCAGGCCTGGGCCTTGGTGCAAGCCACAATCTTGGAGATAGCAGAGCTTGCGACCTCATCACTCTCCCTGCGATCCCATTTGGGGTTGCAACCCACAGCAATAGTGCCTGAGGAAGTTGTACAAACGACAAACTACATGTTAGATTTTCACTGCAATTTTGAGTGACCAGAATGTGGGGGTTTATATTTTGGGTCTTCATCTGATCACAGAGGTGCAACAGCACTCCACACACTGCTTAGCAAATCAATTTGTGAATACTTGCGTGCAGGTCATCATTGCTGCAGATTTGCTGCACTTTTCCACTTTTTTGAACATTGCTTCCTGCATTGCACTCTACTCAAACAGCTTCGGAAAACACAGGTGAGATTCTCCGACCTCCCGGCCGCGTGTTTCCCGCCGGTGGGAAGTGGCGCGTTGTTTGCTAGCAGCGGGATTCTCCGGTCCCACCGCTGTCAATGGGAGTTCCTTTTGACATCACACCCACGCCGGCAGGAAACCCGCGGGTGGGGGTGCGCTGTCGGTGGGACCGGAAAATCCCGCCAGTGCGAACGGCCAGAGAATTGGGGTTGCAACTGCAGCGGCACGGTAGCACAGTGGTTGGCACTGCTGCTTCACAGCTCCAGGGTCCCGGGTTCGATTCCCGGCTCGGGTCACTGTCTGTGTGGAGTTTGCACATTCTCCTCGTGTCTGCGTGGGTTTCCTCCGGGTGCTCTGGTTTCCTCCCACAGTCCAAAGATGTGCAGGTTAGGTTGATTGGCCAGGTTAAAAAAATTGCCCCTTAGAGTCCTGGGATGCGTAGGTTAGAGGGATTAGCGGGTAAAATATGTGGGGGTAGGGCCTGGGTGGGATTGTGGTCGGTGCAGACTCGATGGGCCGAATGGCCTCCTTCTGCACTGTAGGGTTTCTATGATTTCTATGAATTCCACACCACAACTGGGGAAACCGTTCTGAACTTCAGAATTATCAGTGTTCAGAAGAACACATTAAATTTTACACTGGATTTAGAAACATGCATTGATATGCGTAATAAGTTTCATTCAATATCAAGAGATAATAATAATGACAATCTATATATTTTTTAAAAAGGCATTACAACAGAATAATAGGCTAATAAATGGAAGAGAACATGCAGGCAGTATATTACTGATACTGGTAGACCCAATTGTGAAATGAATGTAACTTTGCCCCACTGAACACCACCCACGGTGCCCCTGGTGGAAGCCATTTCCTGTTGTTGAATCCCAGAGATGGATTTATGGAACTTTATTTCTGTGCTATGATGAGCTAATTAGAGGGCTGGTTGCCGTGTGGTTCAGAATAACACAAACAGTGCAGGTTTGATTTCTGTTCCAGCTGAGATAGAACCGGGAACGGCCTCATTGCCCTGCCCCTGAGTGTGGAAGGCACTGATAAACCACCTCTGACAAAAAAAAAACTGCCAAGAAAATGGCTCAGGATAAAGCATCAGCAGGCAATGAGCCTTTGGACAGAGCACACATGAATGAATGAAAGAATGAATTAGCTGTATGTGCAGTAGACTCTGACTATATATATGTGTTATAAGCTGTCTGCAGTCTGTGCATGAGTGAGCGATGGGAACAGACATGAAGGCCCTGTGTCTAAAAAAATAGGGAGAAAATGTTAAGCGTGGGATTTTCCAGCCCTTCCCGTCGGCAGGGATCTTCTGGTCCTGCCAAAGACAAGCCCCCGCGGTGAGTTCCACGGGGCAGGATGGGCGAGCCATGCAAAACGCCGTCGACATTGGCGGGAATGGAAGATTCCACTGATGGTCAATGGTGAGCTACCTTAGCCACCAGAAAACACACTGTGGTGGCGGGGGGGGGGGGGGGGGGGGGTGCTCGGTAATTCCACCCTATATTACTCTTAAGGAAGAGTGGCAGGATCTCCGACATATCCACCTCTGTTCCCCATTGGATTAGTTTAAAATGTGAAGCAATGGCTTGACCGTGAGGCTCATGCTCCTTCATCAAGGACGCCATTTTGGAACCATGCCAAAACAGCAAGCTTCAATTGTGTTGTGGTCTCACCACGCACACTCCTTGGAGAAAGGTGCCCGGGCACATGTTTACATTTATAACTACTTTGACATGAAGTGATTATAGGAATGGCATAAGTAGTGGAACTGAAGACCACAAGTCTTAGCATCACTAACAGATATACAGGGTGGGATTTTCTGGTCCCACAAGGGAGGCGATTCCTGTCCTGGGTGGGACCGTAAAATCCTGGCCATAATTTCCTCATTACAACTTGCAGTAATGGGCCCTGAATTTTACATTTTGAATTTAAAAGTAAATGCAGTCTTGGCTTTTCATGTGTTATTTCTGCTGGTTTCTGATGACAGAAAGAAATATTGGAAACTGTACAAAAAGCATGGTGCAAAGGGGAACAGTGTATAGTAAAAAACTGCACTGCTTATTACTGAAGTCATAAATCTATTCCTCCATCTAAGCAGGCGCACTTAATTCATACTGCGTAAAGGATCACTGGTTCAGTTACAGCACAGGGTTCAAACTGGCATCCTGATGATGCTTGAGTAAGGTTATTTATTAGTCTCACGAGCAGGCTTACATTAACACTGCAATGAAGTTACTGTGTGAAAATCTCCTCGTTGCCACATTCCAGTTCCTGTTCAGGTACACTGAGGGAGAATTTAGCATGGCCAATGCACCTAACCAGCACTATGGATGGAAATGGGTGGAAACCAGAGCACTGGGAGGAAACCCATGCAGACACGGGGAGAACATGCAGCCTCCGCACAGACAGTGACCCAAACTGAGAATTGAACCCGGGTGCTGTGAGGCAACAGTGCCAACCACTGGGCCGCTGTGTCACCCCGTAAACAGAGGTGTACTCTGGTGCAATTTATGTACGAGTGATTTAAATAAGTTAAATGTTGGCGTGCCTTTTCGTTAATACCTTTAAAGGATAATCTATAGTGATTTTAAGGTTAAAAATTGCCCCAAACCCGTTACAGAGGCAAAACCAAATGAGATATTAGATCATAGAAGTAGGTTCTAATGAGGCTCTGACAGTGAGTGAGGAATGCGGTGAGTTGGAGGGGATTAGGAAGGCAATTCCACAGCACTGGGGCTCAGGCCAACACAAGGATGAAGCACAGTAGGCCAGAGTTAGAGGAACGGAATCTGGGGCTGGGGCAGCTTGGAGGACTGCAGGACTGTTAGGGAAGGAGCAGTTATGATGAGATTTCTCCATGAAGAGGAGAATTCTAAATTGGTACACTAATGGTGGGCGTGGAGGACAGAACATTGCATGAGCGGAATTTGAGGGTGGAGAATGTGAGGCTGCCCAGGAGAGTATCCCAATCATCCAGTCTGGAGCTGACTGGGATGAGGTTTCAGCCAGATGTTAAACTCTTTAGTCCAACATAAACATTCGAAGAAGGAAGCAGGGTGATGGTTTGAGGAGCACATGAACTCCATTTGCTTAGAAATACCTTAAACATAAAGCAAATACTGTGTACAGCACAGGTCCCTTTATTTAAGGAAGGATGCATTGGAAGCAGTTGGATGCATTTAAGGAAGCATTGGAAGCAGTTCAGAAGAGGTTTACCAGACTAATACCTGGAATAGGAAGGCTGTCTTATAAGGGAAGGTTTGGACAGGCTAGGCTTGTCTCCATTGGGGTTTAGAAGAGTAAGAGGCAACTTGATTGAAATATGTAAAACCCTGAGGGGATTTCACAGGGTGGATGTGGAGAGGATGTTTCCTCTTCTGGGAGAATCTAGAACTAGGGGTCATTGTTTACCAATAAGATACCATTTAAAACAATGATTAGGAGAATTTTGTTTCATCTCAGAGGGAATTGGAATTGGAACTCCCTTCCTCAAAAGATAGTGCAAGCAGCGTCTGAATATCTTTATGACGGAGGTCGATAGATTGTTGATCTGGAGGTGGTGAAAGGGTAGCACAGTGGTTAGCACTACTGCCTCACAGCACCAGGGACTCGGGTTCGATTCCCGGCTTGGGTCACTATCCGTGTGGAGTTTGCAATTTCTCGCCGTGTCTGTGTGGGTTTCCTCCGGGTGCTCTGGTTTCCTCCCAGTGTCAGGGAGATTAGCAGGGTAAATACGTGGGGTTACAGGAATAGGGCCTGGGTGGGATTGTGGTCGCTACACTCGATGGGCTGAATGGCCTCCTTCTTTACTGTAGGGATTCTATGGATTCAATGTAAGGGTAGGCGGGAGTGTGGATTATAATCAGACATGATCTTATTGAATAGCACAACAGGCCTACTCCTGTTTCTAATTCATATGTTTATAAAAAGATGTATTTTTCAGAAAGGTCAAATCTAAGCTTAGGATCCTCTTTTGAACGAGTGTGATGTGGCAAGATGAAACAAGCTTCAACTTCACACTCGGCAACATAGATAATAGAGTGAACTCACTCTCTTTACCTGGGTATTTTTATATATCATTAATCAGCTCGGAATGGAAGGAAGGTGTGTTGTTGATTTTCCTTTTCCATCAGAAATTTATATTTGATTAATTTCCATGCAGATCAAATTGAATGAAGTCAGTGCGAGGAAATGTAAACTTTTCTGATGGATGCCTGTGACCAATAGACTATCAAATCTGCTTCATCAAAGGATGTGTGCAGAACAAAGGTCTCTGTACTTGCCCTCCAACAGCATTTCTCAGTACTAAACGGAGACAGGAGTTTAGAAATATTCATATACATGTTCACATGACCTCATTTTCACTAAGACCTGGATTAAATTCTCCAAGTGGTACAGTAGCACAGTGGTTCACACCACTGCCTCACAACGCCAGGGACCCAGGTTCAAATCCAGCCTTGGGGTGACTGTGTGTGTGAAGTTTGCATGCTCCCCCTGTGTCTGCGTGGGTTCCCTCCAGGTGCTCCAGTTTGCTCCCACACTCCAAAGATGTGCAGGTTAGGTAGATTGGCCATGCTAAATTGCCCCTGAGTGTCCAACGATTGTAGATTAGGGAGATTAGCTATGGTAAATGCGTAGAGTTACAGGGTGGGGAGGGATTGGGGGGGGCGGGGGGGGGATGGTTACGGAGAGTTGGGTGCAGACTTGATGGGCTGAATGGCCTCCTTTTGCAATGTAGGCATTCTATAGTTTTACCCTCTCTGCATTCAGCACTCTTTTTCTCTAAATCCTCAAGGGTGATCAAATCAAAACGTGTTTGCTACTCTAATCCATTTTCACCCTACAGTCCACAGCCTTTAACAATCTAAACTTGTTGAAACCTAAACACAAATTCAAATCCAAATTCCTCTCTGAATCTTTCCGACCTTAACAGTGCCGTGTCTTCATATAAGTTTTGTCAGTAATAAAACACATTGCACAGTCCCATAAAGAGGAACGGAGCCTCATCCCATTTGGATTTGCAATCTAGTGGCCAAAGGGCAGTGATTTAACTCACCAAATTTCCCCCCATGCATTCTGTGTAAAGGAACCGCATTTACCTGACAACTTTCCCTGACCTCAGAATGTCCCAAAGCACACCTCAGCCAATTAAGTCCAGTCAAAGTGAAGTCATTGTTGTTAAGCAAGGCTCCAAACTGAAATAAGTGATCAGATCATTGTTTTCTTTTTGCTGACAATGATTGAGAGGTACGTTCCGGCCAGAACACTGGGAGAACCCTCTTGCTCTTCGAATGCTGCCCTGAATTTGCATTCAGTAGAGAGCCCTCCAATTTTAATGCTTCACCTGAAGATAGAACTGCAAGAATCCTGAGTAAACAGTAACATCCATTGTGGAGATTTCACAGGAAATAAAACTCATAAGAAGAAAATCACAGTTTAAGCTGACATTGGTTTATTCAATCGACAATGCTTTACTTTTATCTTAAAAGTTTGGCTTAAAAAATATCTTATTAACTAAGTGTATTAATTTTAGGCTCATGATTATTGAATTGAGTTGGTTTCCAACAGCTCCAACCATCTTCCATTTTGAATGCCTGGAATCCTGGAGACTTGTGTGTGAACACCTAATTGTAGAGGGTTAGAACTGCACCACTTAACAGCAGCACAATCATTTAGTATCTCTCTGCAGATGAAGTTAATTACGCCTAACGCAGTCACACTGTACTGCATGAGCAGTCACTTGTTAAATCAAGCCAGAAGGGACCCCAGTTACCAGGTTGAGTGCTGTGACTATCACTGCCCTCTCAATCAGCAATAAAGCATTACTGCTGGCCAGGTCTGTTGCTGTTATCATCAACCGGCTCAAATGGCAGTCGCTGGGAGCTAATCTATATTAATTTCTCCACAGACTTGCACTAGGGAGACCTAATAGAGGTCTACAAAATTACGAGAGGCATAGACAGGGTGGACAGTCAGAGGCTTTCTCCCAGACTGAAAGTGGCAATTACAAGGAGGACACAGGTTCAAGGTGAGAGGGGGAAAGTTTAAGGGAGATGTGCAGGGAAGTTTTCACACAGAGAGTGGTGGGTGCCTGGAATGCGTTGCCAGAGGAGGTGAATCATAGAATCCTACGGTGCAGAAGGAGGCCATTCGGCCCATCGAGTCTGCAGTGATCACAATCCCACCCAAGCCCCATCCCCATAATTGCATGTAATAACCCTAGCTAGTCCCCCTGACATTAAGGGACAAGTTCGTATGGTCAATCCACGTAACCCGCACATCTTTGGATTGTGGGAGGAAACCGGAGTACCCGGAGGAAACCCACGCAGACACGGGGAGAATGTGCAAACTCCACACAGTCAGTGACCCAAGCCGGGAATTGAACCTGGGTCCCTGTCATTGTGAGGCAGCAGTGCTAACCACTGTGCCACCGTGCCACCCCGGTGGTGGAAGCAGGCACATGAGCAACATTTAAGAAGCATCTGGATGGGTACATCAATAGGGAGGGAATAGAGGGATACAGACAGAGTAAGGGCAGAAAGCTTTTGTTTAGTTTAGTTAGGGCATCATTATCATCACAAGCTTGGAAGGCCAAAAGGCCTGTTCCTGTGCTGTACTTTTCTTTGTTCTATGCTACCTTCCTGCCTAAAATTTATAATTTATTTTCTGGCTAACCTCAATACTGCTTACAGCTTCTGACATTCACACGCTGCCCCTCTGCACAGTGAGACCATGATACAGTTAACAGGGCTCCGTGTAACCTCCAGAATGGGCAATGCGTCTGCTTTCTAACATAGTAAAGGCCTGAAATCCATTGGAGATTTATCAGCAATATATATTAGGGGATGATCTGTTAACACCTTGGTTTTACAGAGTTTTCAAATTTGAAAATGGGTCTAACATCTCAGCTGTTGGAGTTATTTCTCTGTTCGCCTATTCCAGCCTATGGCATTAATCAAACAAATAGAATGTGAGTGAGATCTGCACCTCAATGCCAGTGTAATACATGGTTTAAACCATAAGCTTGTTGATGGTGGTGAGGTGCCAGCCATAATTCAGTTGGCAGCATTCTCATCTCTGAGTCCCACGTCTGGGCTTGAACACATAAATCATAGAATTCCTACATTGCAGAAGCAGGCTGTTCGGCCCATCGAGTCTGACCGACTCTGATAGAGCAACTTACCCAGACCTTATCCCCGTAACCCCATGTATTTACCCTGCTGATCAATCTAACCTTCATATCTTTATTCTGTATCAAGTCTGACAGTCCAGTGCCATACTGAGGGAGTGCTGCACTGACGGACATCCTTCTCTTTCAGGTGAAAGGTTAAACTCAGATCCCATCTTCCTTCTCGGGTAGATTTAAAAGATCCTATGGCACTGTTATGGAGAAGAGCAAGGGAGTTCTCCCCGCTATCCTGGCCAACATAATCTTCCAATAAACCTCACAAAAAGCAATTATCCGGGTCATTATCATCATATTGTTGTTTGCGGGATCTTGCTGTGTGCAAATTGGTTGCTGCATTTCCTACACTGTGGCAGCATGGTGTCACAGTGGTTAGCACTGTTGTTCGATTCCAGCCTCGGGTGACTGATTGTGTGGAGTCTGCATGTTCTCCCCGTGTCTGCGTGGGTTTCCTCCGGGTGCTCCGGTTTCCTCCCACAGTCCAAAAGATGTGCTGGTTAGGTGGATTGGCCGTGCTAAATTCTCCCTCACTGTACCTGAACAGGCGCCGGAGTGTGGCGACTAGGGGATTTTCAAAGTAACTTCATTGCAGTGTTAATGTAAGTCTACTTGTGACACGAATAAATAAACTTTTAAATGGCCTCCCTCTGCACTGTAGGGATTTTATGATTCTACGAATACAACAGTGACTACACGTCAAAGCGACTTCATTGGCTGTAAGAGGCTTTGAGACATCCAATGGTCATTAAAACAGTTATACAAATACACATCTTTCACTTAACTCACATTGTAGAACTACATATACACAGAAAGTACTAACTCGTCTTTATATATCGCCTTTTCATAAATTAGAACATCTCAAAACATTTCGCAGACAATGAGATGCTTTAGAAGCATATTACTGTTGTCATTGGATTGTAACTCACTCCATTTGTAAGGAAACTGAGAGTTCTTCTGGTTCAGTTGCAGAGATAATTCGCAAATGCTTTCGATTGTTAGTATGTAGGACTCCCTCAGACTTGAGAAGTAAAGCTCTGTATCAGCAATGAACAAAGCTGTGAATAATTTGACAAAGGAAGCGCTTGCATTGGGACACATTGTGAAAGCTGCGAAATGTTCCAAGAGATCTAGTTTAACTGAGCCACATTAGGAAGGAGCACCGGCCAGTTTGGTGTCATTTATTCACACTTTAGAAGGTTGTGGAACAAACAGCTGGCACCAAGTCCTGAAAGTCAGCCCGCGGGGGCCAGCTTTGTACTTTTGTAAAAGCTTACAAGATATAAAATACAGCTGCAGTGCTCAAATTACTAAAGCAAACCCCAGACTAAGAACACAAATGGAATATGCAGGAAATACAGTGAATCAAAAAAAAAGGAAGTGTGGAGAAAGAGAGATATGGGGGTGAATTTCACACTTCTTGGCGGGATGGGGAGTCCGAGAAGGAAGAGCATTGGGTCGTCATCTCCTGCCCGCACCTTTTAAAGGCAGTGGATAATGCACCTTACCGCCAATTAATGAGAGCCCAGTGGGAAGCTGGCCAATAGCAAAGAGCAGTGGTAAGCAGTGTGCCAAATTGAGGGTGACAGGCATGATGTCCAGAAGGGGCAGGCTATGAATGGAAGTTGATCTCATCCGTTTAGCAGGACCCAGGCACAGGTTTGGGGTGGCTGCAGCAGAACCGAAGCTCCGAATTCTTACTTACTGTTACTCATCACAGTGCAGAAGGAGGCCGTTCGGCCCATCGAGCCTCCACCAGCAACATTCTCACCCAGGCCCCATTCCCTTAACCCCATGTATTTACCCTGCTAGTCCCCCGACACTAAGAGGCAACTTGGCATGTCCAATTAACCAACTCGCACATCTTTGGACTGTGGGAGGAAACCAGAGCACCCGGAGGAAACCCACGCAGACATGGGGAGAATGTGCAAACTCCACACAGACAGTGACCCGAGCCGGGAATTGAACCCGGGTCCCTGGTGCTGTGAGGCAGCAGTGCTCACCACTGAGCCACTTCTAATTCCCTTGACTTATTGGAGTAGCAGCAGCGGGAGCTCATTTTTAAATGTTGATGACTATTCTGCTTGCAGTGAATTATTCAGGACCGCAGCCAGGGAGGAAGAAAACATTTGAATACACCTGTCTCACTCTCCTTATGAATAAGAGGTGTTTAGGAAAAGGCTCGAATTCCACCCTTTCCATCTCTTTGTCTCGCCACAGGTGACCGAGGAAATGGAGCCACCAGCAGCTGAGGGGCCCTGAGCAAGGCTGGCCCCATGGTTTGATGAGGATTCCCAGTGAACCCTTCTTCAGGCTGTGAGGGAGGCATGAGCGAGAGGTCCTCATGCCTGCAGACAGGGAGAGGAGACTGCCCAGCCAGACCAACACAGCCTGGAGGTCACAGGGAGGTCAGTGGTCATGGGGTCATTGAGAGGAAGTAGTTACAGTGCTATGAGGGGCTGAATGATCTCTATGGGTCTCTCAGGATGAGTTTGCAATAATTTTAGAGATGGAGCTGTGTGGCAGAGTGGGAGAAGCTGATATGTGTCAAGTGTGGGATGGTCGAGAGTCTTAGCCAAGTGTACAACGTGTTGGAGATATTTATTTTTCTATTTTCTTTCATCTGACAAAGCCAGCTTTTGTTACCCACTCTCAATTGCTGTTGAACTAAGTGGCTTGCTCAGCCATTTCACAGGACAGTTAAGAGTCAACCACACATTGCTGTGGGTCTGGAATTATATGAGGTCGAATGTAACCAATGATAACATTGGATCTGTTGTAGTGTGACCAATGGTAGCAAGCTGTAAGGGTCAGCTGACCCAGTAAACTATTTAACTCATGACAAAATGGTGTGGTCGTCAGCTGACCAGCTGACTTAGTGCAAATAAGAATCTGTTGGGAATTGTGGGGAGTTTGGAATGGCCCAGGGTGAGGCCTCAAGTGGTGGGAGTAATGAAGTTTGTTTTATTAAACTTTTTTCTTTGATTCAGAAGTTGGAGTAAGTCTTGTTTATTTTATTGCCTACAACTCCTTCTGGAGGTTCAACAACATGTTGACCAGACTGGGTAAGGATGGCAGATTTCCTTCCCTATAGGACATTTGTGAACCATGGAGGGAACAGAAGGCATGAAGACTATGAGGAGGCATGGAGGAGACGTGGGACATCCCCTGATTCTGGGGATGGTGGGACTGATGTATGAGGAGAGACTGACTCGGTTAGGATTGTTTTCGCTGAAGTTCAGGCGAATGAGGGGGGATCTCATAGAGACTTTAAAATTCTAACAGGAATGGACAGGGTAGATGCAGGGAGGATGTTCCCGATGGTGGGGGAGTCCAGAACCAGGGGTCACAGTCTGAGGATTCGGGGTAGACCATTTAAGACAGAGATGAGGAGACATTTCTTCACCCAAAGAGTGGTGAGCCTGTGGAATTCATTACCACAGGAAGTAGTTGATGCCAAAATATTGAATGTATTCAAGAAGCAGCTAGATATAGCACTTGGGGTGAATGGGCTCAAAGGTTATGGGGAGAAAGCAGGATTAGGCTATTGAGTTGGATGCTCAGCTATGATCGTAATGAATGGCGGAGCAAGCTTGAAGGGCCAAATGGCCTCCTCCTGCTCCTATTTTCTATGTTTCTATGAGGAGAATGGGTGCATGTGAGTGTGTGCAGGGGGCATGGGAGGATACAGTGGGAGGTATGGGATGGGGTGGGTAAATGGGTGGTGAGAGAGTGTGAGGAGTAAGAGCTTCAGGGCCTGACAGTCATGACTACAACTGGGCCAATGTCCCAGTGAATGGAGGATGGCCTTCTAGCCTACTGGCTTCACCATCTGCTCACCTCTGTTGCCGCTTCGGGCTGCACCCGGAGACAGCGGCTCCACTCCACCCTGTCCCTGCCTCCTCAGAAAATATAAATATGGCGGGTGAGTGTCTCATCAATGGAGATGGGTTGGTGGAGTCGGGAACTTTCCCATCTCCTTCCTGAAAATCCGATCCTATAATCCAATTTTGAAGTTTGCAACTATTTCAATTGCAAAGATTAAATAAAAAACACATGTCCCCAATCACAAACTATCAAAGTGAATAAACACAATTAATGCAGGGCTGGATATTGTTCCTATCGAGCTCCAGAGTTGAAAGATCAAGGTTCACTGTGCCAGACATCTTCAAGGTTGTGAAGAGAATAATGGAACTTAGAAAATTTCAACAGCAGAAGATTACTTTGCAGCATGGCCTGAATAGTTTCAATTCTAGGTTAAAATGAAGGCAAAATAAATGGGCAGTTTTGAATCCAGGGAAGCAGTGTTCTGGTTTGCAGGAGCCTCGAGCTCCCTTTTCTCATTCATTTCTGGTTGACAGTTCCAATTTTGAACCAATAGAATGAGATCTGTGTTTTCCACCAGTTGAACTCCAGGTGGAATTCTCTCATTTTGAGACAAAGGGCAGGATTCACCAGACACGCTCGCCCCCAAAACCGGAAAATCCCACCCGAGGTCAACAGGCCATTGTATGGTCCGTCCCCTCATCTGCTACAATTCCCGTGGCGGGCAGGACAGGAAAATCCCCCTCTAAGTGCGGTGGTGGGCGGCTCCAGTGGTACCTGTCCTGCTGAGCAGAACGGAGGGATCCCGTACCAGATTCTACGCTTGGAACCTGTTATGCACAGGCGAGCTCCCCTTTGACTCTCCTGGCGGGCCTGCAGCTAATTTGTCTGCCCACTCTCAGCAGAAGGGGCTGAATATCCCAACACCGTATTTAAACACCATTCCAGCACACTCATATCACCCTTTTCAGCCCATCTGTCTACACCAGACTGTGCAGGTTATCAGCAATCCAGAGGGAAAAGGCCTGGCAGCCTCAAGAAGAATTCTGTTCCTCGATTCAACCACCATTCCCCTGAGCCCATTACCTGTGAGGCGCCCATGCCCCACTTGGACCTTTACCCACCACAACTGGAGTCTTCATCCATCCCTTTCCAGTAAATGATGAAATGATGTGGCATCCCTTTGATCCATTTGCTTACGAGCATTTCATGTAGCCTTGTCAGGGTTCAGCTTCCCTCCCCTTAGTCTTCCATCTGCCTGCCATTGTGCATCTGTTTCATCCACCTCCTTGCCTCTCTGCTTGCCATCGTGAGCCCTTGGCATCCCTCCCCCCCACCACCCCCACACCACATATCCTTGTAAAGCACTCCTTCCACATTGCTCTCCTTGTCTTTGTCAGACCAGCCCCCAGCCTCACCTCGCACTTCACCTCCCCAATGAACTTCGGAGCTTTGTTGCGGTGGCTGTAGGAGTCCCACAGCACAGTGCTGTCCAGATGTTCACTGGTGTGACGTACTAGGGTGAAAGATACCCCTGTACTCCCCAAGCCCAGGCACAGTACGGAACCAAAATGGTGACAGGAGAGTCCATGCATCCAGAAACATGGAGCTGTCCATGAAGACCAGCTTGGCATGGAGATGGAGGCAGGAATTGGTCTGCCCTGGCAGAGTGGTGAACAGCGCATCAGGAGCAGCGCAGCACTATGGCAGAAAGTTGTTACACTCATCTCAAAGTCTCTGGTGAACGGAGGACCACCTCGTGCATGGCACTTGTTAGCAATAGGGTTTGGTGCCAATATAAATTCCCACTGACATGGCAGGACTGAAAGACCAGATGGGATGCTAGTGGGCAGCTGCTTTAATGAGCATTCATGAGCTGCAAATGCTGTTTGAGCCAGCTGCCAGAGCGACCCGCCATTAGGAGAATTGCAACAGGATTTTACACTGGTGGGTTTTGGCTCCCACCACATTCACCGTGTCTGCTCATCCGCCGCTAACCCCAAAGACAGGATGGGAGAATTCTGTCCTCCATATTGTTGGGTCCATGGAGCCGTCCCGAGTGTGTTGTTCACCTGGTTTATACTGCAATTTAAAGCTTATTTATTATTATCACAAATAAGGCTCACATTAACACTGCAATGAAGTTACTGTGAAAATCCCCTAATCGGCACACTCCGGCGCCTGTTCGGGTACACTGAGGGAGAATTTAGTGTGGCCAATGCACCTAACCAGCACGTCTTACGGACTGTGGGAGGAAACTGGAGCACCCGGAAGAAACCCATGTAGACACAGGGAGAACGTGCTGACTCCGCACAGACAGTGACCCAAGCCGGGAATCGAACCCAGGTCTCTGGTGCTGTGAGGCAGCAGTGCCCACTACTCTGCCACTGTGCCTCCCACGAAGTGAATGCAAATGGCATTTGAGCCACTAGCCAATTTGCTGTCTGTTGTGGGAGTAGCATGTGTCTGCTGATGGTAACACACTCTCAATATATACCATCCCGCGGTGAGTTTAAAACGGAAGTTCATCTGGGAACTGTGCATCAGTTATCCACAAACATGACTGCAATCCAAACACTTCCGGTTCTGACACTGCTGCTGCTTAAAAATGTTTTTTTTTCAGAACGTATTAAATACAAAACTTTCTTTTTGTGTATGTGCAGGGGGGAGGGGGCTAATTAAAACTGATTTCTCCCTTGGCCTTGTGATAATACAGCAATCGTGTGTGGAAGATAACACTAAAAACTGAGAAGAGCTGCAATTCATTTCGGGAGGACACAGGCAGGTTAGCAGAATGGCAGCTCGGTGTTGGACAAAATCCACTGTGGAAACGATGAGGTGGGATATCCCGAGGGAAGGAGCAAAGATTGGAAATATCTATAATATCTAGAAAAAATATCTCTGCAAATTTCCAAGCTCAAACCCTGACTTCCTTGTGTTGTATTTCCTTATTATAAATATTCCTAATTCACAAGTGATAACTGAAAAGTTGACACAAGGATCTGTTGACAGGAAATTTGCACCGACATAGTTTCCATTTATAATGGAAATAGCCCAGGAAAGCTGATCATTCTGCAATTATAGCCTCCAACCAGTAGCAGCACTGTAGTTACACAACTTTACATCTCAGCTCCAGTCTGTGGGGTAGGGAAGCATTAGTGCTTCAACAGACACTACTCTGCTTCACAACTTATCATAAATTATACAATTTAGCTACAAATTCTACAAACACAATACTGTTGTACAAAATTAGGGAAGAAAATATCACTTTGAAATGGGAACTTAACTAAGGTGCATGTCTGGTCTAACGCATTCCTTGCATCAAGATGACATCTAGAAAGCTAGCTTGCAAGCAGCACACAAACAGGTCACTTGTCACAACTGGTCCAATACCCGGTATGTGCTCCACATGAGCCTCCTTCCACTCCTCTTCCTCTATTAGCAGAACTCTCTATTCCTTTCTCCCTCACATGTTTCTCCAAAGAACAGTTCAGCACAGGAACTGGCCCCTTCGGCCCACCAAGTCTGTGCCGACACAGATGCCTCTCTAATCTAATATTTTATTGCCTCTATGTGGTCCATATCCATCTATTCCTTGCCTATTCATGTATCTATCCCAATAGCCCCTGAACGTTGTTATAGAATCTGCTTCCACCTCATTCAGCAGCATGTTCCAGGCATTCACCACCCTCTGTGTGAAAAACCTGCCCCTTACGTCTCTTTTTATTTTTTCCCCCCTCTCACTCTCAGCCTATGCCCCCGAGTAACTGACCCTTCGACCCTGGGAAAAAGACTATGACTATCCACTCTATCTAAGCCTGTCATAATCTTTGTTCCCCCCTCATCCTCCGACGCTCCAATGAAAACAATCCAAGTTTGTTCAACCTTTTTCACAGTCCATATCCTCCAAACCAGGCAACATCCTGGTAAATCTCCTCTGCACCCTTTCCAATGCATCAACATCCTTCCGGTAGTGTGGCGACCAGAATTGTACACAATACTCCAAATACTAACCAAAGTCTTATACAGCTGCAACATGATTTTTTAATTCCTATACTCAATGCCTCGACCGATGAAGGCCAGCATACCATACGCCTTCTTGATCACCTTGTCCACCCGAGTTGCCACCTGCAGGGAACTGTGGATCTGCACACCTAGATCCCCCTCTGTATGCTAATATTTCTAAAGGCTCTACCATTTACTATATACTTTCCTTCTGCAGCAGACACCTTCCAAATTGCAATACTTCACATTTGTCCAGGTTAAATTCCATCTGCCATCTTTTGGCCCAGATCCCCAGCTAATTTATATCCTGCTGTATCCTCTGACAATCTTCATTATCTGCTACTCCCCCAGTTTTTGTATCACCTGCAAATTTACGAATCAGACTACCCACATTTTCCTCCAAATCATTTATACATATTACAAACAACAGAGGCCCCAGCACTGATCCTTGTGGAACACCATTTGTCACAGACCTCCAGTTAGAAAAGTACCCTTCCCCTGCTACTCTCTGCTTTCTATGTCCAAGCCAGTTTTGTATCCATCTTACCAGCTCACCTCGGATCCCATATGACTTCACCTTCTGTATCAGCCTGCCATGAGGAACTTTAGTAAAGTCCATGTATACAACATCCACTGCCCTGCCCTGGTTAATTTTTTCTTGTCACTTCCTCAAAGAACTCAATCAAGTTTGTGAGACACAACCTCCCCTTCACAAAACCATGCTGCCTATCACTAATAAGCCTATTCTCTTCCAGATGTGAGTACATCCTGTCACTAAGAATCTTCTCCAATAAGTTCCCCACCACTGATGTAAGGCTCACAGGTCTGTAATTTCCCAGATTGTCTCTTCTGCCCTTCTTAAACAGAGGAACAATATTAGCTACTCTCCAATCCTCTGGTACCTCGCCTGTGGCTAAAGAGGATACAAAGATTTTGGCCAAGGCCTCAGCAATTTCTTCCCTCGCCTCTCTCAATATTCTGGGATTGACCCTATCTGGCCCTGGGGACTTGTCCACCTTAATGTTTTTCAAAACCTCCAATACCTCCTCCCTTTTTATCTCAACATGTCCCAGAATGTCAACATCCTCCTTTCTACACTCTACCTTAAATGCCAAATTTGTTATTTTCCACAATTCTCCACATGTATTTCTAAGAAAATAATTCTCCTTCAGCCTTTAAACCGTTGCATTATCACACTTCAAACAGATACTTATCTCTTTATCTATATACCAATTTAGGCTTACACTTTCCTGCACTACCAGACTTATTAGAATGCTATTGGGGCTTAATAGTTTGAGTTATAAGGAGAGGCTGGATAGACTGGGATTTTTTTCCCCTGGAGCGTAGGAGACTTAGGGGTGATCTTATAAAGGTCTATAAAATAATGAGGGGCATAGATCAACTAGATAGTCAATATCAAAGGTAGGGGAGTCTAAAACTTGAGGGCACAGGTTTAAGGTGAGGGGGAGAGATACAAAAGGGTCCAGAGGGGCAATTCTTTTACACAGACGGTGGTGAGTCTTTGGAACAAGCTGCCAGAGGTAGTAGTAGAGGCAGCTCCAATTTTGTCTTTTAAAAAGCATTTAGACAGTTACATGGGTAAAATGGGTATAGAGGCCAAACGCAGGCAATTGGGACTAGCTTAGTAGTTAAAAAAGGGCGGCATGGACAGGTTGGGCTGAAGGAGCTGTTTCCATGCTGTAAACCTCTATGACTCTACCATTCAAGACCATAAGTTGTAGGAGCAGATGTAGGCCTTTCGAAATCCATGACCTCTGCTTGGGCCACACAAATCTGCTTCATGGTTACTGTGATGGGCTCCCACCTACCCTTCCCCCAATCTTCCCGCCAGTGGATGGGACCACCGCCAGAGTTCTGTTCGTGTGTGTTTGGGTTCAGGTGACCCAAATATCCGTTAAACATTGATATTATCAAAGAGCTCACAAGAAAGTCCACATTATGTTAAAATTAGAAAGATGGTCAATGAAATTACAATGAGTTCCCAGTTGATTTGGACATTAGGGGAGGCAGTGGCATAATGGTATTATCACTGGACTAGCAATCCAGATACATAGGATAATGCGTCGGGGACCCGGGGGTTCCCACCACGGCAGATGGTGAAATTTGAATTCAATAAAAAATATCTGGAATTAAAGTCTAACCACCATGAAACCATTCTCGATTGTTGCAAAAACACATCTGGTTCACTAATGTCCTTTAGGGAAGGAAATCTGCCGTCCTTACCTGGTCTGGCCTACATGTGATTCCAGACCCACAGCAATGTGGTTGACTCTCAAATGCCCTCTGAAATGGAGGGCAGTTTTGGATGGGCAATAAATGCTGGCCCAGCCAACCACCCCACATCCTGTAAAAATGAATTTAAAATTATTAAAACTTCATCATGCACCAGGCGCTGGAGTTATACTGGAACTCATGCGTACCATAATGTGGTGTCATGCTGTCTCCTGGACCTGATGCCACACTAATTAGTTTGATCAGTGATTGATCGATTCGCATTTACTAGTACATGCAATGTGCAAATTCTCCCACAAGAAAAACCCTGTGTGGCAAAAGTGTGGAATATTTCTAGATTTCTTAGAGTGGAATTCTGGGAAATGGGCCAGATCAGATTATGAAAGAGACAAAAATTCAGAACGACAAAATTGAAACTTTAAGTAGGTCGCAGCTGTCCCATTTGCTTAGGAGTTTAAACTAGGTGAACAATACTAGATCCCTAAAATAAATATTATTGTACAGAGCCGCAACCAAAATCCTTCAGGAACTGTCAATGTGAGTCCAATTACGTGATGCCCTCCAGCGTTTTTCATATCATTTTGTAGGTCACACAGCAAACATCAATCTGAAGCACAGACAACCCGCTTTATAAGGTTCTCTCAACTAACAGACATGTGCGTTCATAACATTTAATCCATAGGAGCAGGAGTAGGCCATTCAGCCCATCGAGCCTGCTCCGCCATTCAATACAATCATGGCTGATCATCTACCTCAATGCCTTTATCCCCACACTATCCCCTTATCCCTTTGTGTCAATGGCATTTCGAAATCTGTCCTACTCTACATTAAACATACTTAATAACTGAGCTTCCACAGCCCTCTGGGGGAGAGAATTCCAAAGATTCACAACCCTCTGAGTAAAATTATTCTCTTCATCTCAGTCCTAAGTGGCTTCCCTCTTATTTTTAAATTATGCCCCCTGGTTCTAGACTCCCCAGCCAGGGGAAACATGTTACTTCCAGCTACCCTGTCTAACCCTTTAAGTATTTATAGGTTTCCTATAAATTAGTGATTATGGAATCACCTCTCATTCTTCAAAACTCCAGAGAAAACAGGCCCAGTTTCATCAACCTCTCTTCGTAAGACAGTCCCGCCATCTCTGGAACAAGTCTGGTGAAACTTTGTTGCACTCCCTGCATGGCAATAATAACCTTTCCGAGGTATGGGGACCAAAACTACACACACTACTCCAGGTGCGGCCTAACCAAGCTCCCATACAATTGAAGCAAGACCTGACTAATCCAGTAGTCAAGTCATCTTGCGATAAAGGCTAACATTCCATGAGCCCTCCTAATAGCATGCTGCATCTACATGTTAGCCTTCAGGGACTTATTGACGAGGTGTTCAGGTCTTTATATCTACAATATAACAGGCCAACCTGTAGAAAAATCTCATTTCGTTTCATTTGCAAGATAATTTTTTATGACTCTCAGTGAGGTTGTCATACTGGGAAAGAGATGTACCCAGACCTGTGTCTGGAATGCTGTAACCTGCAAGCTATGGACCGGATGCTGGAAAATGGGATTAGAATAAACGGCTAATTTCTTCTCTCTCGCCGTGCAGACACGATGGGCTGAATGGCCTCTTTCTGTATTTTAAAGATGGAGCAAGGTACTTTTTTAAAAAATGCTTTAAAAATACTACTGGTTTGAGCCCAATCCTATAAGAACCGGCATTCTAGTTATACTGCTGGAAACTGATACCAGAATCTCAGGCCCCCTCCAGCCCTGGGTGTGGCCTGGTGTGAGGGTGTAAAAGTGGGTGGGAGGGCAGGGCAGGGTGTGCCATACCCCTCATTTACCCACCTCGGCTGGTATTTCACCACTGGGAGAGTGAGTGTCAGCAGGCTCTTGGGCCAATTGAAGCCTCTAAATGACCTCTTCCCGCAGTCACTGATATTTTATCTCTATCACTGGCTCTGTCCCCAGGCCAGGTAGAGTCCAGCTGTGGCCACTGCTTCCAGCGGCACTGTTGGGTCTGAAAAGCCACCGGCTCTCTGAACGGCCGGCAGTTCTTGGCGGTGGGACATCCTCTCTGTTTGGGGTGGAATCCATGACCTCTGGCAACTAACTGCCTGAGTCACACAAAACTGCCTGTGGCTTCCCGAACTGAGCCGAGCTCCCCCCACCCCCACACCACCCCCCACGATCCCAGCCAGTGGGCGGGACCACCACTTCCGGCCAGAGACCAAGAGAGAAAATGCTGGAAAGTCTCAGCAGGTCTGGCAGCATCTGTAAGGAGAGAAAAGAGCTGAGGTTTCGAGTCCAAATGACCCTTTGTCAAAGCTTTGACAAAGCTCTTTTCTCTCCTTACAGATGCTGCCAGACCTGCTGAGATTGTCCAGCATTTTCTCTTTTGGTTTCAGATTCCAGCATCCGCAGTAATTTGCTCTTACCTCCAGCCAGAGCTCTGTCCATGCGTGTTCGGATACATGTGAGCCAAATGTCCATTAAATGTTATCATCCAAGACTTCACAAGACAGTCCACATTGTGTTCACATTAGAAAGATGGTCAATGAAATTACAATGAGTTCCCAGTTGAGTTGGACATTAGTAAAACTCCATTATGCACCAAGAACTGGAGTTATACTGGAACTCGCGTGTACCATAATGTAGTGTAATACTGTCTCCTGGACCTGGTCTTATACTGCTTGCTGAAATTCAGTTTGGGAATATTTCACAGTGTATAACACACCAATGTACAGGAATAGCTGATTGTATTGAAACAAAATACAATCAATGTACTATAACTGGTCCATCTGTTTCACTCTAATTAAAGAAATAAAAAGGAATGTGAAACCTAACACTCGAGACCTTGTATAAAAACAGAAAATGCTGGAAATACTCAGCAGTCAGGCAGCGACTGTGGAGGGAGAAGGAGTTAATGGGTAGAATTGAATGGAGGCTACAATGAGTCTCACCTGCTAGACGTAGAGCTGGCAAGAGCTCAGCATTGCCTACTTTGGAAAGACCTGCCAAATTAACGGGCACTTAACTGGACAGGACTCCGTGATCAAAGACCCCCCCATGGCGAAAAATTCCACCCGTGAAAACTGCCAGCCAATCAAAGACCAGCAATGGTACATTGTTAGGGCAGCACCACTTGCGAGGCGGTGGCTGCTGGTGGTATTGCATCCACCCAAGGCCTAGGATCACTGAAGGAGCCATGCCTTGGGTGAGTGATTGGGAGGCGGGGGGGGAAGGGGGATCAGCAGCAAGGGCAGGGGTGGCACTCAGTGGGGCTCTCCCCTGCCCCCTTCTGAGGCTTAGTTCCTCGATCAGGCACTAAGTGTCAGTTAATGAGAGAATCTCCTGGAAGCAAGGAACAGGATTTTCTTTTCAGGCTTCCTATGTGATGAGTCTCCCATCCATGGATGGGTGAATGCCAGCGTGCAGCAGGATGAGGCCCTTAAATGGGCAATAATTGCCCACTAAAGGGCTTCTGTTGGCAGTAGGGTGGGAAGACCATTCATGGGCAGCAGGAAGATGATGGTGGAGTTCCTTCTCTACAACCTCCCACCAGATTAATGCCCACTGCCACCAAATTCCCCTTGGGGGAGGGCATTAAATTCTGCCAATGTTTCAGGTTGGTCACTGTTCTATGGTCACTGTCCTGAAATGTTAGTTTCGTTTTTCTCTCTCTACAGATAATCTCTAACCTGCCATGCATTTCCAGAATTTACTGAGCAAAAATCATGGCCCAGATCTTCCGGTCTCTGAAGTGTCAGAGTTCAGATGTGCCTCCCAGGATGCACTTGATGACTTGGCAGAAGTCCTAATGCACTGACTCTGTGGAGGTTGGCTGGGAAGTTTGAAATTCCGATGGGTGATTCCACTGTTCCTCAGGACCCTCTGCAAAAGTCTCCGATTCGGAGTTAAAGTCAGAGACTTCGGATGGTTCTGACATATTGACCTCAAATAGTTACCCAGGAAATGTTAAGGCAGAAAATTCCTCGTCTAACATCTGGGCAACTACCACAACCAACCTCCCCACACACCTAACTCTCCCCTAATCCCCTGACTGATCACCAACCTGACGAGCCCTCACAACCTGACATCCCCCCCACCCAACCTGACCTGATTAGCCACGAGCACCCCACTACCTAACCTGACCCACTGTGTCCCTCCCTGATCTCTTGGCTCTGCCCTAGCCCAAATCCTGAATAGCCCCCAACCTGGCGACACCCACTGACCCGACGCGACTGCCCCTGATCCATCTACTCACTCACTCACCTCACCTGCTTGCCACCCTATCCCTCATCCACCTACCACCTCACCCTTCTGCTACCCCACTTGCCACTCTACCCACTTACCCTACCCATCTCACCCACCTACTCAGGCAGCACGATGGCACAGTGGTTAGCACTGCTGCCTCGAAGCACTAGGGATCCTGGTTCGATTCCAGGCTTGGGTCACTGTCTGTGCAGAGTCTGCACGTTCTCCCCGTGTCTGCGTGGGTTTCCTCCGGGTGCTCTGATTTCCTCCCACAGTCCGAAAGACGTGTTGGTTAGGTGCATTGGCCATGCTAAATTCCCCCTCAGTGTACCCGAACAGGCGCTGGAGTGCGGCGACTAGGGGATTTTCACAGTAAATAGATTGCAGTGTTAATGTAAGCCTACTTGTGACACTAATAAATAAAACTTAAAAAACTTAAACTTTAAAATTTAAAAACTACTTTCCCTAACCACCCCACTCATTCATCCACTCACCGATTTAATAATAATAATAATAATTTACACAGGATATTTAATCTGTGAAATTTCACATTATGCTATAGTCAGGGTTCTAGAAGTAGGTCCAGAATTTATTGAATTTTATCACTGCAGATACAACAATTAGGATGTGTCGTATCCAGAAAATAGTTAAATTTGTACATCAATGCAAATGCGCTGTAACTTACTGCTATTTATCTGTTTCAAAGTTTACATTCCAGTTCAGAGTCTGATAGCAGTTATCTTACCACTTTCTGTAATTTATGAAATCACATGTCAGCATTTGATTATCCTAACAACTGCAATAACAAGGTGCTAGGCAACTGGGATTCACTGCCTGAGTTGGTGGTTGAGGCTGAAATACTCAACTCATTTAAAAAGTACCCAGACCTGTGTCTGGAATGCTGTAACCTGCAAGCTATGGACCGGATGCGGGAAAATGGGATTAGAATAAACGGCTAATTTCTACTCTCTCGTCGTGCAGACACGATGGGCTGAATGGCCTCTTTCTGGACTGTAACTTTTGTGTGTTTCGAAGAACCTCTGTTTGCCTCTGGGCTTACTACAATGATCCAAGTAAGGGGTTTATAAAGGTACATTCCGTTTTATAGGTTCAGTTCGTAACAGGACTGGTCCGTGTCACTAAACATGTGGAAAGTATCTGAGAATAAGGTCCTGAAATAATGACGCCTGTGATGTCCCCAAATGTGGGATACTCAACTACAAGATATGTGATATTGGGGGGACTGTGTTTGCGCTCTCCCCAAATCAACAGGTAGAATTTAACCATCCACATGTGTCTTCTTCTGCAGAATTAATAGTGCATCATCTGTTAAGATCAAGAACAATATATAGTGGAGGAATAATACAGCAGCATGTCTTTTGCCTTCAGCAAGTTTATTCTTAATGGAGCACAGTGGAAATACAAACTCCATATGGTTCCCACACAACGTTCCAGCTTTTGGAGCATGAATCAATGATCAACACCTGTCTTTAACAATTACCAAAGTATATAATTGCAGATACATTGATATCATCTTTCCCAAATGTACCTTTCTTTGCTCAACTACATACTTAAAGTTTTAAGTTTATTTATTATTGTCACAAATAGGCTTACATTAACACGGCAATGAAGTTACTGTGAAAATACCCTAGTCGTCACAATCCAGCGCCTGTTCCGGTACACTGAGGAAGAATTTAGCATGGCCAATGCACCTAACCAGCACGTCTTTCGGACTGTGGGAAGGAAACCGGAGCACCCGGAGGAAACCCATGCAGACAAGGGGAGAACGTGCAGACTCTGTACAGACAGTGACCAAAATCGGGAATAGAACCCGGCTCCCTGGCGCTGTGAGGCAGCAGTGCCATCTTTACAAACATCGACCGTAACTGGAGGACTATCGACTCGGTGAAAGATGCTCTTTGCTCTGCCCGGCACAGGCTGGTTTTCCATTTGTTCATGACCCAGTGTTGCAGACTGGCACATTCCAAGGTCCAGAACAACGTGCTGAGGGATGCACCAAAGCTCTGAGCAGCCACCGCAAAGGGAAATGCCACAGTCCATGGCCCTCCTGCCATCGTGCATTGAGGGGCTGGAAACTGTGAAAAACCCCGAGGACTCCAAGCTTAACATGAAATGATTTTTGCAAATTTAACCTGTCTTTCCAAGTGCGGTGAGATACCTCAGAGTATCTCATCCAGTATGGAAAGAAGCCGCTCTGCTTTGCACTTTATCTAATGTTACATTTGAACTGTTATGTAATGCAGCTTTACAAATTTTATGAATAAGGAAAATTTTGTGAAAATAAAACTTGAGGATGAAGTCCAAAGTAAGTGAGCAATTCTGGCTTGATGAAATTTTAATGAGTCAGGGTCGATGCAATAGCATAAAGCATTTGTATTGTTGTAAATCAGTGAAATGGTCATAAACTCCGCCATAGGATTGACAGTTCTATTAACCGAACAAAGCAGAGTGAATTATTCATCCAATATGTTGATGCATTAACACAACCCTTATAAAGGTTCTGCTTGAATGTTCACATTGTATCATTGAAAGATGAACTGCCTTCAGTGTGGCTTCAACTTCATGTCCATGAATTTAAAAACATCAAATGGATCATTTAAATAACAGAAGTTCGTCTTACAACAGCAAACAGTGGGCGGGATTTAGGGGAATTAACATTTTGAGTTGTGCAATTATAAATGATTTCTATAATTAATCTTCTGACGTTATCTATAATATTACAGTCTGAATTGGTTTTCACTGACTGCCGTACAGTATCCACTGTATATAGCACAATGCAAATCATCAATATTTGTCCCTTTCCTTTTCTTAAATTGTGGAACCTGCTTCGTTTTCATAATCGTGATTTTCATACCGAATCTTACCAAGTATGGCAATAAATTTAACAATCCAACACGTGGCTTGTAAAAATAACATGTTACCATGGTGAGGATATGAACCTACCAATAGCCATCATTTGCTTGAAGTCTTTATGAGCATTTTCTTTTAACTTCAACTTCTTGCACCTCAGTGCTCAGAAACGGGGCGAAAACTGGATCAGGACATGGTGAGTTTAGAAAAGAAATCTCTTCAAAAATAATGGAGGAATTAAGTTTTGTTAAGTCAGGGCTTTTATTTTCTCCAGATTCTTAGCAGCTCAAAGCCGATATGTGGAACCTTACACTTTCACTTCACAGCGACAGAAGAATAAATGTAACTCTGGAATTATATCCCAACTTAAATCCTGTTGGAAAAAAATGGAGACGTACATAAGCGCAAGATACTGGACAACACTACCTCATACCACACACAAAAACAGAACATGCTGGAGGAACTCAGCAGGTCCGACAGTATCTGTGGAGAGAGAATAGAGCCAACATTTCGAGTCGGGGAAGGGTCATCCAGACTCGAAACACTGGCTCTATTCTTGCTCCATAGATGCTGTCAGACCTGCTGAGTTTCTCCAGCATTTTCTGATTTCATTTCAGATTCCAGCATCCACAGTATTTTACCTTTAATTATCTCGTACCATTTAGTCTTCACACTACCTGGAGCAAATCTTCTGTGTCAAGCTTAATTGGGATATTTTGGCCAATTTATAAATGAAGAAGATCTTACTTAAATGCACTCTCAATACATTTAAAATCCTTCCATATACATGTACACAAAACCCTCCTCCACTGAATAGGCTGGGTTTGCAACCAGGTACTATTAAAAACTAACTACAAAGTTTGAGTCAGGTAACTACAGTATAAGTCCCACATTATCCTTCAGGATGTCTTCAAAAAAAAGTACTAACAAGCAAAGAGGGCACTTGGAAGAGCATATATTTTTGCCACATGGTTACAATCAAATACCACATATTGCTGCATTTTTCTGTGAATCTAGCACTAACATGTATAATATACAGTAAGGTACCTTTAATAGCCAAAAATTCAGTCCTTTCCTTTACTAATGTAATGTTCTTCTGTTAAGTCATCCACCGAGCTACTTCACATTTAATACTTCTCCCAAACATAGGGATGAATAATCGAGCAGCAGCAACTGTTCAGATTTGCCAGGAGTGCAATCTGCCTAGTTACTACTCAGCTGAACTCATTAATCTACAATCCAGAGGAACTCATTGCAACCCAATACAGTTCTGTAGCAGCGGCAAGCCCCCCTTGCGATGATGACATGCATAACCATTCATTAATGTTTTATAAACTACTTTGTAGTTTGCTTTTTTAAGCCAATAGCATCAAAAGGATTTCCATTGTTTCCTTTGTTACTGTCGCTTCTATTGATGCCCTTGTGTACAGGAACAAGATGAAAACTTGCCTCTGGTGCCAATGCCTTGCTTATTCTGAAAAAGCATTGGGAAGCGGTCATCAAACTGGTTTAAATTGACTGCTTGTTTTGAGTTGAGTCAAAAGCGCAATTCAAATCAAATATATTTTCCCGTATGGCGCCGGAGTGAGGCGACTTCTTGCGAGCGGTCCCCGGTATACCCTCTAATTTCATCTTTCATGACCGTTGTGCACTTCAAAAACTGATTTCAGCAACACCTCTACTTTCTCAGAAGGCTGAGGAAATTTAGCATGTCCACAACGACTCTTACCAATTTTTACAGATGCACCACAGAAAGCATCCTTTCCGGATGTATCATAGCTTGGTATGGCTCCTGCTCTGACCAAGACCGCAACAAACTACAAAGGGTTGTGAACGTAGCCCAGTCCATCACGCAAACCAGCCTCCCATCCATTGACTCTGTCTACACTTCCCGCTGCCTCAGGAAAGCAGCCAGCATGATCACGGACCCCACGCACCCCGGACATACTCTCTTCCACCTTCTTCCACCAGGAAAAAGATACAAAAGTTTGAAAACATGCAGCAACCGACTCAAGAACAGCTTCTTCCCTGCTACTATCAGACTTTTGAATGTTAAGCTGATCTTTCTCTTCACCCTATCTATAATAGCAGTACTATATTCTGTACCCTATCCTTTTCTCCTATGTACTTTATGAATGGCATGTTTTGTCCGTACAGCACGCAACAGACAATATTTTTCACTGTATCCCAATACATGTGACAATAATAAATCAAATCAAAGCAAAGGAAATCAAATGCCTTAAAAGAATAGTGCCAGGACTGGACATTTTCTTATTTCTATGGTTCTTCATATCCAACAGTTTTCTGAAAGTTTGGGCTACATATTCAATATATTCATTCTGTTTTAAATGGAATTCTTATAAATTTGAGTTTTGATGCCTATTAGTCCAAAGCTTCGCGAACATCAACTGTGTAGTAAGATTGATAAGTTGCCATATTCTGACAGTCCAAGAACAAATTTTCTTCACACCCTTCCCAGCTGTGTTAATAACTTACGGATTTAAATCCAGACCATTCTCACTTTGTTGGATTCACACTGAATTCAGGGACAGGGCAGATAGCAGACCAGAGCATTCTGAAAGATCACAAGATAAAGGAGCAGAATTAGGCCATTCGGCCCATCAAGTCTGCAGTCCAGTGATGTCCATGTCCCACAAATGAATATATTTTTTAAAAATCATGAGGCCTCATAGCTTCTAGCCTGTTCAAAAAGTAGTCTTACAACACCAGGTTAAAGTCCAACAGGTTTATTTGGTAGCACGAGCTTTCGGAGCGCTGCCCCTTCATCAGATGATCACCTGTTGGACTTTAACCTAGTGTTGTGAGACTACTTACTGTGCCTACCCCAGTCCAACGCCAGCAACTCCACATCCTGTTCAAAATGCACAGAGCTCTAATGAGGTGGTAATTTCAAACTGGGATTGATGATTCCACCTTCTTCAGTAAAGGCTATTTGAGACCTTCACGCAGTGCCACCTCCTTCACATTATCTCACTATTTACCAGCTGAGACTTCCTCTACTCGAGTGAATACTTATTAGAGTTTATTAAACAGGAATTACAAACTGTAGAAAGATCCTGAGCAACATTATGGGGTCGGAAACTCTAGATCTGAGTCAGACAACTCAGGAAGTCAAAGCCCAGTGTAAAATATCTCTAATTTACCAGCACATAGAGATATTTTACACTGAGCTTTGACTTCCTGAGTTGTCTGACTCAGATCCAGAGTTTCCGACCCCATAATGTTGCTCAGGATCTTTCTACAGTTTGTACAGTCTTGTGAATATTAGGCACTGTGACAAGCTCTCAAACTATTAACGGCCGTACAGAAAATCTCCAAAGAAGAATGAAAACGTGAACTTACATTCTGTCAGCCAGATCAATGTGATAAGGTCTGGGCCTAGTGCAAAAGAAGTTACTGACCATATCAATCTACCCTGGATCTCTGGGAACACTCACAAAACTTGTTTCAATTGGTTAAAAAAAAAGTCAAGCTGGTTTAAAAACTTTTGTGAGAATCAACTGGATTAAAAGTATTTGAGGAAAGGAACAAGTACCAAGAGGACTGGTGCCACTCATGCTCTAGGGGTGCAATGCCAATGCACTTTGGCCTCAGAATCAGTGGGCAGAACTTTCCCAATAAGCCCAAGGATCCTGTTGGGAAAACTGGGATTCCAAGTCTGGACTTGTCGGGAGGGAGGCCAGCTGCTGAGCAATCTTCTCAGAGGCGGCCTTCTGATTGGCTGCTTCTAAGCTTGCTGTCTCTCATTGGATGCTACTGGGCCAATCACAGAGTCGCAGCAGCTCAATCAGGAGAAGTGGGCACCTGCGGAGTTAGAAAGAAAGACTTAGATTTATGTGACACTTTTCATAACCACGAGATATATGTCAGAGCAATTTCCAGGCAAGTGTAGTCGGTGTTGTATTATAGAACGGCAACTCAGAGAATTGAAGGCACCTCAACATGGCAGCACCCTTGGAGGCTTAATCAAGAAGAAATTTCAGAGAGACTTCACTATTTTATTCCATCTGACTGATATCAAAAGGAACATCCTTTCCAAGTTTCTAGCATGTGCATCTGTGACTCGACAAGATGGTTTGTTGGTTTACAGAGAAGCTTGATGACTGACAGCATGTTACTGGCTGAAGCTATGTTGGCAGCACCTGTTTTGCTGCTTGCTGAGATGGCATGGTCATTAGTTTGATCATTTAACCTGCTTTGGAAATTTAACTGTAACCAGCCAGGTGGCAGGAAATGTGACAACTGCAACAGCTGAAAGTAGCCTTAGGGAGTGCTCATTGGCCAGGAGGAGGAGGAGTGCCCCCACTTCCTCAGACTCCACTACCAGCATCCCCCCCCATCCCCCCCAACCACCCTCAGACTCCACTACCATCATAACCCACTCCTCCCCCAACCTGGGCCTGGAATCAAACACACCTCCCCCTCCGCCCCCACCCCCTCCTCCCACCCCAGGCCTACAAGGCGCTGCGGCCACTTCTCCAGCACCCCCAGCCAACTAGATGTCAAGTTTGTCACTCAGACTCCGACCGGAGAGTGTAGTCAGGAATGTAAGACACACGTTATGGAATTTTAACTCCCTAGAATGTGGGGACAACAAGACTCCTGCACTTCTCACCCACTACCTTACTTAAAGAAGGGTGAAAGAGCTGTCTTATGATATACCTGAATTGGAAGCAGTTCAGGGAAGGTTCACTGCTGATTCCTGGGATGAAGGGAGAAATGGTTGAGCAGGTTGTGCCTTTACTCATTGGAGTTTGGAAGAACGAGATGATCATATTGAAACATATAACTTCCTGAGGAGTTTATTTTTTTTTACTCATTAGTGGGACATAGGTGTCACTGGCTGGCCAGCATTTATTGCCCATCCCCAGTTGCCCTTGTTCAGATGGCAGTTGAGAGTCAACCACATTGCTGTGGATCTGGAGTCACATGTAGGCCAGATCGGGTAAGGATGGCAGATTTCTTGCCCTAAAGGACATTAGTGAACCAGATGGGTTTTTCCGACAATCGACAATGGTTTCATGGTCATCAGTAGATTCTTAATTCCAGATATTTTTATTGAATTCAAATTCCACCATTTGCGTGGTGGGATTTGAACCTGGGCCCCCAGAATATATTATCTGAGTTTCTGGATTAATAGTCTAGCAATAATACCACTAGGCCATCGCCTCCCCTGAATCCCCTCCCCTGGTTTAGCAGGGTAGATTCTGGGAGGATGCCTCCCTTATGGGGGTACATAGAACTAGGGGGCATAGTTTAAAAATAAGAGGCCTCCCATTTAAGATGAAAATGGGGAGGATTTTCCCCTCTCAGGTCATTAGTCTTTACAGAGAGCTCTGAGATTGGGTCATTCAAGGCTGAGTGAGACAAGTTTTCGATTGACACGGGAGTCAATAGTTGGGGGGGGAGGGAGGGTACAGGCAGAAAAGTGGCGTTATGGCCACAAATTAGCCATGATCTTACTGAATGGGCCGAATGGCTGACTTTTGCTTCTTTTCCTTATATGTCCTTATTACAATCTATCACCCCCCCACCACCCTGCTCCTGGCAAATCAATAAAATAAAATGCCCGCTGCTGTTAGAAATTACATGAAATGTCCCAATGATCCCAGAGAACCAAAAGCTGCTCTCCCTTTTGACTGGTGGTGATTTAAACTGAGGGACACCACATCTCGGGCGTGGGGTTGAGGTTGAGAAGGGCCTTCATGAACAACCTCTGCCAGTAGGGGAATTGAAAGTTTAAGGTTAAAGCTTTTTATTAGTGTCACAAGTAGGCTTACATTAACACTGCAATGAAGTTACTGTGAAAACCCCCTGGTCATCACACTCCGGCACCTGTTCGGGCACACTGAGGACGAATTTAGCATGGCCAATGCACCTAACCAGCGCGTCTTTCGGACTGTGGGAGGAAACCGGAGCACCCGGAGGAAACCCACGCAGACACGGGGAGAACATGCAAACTCCGCACAGACAATGACCCAAGCCGGGAATGGAACCCGGGTCCCTGGCGCTGTGAGGCAGCAGTGCTAACCACTGTGCCACCATGCCGCTCCACATTGTCCAGCCAACTGAGCTAAACTAACCTCACAGAGTTGACAATCTTCAGCTTCAGAGTCTCAAGTGCATCAAATCTTGTGATGAAAACTCTCAGCTAACCGCTGCTCCCTGCCCAGATTTATTCCACTAAATATGCATGGTGCATGGTATCAGTAAACAAAATGGTTGTTTCAAGATTCAGCGCAAACATCAGGATTTCTTTAAGCAGGAGATCCTGGGTAATCACACCCTCAGCTATTTACCTTCAGACTCAAGGCTATTGACAGCAGATTGATGTCATTATTGCAGATTGTCATGAGAAACATGACTGACTTCACCTGTGCAAACACTACTCCTTAAAAACAGGAGCAATGATGGTTTCTTTGACTAGAGATTTCAGTTTTTTTTAATATCAGTTTCCATTTTAGCTACTGATCTTTCCACACAACAACATCAAAGGAGTTAACGTCATGGTGCCTGCCCAATCTGAAAGAATCACCTACAATGGGCTGAATGTTGGAGGGTGCGGACATCGGGCTTTCCCAATCTCTCAATCAATTCTAAACCCGTTTTGTTTACGTGGGAAACAGAAACCTCTCTATGGATTTTGTAAACAAGCATTTGTCATTGTTTGCATCATCATGTTCTTAAAGTTGGATAGATGAATAATTCTGTCCTTCCTGTGATACGAGGCAGCATGGTGGCACAGTGGTTAGCACTGCTGCTTCACAGCGCCAGGGACCCGGGTTCGATTCCCGGCTTGGGTCACTGTCTGCGTGGAATCTGCACTTTCTCCCCGTGTCTGCGTGGGTTTCCTCCGGGTGCTCCGGTTTCCTCCCACAGTCGAAAAGGCGTGCTGGTTAGGTGCACTGGCCATGCTAAAATTGGCCATGCTGAACCATAAGAACATGAGGACTAGGAGCAGGAGTAGGCCATTTGGCCCTTCGAGCCTGTTCCACCATTCAGTAAGATAATGACTGATCTACTTGGTGCCCTTAACTCACCTTCCCTGTCTGTCCCCCTATAATCCTCGACTCCCTTATCAATGAAGAACCTGACCAACTCAGTCTTAAGGTATTCAATGACCCAGCCTCCACTGTTCCCTGGATCAGAGAATTCCAGAGACAATGATCCTCTGAGAAGAAATACCTCCATCTTCAATGGGAGACTCCTTATTTTGAAATTGTTCTAGTTCCAGATTACCCCATGAGAGGGAACATCATCATCTACCTTATCAAGTCCCTTCAGAATCTTATATGTTTCAATAAGATCACCTCTTATTCTTCTACTCTCCAATGAATATAGGCCAAGTCTAATC
Organism: Mustelus asterias; assembly: GCF_964213995.1. Classification (NCBI taxonomy): domain Eukaryota; kingdom Metazoa; phylum Chordata; class Chondrichthyes; order Carcharhiniformes; family Triakidae; genus Mustelus; species Mustelus asterias. Next base: position 75,084,054 of record NC_135812.1, on the reverse strand, counting down.
AACCTTTCCTCATAAGACAACTCCTTCAGCCCAGGGATCTGCTTAGTGAACCCTCTCTGACCTGCCTCCAAATTAAATTTCCCTGTGGTTAATAATGAGAGCCGGGGTTTCACAATACGCGGACTGCACAGTTAACTTGATTATTCCACTATCCTGAATCTGTCCAAGTAAATATTTCAGGAAGCTTGATGTGTGGGCTGAATCCAGCTTCAACATACTTTCAATTTCACGGACCAACATTAACTCCCCCATGCGTGTGGTAATAATAATGTTCTTTTTGTGCAAACAAAATCTCATGCTCTTTAAATCAAAAGCCTGAGATTTGCATTAATATGATTAGCAATTATGCCTCTTAGAGTTTCAAAATTTCAGGTTCGAATCCCGCCACGGCAGATGGTGGAATTTGAATTGAATAAAAAATATCTGGAATTAAGAATCTACTGATGACCATGAAACCATTGTCGATTGTCGGAAAAACCCATCTGGTTCACTTAGGTCCTTTAAGAAAGGAAGTCTGCCGCCTGACCTGGTCTGGCCAACATGTCCCTCGGTCCATCTGATTTAGATGACTTGGTTATTTAACAATAGGAGTACTGGCAGCAATGCGCTCTCCGCTGACTCTTTTGGTGGGAGTGGTGGGAAACCCTGCAATCCAAAAATTCCTGGCCCCGGGTTTGAGGAGGGCAAGAAAATGTACAAGGTATCAAGTTCCTCTGCTTTTCCACCCGACTGTCAATGGAGCTGCCACATTTGCCTGAATGCCTGGGGCTGGGTAGGGAGTGTTCACCTCACCCACTTTTCACTGTTGGGAGCTCCGACTGTTTCTTATTTTCATAAATGACAGACACAGAAACTCAATGCAAAGTGCTGAAATTTGCTGATGATACCAAACCAAGAGGAACAATGGAACCAAGCAAAACAGCTTGGAAATGGCAGTGAGTGGGTAAAATAATGATGTGGGGAGATTAATGGAAGGTGAAATATAAATGCAGACTGGTGCAAAGTATTGCATATATAACGGGTAATAAGCAATAGGCATTCTACATAATCTCCATCAATGATAATAAAGTAGCTCAGGATGAAATTCAAGAACGGTAGGGGAGAGATACAAAAGTGTCCAGAGGGGCAATTTTTTCACGCAGAGGGTGGTGAGTGTCTGGAACAAGCTGCCAGAGGTAGTAGTAGAGGCGAGTACAATTTTGTCTTTTAAAAAGCGTTTAGACAATTACATGAGTAAGATGGGAATAGAGGGATATGGGCCAAACGCGGGCAATTGGAACTAGCTTAGAGGTTTAAAAAAAAGGGCAGCATGGACAAGTTGGGCCGAAGGGCCTGTTTCCATGCTGTAAACCTCTATGACTCTATAACACCTACAAGTTAAAACAGTCTGGACACTAAACATGGCCAACCAATGCAGAACAGCAAGTCAACAAAGCCAACAGAACATCGAATGATAAAGTTAGAACAGATGAATAAAAGTCATAAGTCAAGTCACTATCAAACTGTGCAGTCCTCTGGTCAAATTATTCCTCCAGTGCTTGGTCAAGTTCTGGTTATAAGTTTATTTATTAGTGTCACAAGTAGGCTTACATTAACACTGCAATGAAGTTACTGTGAAAATCCTCCAGTTGCCACACTCTGGCGCCTGTTCGGGTACACTGAGGGAGAATTTAGCATAGCCAATGCACCTAACCAGCAAGACTTTCGGACCATGGGAGGAAACCGGAGCACCCGGAGGAAACCCACGCAGACACGGGGAGAGCATGCAGACTCCGCAAAGACAGTGACCCAAGCCAGCAATCGAACCTGGTCCCTGGTGCTGTGAGACAGCAGTGCTAACCACTGACCACTGCCGCCCATGGTGCATTGAGGTTACTAAGACAAGAGAGAGCCAGTCAAGCAGTGAAAGGAATGCAGAAAGAGCATGGTTTGACTTATGAGTAAAGGTGAAATAAACCCCAGGTTTCCAGCCTATAACGGGGACACATAAACACAGCAAAGTGGTGAAATTTACTGATGATACCAAACCGAAGGGAGCAATGGAACCGAGTGAAACAGCTCAGAAATGACAGAGTTGGGTAGAAAATATAGAAAATATTTGAAATAGATGAATCTAGAATAATATTTTAAATTATGAGAGTAGGACAGAGGAATATTGTGAGCAGTAAGAGACATTTCGTACTGATATTAAGAGCTTCTTCATGAAGTGAATAATGAACACTTGAACTGTACTCCCTGGTAGTTACTACTGGTATATGAGCTGAACGATCATCCCCTTCTGTAATTATCTTGGAATAAAAGAATGAGAACTCTGAAGAGAACAGTTACACCATCTCAAAACGAATCCGTTTCCAATTTAAACTACTGACTCTTTGAATCATTATAAATAGTCCTTAACCATCAAAGGTTTCAGTCATTTTAAAATCCACCTCCTCTCCCTGTCAATATACTGGAGGAAAGTTCCACAGATGTTTGCCATCCTCCATTATCCCCACGCTAAAGGCCATTTTTTTAGACACGATTTATTTTCAACAGAGATTTCCTTCCTTCTTCAGCAGGCTCACCCACAGTCCATGTCATAGGTTGAAGCTTGGCCAGCCTTATGATTGGCTCAAGCTGTACGATGCTGATATTAGTCAAAGTAAGTCTTACAATGCAGCAAAGAGGCAACAGTGGGTGGAATTCTCCAGCCCCTCCCCACTCTCTCCAATCCCGGGTTTTCCCAAGGCGGAGGCAGTTCGCCATCAGGACCACAGTCGACAACGATTTACATTCCTCGTCCCCACCGCCATTAAAAATAACAATTCCATTTCTACAAAGTCTCATCAAATATGAAATCCATACATTTGGGTCCACGATGAATGCAGTTTTTATATGCTCTGCTCAGCATGATGTTGCTGTATACATTTCCGTGGCACACATTTTCTGAAATCTACTATGGAACCCATAATGGGAGTCGACTTAGGGAAGGGCTGGAGAATTCTGCCCATAATGTTTTTTGATTTGATTTATTATTGTCACATGTACTGTGAAAAGCATTGTTTCTTGCGCATGATATAAACAAAGCATACCGTTCATAGAGAAGGAAAGGAGAGGATGCAAAATGTAGTGTTCCAGTCATAGCTAGGGTGTAGAGAAATATCAACTAAATGCGAGGGAGGTCCATTCAAAATTCTGATGGCAGCAGGGAAGAATCTGTTCTTGAATTGGTTGGTACGTGATCTCAGACTTTTGTATCTTTTACCCGACGGAAGAAGGTGGAAGAGAGTATGTCCGGGGTACGTGGAGTTCTTGAATATGCTGGCTGCTTTTTCGAGGCAGCGGAAAGTGTAGCCAGAGTCAATGGAGGGGAGGCTGGTTTACGTGATGAACTGGGATTTGTTCACGACCCTTTGTAGTTTCTTGCAGTCTTGGACAGAGCAGGAGCCATACCAAGCTATGATACAACCAGAAAGAATGCTTTCTATGGTGCATCTATAAAAGTTGGTGAGAGTTGTAGCGGACATGCCAAATTTCCTTAGCCTCCTGAGAAAGTAGAGGTGTTGGTGGGCTTTTTTTAACTATAGCGTCGGCATGGAGGGACCAAAACAGATTGTTGGTGATCTGGACACCTAAAAACCTGAAGCTCTCGACCATTTCCAATTCGTCCCCGTTGATGTGGACAGGGGCATGTCCTCCACTACACTTCCTGATGTTGAGGACTATCTCCTTCATTTTGTTGACATTGAGGGAGAGAGATTATTGTCATCACACCAGTTCACCAGATTCTCTATCTCTTTCTGTACTCCGTCTCGTCACTGAGATCCGACCCACTACGTTGGTGTCATCAGTGTTGCTGGACATTAATCTTACCAACATGGTACTGCAAAAATATATTAAGTACATTTCTTTGAAAACCGAGTCACTTTATTTCACCTTTCCATGATGTAATTGAATATGATTCAATCCATCATCTCCATTACCCTCAGTACAATTACTGCCCCTACTCTAGTATGGATTTGGTTTTGCTTCATTTTCCACTATCACATTATCTCATTACTACCCAAGCACAAATCTCAATCAAGATAAGCTTTAAAATTCAAACTCAAATTTCACACTGTGTTAGTGGCCCTACATTTAAAAGGGAATTCTCTGAACTCTATACTGATCACATTAAATACTGGGATATAGAACCTTGATTACTTCACCATCGCTTTAAATTTCAATTAGCTCCTGTGTCTGCTGGGCAGAAACCTGCGTCTCCTCGGGATGCAGTGTAACACGATAAGACAATGAGCTGTTTGTATGCTTGACTGTCTGAACCTATTATAACATCAAGGTGTCCTTAATGCATCTCCTGTATCTTCCAGTGATAAATAGTAGTTATCAGAGATTAGGCAGTCCCCATCAGCTTGTATCTATTGTAGTGTGACTGGATTAAACTCTTAATTTGCAAAAATATACTTTATTCATAAAATAAAATATCAAAAAGAACAAAGCTTTTCAGAATTATCATTGCAGAACATGCAATGCTATTCAATCAAAATGATATTCAATTTTTCTACATAAGATGACTCTGCAGTGCCTCAATACAGTTGTGAGACATCTAATATTTACTATATGCACTCAATGTTAGGCATATAGTCTGAGGGGCTCTGTACAGTTTCCAGCCCCTTGGTGCACTATGGCCAAAAGGAGGCCTTTCCGCATTGTGTCTTTGCAGTGTTTACCCCATGATTTAGTTCCTCAGCACGTAGTCTTGGTCCTTGGAATTTTTTTTATTCATGGGACATGGGCATCACTGGCTGTCCAGCATTTATTGCCCTTGAACTGAGTGGCTTGCTAGGTCAATTCAGAGGACAGTTTAGTGTCATTGCAGTGACTCTGGACTCATGTGTAGGCCAGACCAGGTAAGGACAGCAGATTTTCTTTTCCTAAAGGACAGTAGTGAACCAGATGGGTTTTTCCCGACAATTGACAACAGTTTCACGGCCATCAGTATAGATTCTTCATTCCAGATATTTTTTATTGAATTCAAACTCCATCATCTGCTGTTAGCACTGCTGCCTCACAGCACCAGGGACCCAGGTTCGATTCCCGGCTTGGGTCACTCTTTGTGTGGAGTTTGCACATTCTCCCCATACTGCGTGGGTTTCCTCCGGGTGCTCCGGTTTCCTCCCACAGCCCAAAGATTTGCGGGTTAGGTGGATTGGCCATGCTAAATTGGCCCTTAGTGTCAGGGGGATTAGCTAGGGTAAATGCATGGGGTTATGGGGATAGGGCCTGGGTGGGATTGTGGTTGGTGCAGACCCGATGGGCCGAATGGCCTCCTTCTACACTGTAGGATTCTATGTTTCAAACCTGGGTCCCCAGAAGATTAGTTAAGTTTCTGGATTAATAGTCTAGCGATAATGCCAACGGGCCATCACGTCCCCAATGTGTCAGTCTACAACACTTGGTGATTGACAACTCTTTAAACTGGAAGACCAACTGGATTAAACTAACAATGACAATAATGGGTGCAATCCTTCAGTCCCCTGCGAAGGGGTTTCCCGCAGTGGAGGCAGGTTGCCATCGACGGCGAGATGCCGATGGCGATTTACATTCCTCGCTAATGCCGCTGTTGGGGAATCTGTGGCAGGGGACGACTTTGGAAAGGGCTGGGGAATTTCGCCCAATGTGACTGAAGCCTTTCCAAATGGAGAACAATCTGAACAAAAGACCAGGGTAAAGGTCACACACCTCACAGCCACGTGCCTTAATCTCAAAACAGTCAACATGGTCCATACATATTATTAATACGATGGAGCCTCCCACTTTCCTTGATGCCTAAGGCTTTCTAAATGTAGTCTCTATTTATTTAAAAACAGACAAATAAAATAGCAGAGACCCACATGACATTTGCAGTCAAATTAGTGTCATTATTGCAACAGTACTTCTTTAAATAGAGGATGTCTACTTCGTTCATCCTTAAGTCTTTATCAGAACCAAGGCCTCTCACTCTGGAGACTGCATGTAAAGCTGTCTATGTGTAAAAACAGGCTTCGGAATATAAATACAAAATTTGTCAGGAGTTTGACCTTGTGACTTGTTTATAGTCACAGTATATAAAAATCTAATTAGAAATTGTTTCCTTGCGAATTGAAAAGGCAGGTTTACATTTGATTGACTCAATATTGTTCAAGGAATAAACACTCGATTTCCTTGAGTTTCAGCATCTACCATCCAGGAAAACAACTTCCCGACTCCCAATCTTGTTCGTCACAACGTCCTTGTTTAGGATTCAAGTTTCATGGCAACTGCTCCTTCCTTCAGTCTGAGTCTATGCAGCAACATGCCCATTAGCCTATGCAGAAGCTCTGGAGGCTATAGACTGTTATCATCGTCTTCGCCTATAGAATCGATGCTGATGTATTCTTTAAATTCATCTGGCAGCTTTTCGAAACTTCCCTCAAATCTGGTGAAATTTCTTTTTGAGCACCAAATATAGCTTTTGAATAAGTTGCATCGAATAATTTTCTGTGCTGTTTTGCCACATTTAACCAATTCCACCATCTCTTCCAGCTTTCTCATGCCAGATATCCTTCCCAAGCCACTCTTGACATCCCCTCCCTCCCATCAATCTCATTCCCTCCCTCACAGAAACAACCTCTCCAATCAGGTTTCTCCCTCTTCCCTTCTGCTGAGTTTGTTCAGCAAAATCTCCCACCAACCATTGGCAGTCACATGTGATCAATCCACTACATGCCCTGTGCACCTTTCCCTGCACCAGGCACTGTGTCCACCAAATAACTGCCCAGAAAAATGCATTTCTTCAACATGGAAAATAGGAGCAGGAATAGGCCATTCAGCCCTTCAAACCTGCTCCGCCATTCAACATGATCACAGCTGATCCTCTATCTCAACACCATGCTCTCCTCACACCCCTCAACACCTTTAGATTTAGAAATATTTCTGTTTCTTTCTTAAATATATCCAGTGTCTGGGTTTCCACAGCCTTCTGCGATAGAGAATTTCACAAGTTCGCCACCTTGAGTGAAAACAATTCCCCTCATCTCAGTCCTAAATGGCCTATCCTGTATCCTGTGACTGTAACCACCTCCCACGCCACCCCCCCCCCCCCCACCTCCCACCCCCCCACACCCCCACCACCACCCATCCCTCCCTCCCGGTCAGAAGAAACAACATCCCTGCACTCAGTCTGTCCAGCCCTGTCAGAATTTTAAACGATTCACTGAGACCCCCTCCCATTCTTTGATGTTTCAATGAATAAAGGTCTAACTGACCAATTAAAATATTCCAAACAGCAAAAAACTGGTTATTACTTTTATGCATGAGAGTAACTTTGGAGAGTATTTTCCATAAATAAATAATGTATTCACTAACGAAAATCCTTTACTTACTTTCTTCCTCATCTGCTAATTATTTCATATTTTTAAAATGCCCACAGACTTCCTGATGCACAACCATGGTGGCACAGCGGTTAGCATTGCTGCCTCACAGCGCCAGGGACCCGGGTTCGATTCCCGGCTTGGGTCACTATCTGTGCGGAGTCTGCACCTTCTCCTTGTGTCTGCGTGGGTTTCCTCTGGGTGCTCCGGTTTCCTCCCACAGTCCGAAAGATGTGCAGGTTAGGTTGATTGCCCATGCTAAATTGCCGCTTAGTGTCTAAAGATGTGTAGGTTAGGTGGATTAGCCATGGCAAATGCATGGGGCTGTGGGGACAGGTTGGGGGGGGGGGGGGGGGGGGGAGATGGTCTTGGGTAAGATAATCTTTCAGACAGTCAGTGAAGGCTCGGTGGGTTGAACGGCCTCCTTCTGCACTGCAGGGATTCTAAGGAACTTCTTAAATCAGTGCTTAGAAATGTAATAAATGAATTAAGAGCATGTGAAGTAGGAGCAGGAATAGACCGTATGCCCTGGCAAGCCTGCTCTTCATTCAATATGATCATGGCTGACCTTGGGCTTCAACATCCCCTCCACTGCCCGCTCCTGATACCCACTGTTTCCTTGATAGACCAAAAACCTGTCTGTCCCAGCCGTACATGTATTCAACAATTGAGCATCCAGTCCTCTGGAGTTTCAATTACATTTGAATGAGTGCAAGAGTGATCCTGACCAACAAAATAATCTTTAAGACAACTGGATATTTTTCTCTAACAACGCTTAGACAATAGCAGTACTCATTTCCTTCTCAGCTACCCTCCTCTAGTAAATAAAACTACATAACTTCCCTAACTGTCCGCAGCTATTTTAGATTTGAGATTTGAGTATTAATGGGAAATAAGCAGCCAGCATAATCAAGGACCTCACGCACCCCGGACATTCTCTCTTCCACCTTCTTCCTTTGGGAAAAAAATACAAAAGTCTGAGGTCACGTACCAACCGACTCAAGAACAGTTTCTTCCCTGCTGCCATCAGACATTTGAATGGACTAATCTAACATTAAGCTGATCTTTCTCTACACCCTAGCTATGACTGTAACACTACATTCTGCACTTTCTCCTTTCCTTCTCTATGAACAGTATGCTTTGTCTGTATAGCGTGCAAGAAACAATATTTTTCACTGTATACTAATATATATGACAATAATAAATCAAATCAAATCGCGTCAATTTGGGGTTTAACTTATTCAAACAAGCACAGCTCATGTTAGATGTCTATATATAACTGAGCACAGCCTGTAAACATACAGCCTCTAACATCCAACTGATTTGTGAACTGACTTCGCAAGCAGTTCAAGGAAAACAATCAATCATGTGTCAAAAAAAATCAGGATGATTGTGTGACCCTCATGTATATCAGTAAAAAAAACACAATCTACAACATTTTCTTAAGCAGTAACCTACTGTTGTAACCTACAACTAATTGCATACTTTTCCCAATCATGAAATGTTGCTGGATTTACAACATACTCTGAAGTGAGTTATTTTATATGATCCACGGGAAATTAACGATTCCAGTGGATGATGTAGATAATTGCTGGCAGAGTTGGGACACAAGCAATGATAAGTAGGAAGGTCCTCCAAGTGAGTTCCATGACCTGGTGAACAGTGATATCAGGATTTATTTTGTACATTGATAAAACAGAAGACCACCTACTCCAGCATAATAACTTGCTGCATCAAACGCCAGCCATTGATATATGGCTTCTAAACGAAAACCTTCCGTATGTTTGCTTTGTGAGAACATTTACTAACCTGCTTTCTTCTGTTAATAGTTAATATCTCACCTCTGTGCTTGCACTCATCAGGGCATTCACAAGAATACGATGCAAGGGAAATCAAAACATTGATCGTGTATGAGAAGAGTGCAGAACGGTTGGCAAGTGGATTCAGATTGGTGGAGACATTGCCATGGAGAATACACCAGTTAATAGTGACTGACAGTTAACTGCCAAACATTGTTTGAAATTTAAACCAGGCAGTTTGATTCAGACTGGTTAAGGCATTGCCCCGAGGAATGAACCAGTGAATTACTGTCTCCTATTTTCTTTCGCTGAAACAGGTGCAATGTGCGCAAGTTATTTTTGTCTGCAAAGAACAGGGCTCTTTGTATTAATATATGTACCTTCCAGTACGTGCAAATGTGCCACACTGCAGGTCTGACTGAATCTTAAATTGGTTGTCAGCATAATTCTTAGCACACTGAAGATTATTTAGCAAATGTTGTCTAATCGCAGAATCACAATGTTGGACACCGTGGTTTGAGTTTTGCAAACAGGGGCTGGTTGGAAGGTACTTTAAAGAAGAGGGCAGCTCAAGATGAATAATCATTCAATTTCCCCACAGGGAGAAGTGCAAGGCCTCCACTTAATGATTGCCTCCAGCAATGTGGTTCAGATCTACAATTCACTATCTGAGGAAATCATAGCCCAATCCTAGATCACTGCATGACTCAGCTAGTGAGAGTTCAGTAACGCTGTAACGCCATAGTGACAATCCCATCTTGAATAACAGTGTGCAGGGATTACTGATGGCTAGTGATGGGCGGCACGGTGGCACAGTGGTTAGCACTGCTGCCTCACAGCTCCAAGGACCTGGATTCGATTCCCAGCTTGGGTCACTGACTGTGCGGAGTTTGCACGTTCTCCCCGTGTTGGCGTGGGTTTCCTCCAGGTGCTCCGGTTTCCTCCCACAGTCCAAAGATGTGCGGGTTAGGTGAATTGGCCAAGTTAAATTCCCCCTTAGTGTCCCAGGATGCGTAGGTTAGAGGGATTAGTGGGGTAAATATGTGGGATTATGGGGATAGGGTCTGAGTGGGATTGTTGTTGGTGCAGACTTGATGGGCCAAATGGCCTCTTTCTGCACTGCAGGGATTCTATGTTTCTATTTTAATTATGAAAATGTCTTGGTATTCACAGGCAGAACATGGAAAATAGGATGCATAAGTGCCACATGTTTTTGTTTGAAGAGGAACAAATATAAAATATCAACACATTAGAGCTAATAGTACTGGAAAACCAATAAGTCTTCATGGTCCGACGCCGGAATGCTTACCCTGTATCTTCTCTCTGTTTATAGCTGCAATATTATACAGGAAATGCCAATAAGGTTCTTTTACAAGAAGAAAAAAATTTGTTCTAAAAAACAAGCTTACTTCCTGTAATTCTTACCCAATAAGGCAGAGTGCATATCACGCCGGTTAAAATAAATGCACTTCAGTTTGCTAGATTTTTCTGAATGCCAGAATGCCAGAGTAGCATTAAATATCATCCACAACTTTCAATTTGTTAGCATCAAAAAATATAAATCCATTCAAGATCATCCAGCCCAAACAAAATTAATGTCTCACTTACCCTAGACCGAGATCTATTATATTGCCAAAAATGCACTTATATAAAACTCTGCATCTGCGCACAATGTTTGGCACTCTCATTTCCTGTGTTATGATTTGCTTTTACAACAACAATACTTGGTGTTATAAAGTTAAAGTTTATTTATTAGTGTCACGAGTCAGCTTTCATTAACACTGCAATGAAGTTACTGTGAAAATCCCCTAGTCGCCACACTCCGGCGCCTGTTCGGGTACACTGAGTGAGAATTTAGCATGGCCAATGCACCTAACCGGCACGTCTTTCAGACTGTGGGAGGAAACCCACGCAGATACGGGGAGAATGTGCAGACTCTGCGCAGACAGTGACCCAAGGCTGGGAATTGAACCCTGGACCCTGGCGCTGTGAGGCAGCAGTGCTAACCACTGTGCCACCCTTGATGTAATTAGCCCTCTTGAGGCAATTCACAGGAGGATTTTAAAGCAAAAAGTTGACAATAAGCCACATAAGTGGGTCGGATCTCAAACAATGACGAGACGGAGTAGAGGAAAGTGACAGAGAATCTGGTGAACTGGGGCGGCGACAATAATCTCTCCCTCAATGTCAACAAAACGAAGCAGATAGTCATCGACTTCAGGAAGTGTAGTGGAGAACATGCCCCTGTCTACATCAATGAGGACGAAGTAGAAATGGTCGAGAGCTTCAAGGTTTTAGGTGTCCAGATCACCAACAACCTGTCCTGGAGCCCCCATTACGACACTATAGTTAAGAAAGCCCACCAACGCCTCTATTTTCTCAGAGGACTAAGGAAATTTGGCATGTCCACTACGACTCTCACCAACCTTGACAGATGCACCATAGAAAGCATTCTTTCTGGTTGTATCACAACTTGGTATGGCTCCTGCTCCGTCCGAGACGGCAAGAAACTATAAAGTGTCGTGAAGGAAGCCCAGTCCATCATTCAAACCAGCCTCCCTCCGTTGACACTGTCTACACTTCCCACTGTCTCGGAAAAGCAGCCAGCATAAATACGGGACCCCACGCACCCCAGACATGCTCTCTGTCTGAGAACAAGTACCAACCAACTCCAAACCAGCTTCTTCCCTGCTGCCATCAGACTTTTGAATGGATCTACCTCACATTAAGTTGATTTTTCTATACACCCTAGCTATGACTGTAACACTACATTCTGCACACTCCTTCTCTATGTGCGGTATGCTTTGTCTGCATATCGTGCTAGAGGTTTCACAACACCAGGTTAAAGTCCAACAGGTTTATTTGGTAGCACAAGCCACAAGCTTTCGGAGTGCTGCTCCTTCATCAGGTGAGTGGAAGTTCTGTTCACAAACAGGGCATATAAAGACACAAACTCAATTTACAAAATAATGGTTGGAATGCGAGTCTTTACAGGTAATCAAGTCTTAAAGGTACAGACAATGTGAGTGGAGAGAGGGTTAAGCACAGGTTAAAGAGATGTGTATTGTCTCCAGCCAGAACAGTTAGTGAGATTTTGCAAGCCCAGGCAAGTCGTGGGGGTTACAGATAGTGTGACATGAACCCAGGATCCTGGTTGAGGCCATCCTCATGTGTGCGGAACTTGGCTATCAGTTCTGCTCAGCGATTCTGCGTTGTCGTGTGTCGTGAAGGCCTGATCAATGAACACCGCTCGACAATCACCAGGCAGGAGTGTTCTCTTCCTGTTGGGGAACACTTCAGCAGTCACGGGCATTCAGCCTCTGATCTTCGGGTAAGCATTCTCCAGGGCGGTCTTCACGACACACGACAACGCAGAATCGCTGAGCAGAAACTGATAGCCAAATTCCGCACACATGAGGACGGCCTCAACCGGGATCTTGGGTTCATGGCACATAATTGTAACCCCCACGACTTGCCTGGGCTTGCAAAATCTCACTAACTGTCTTGGCTGGAGACAATACATATCTCTTTAACCTGTGCTTAACCCTCTCTCCATTCACATTGTCTGTACCTTTAAGACTTGATTACCTGTAAAGACTCGCATTCCAACCATTATTTTGTAAATTGAGTTTGTGTCTTTATATGCCCTGTTTGTGAACAGAACTGCCACTCACCTGACGAAGGAGCAGCGCTCTGAAAGCTTGTGGCTTGTGCTACCAAATAAACCTGTTGGACTTTAGCCTGGTGTTGTGAGACCTCTTACTGTGCCTACCCCAGTCCAACAGCGGCATCTCCACATCATGCAAGAAACAATACTTTTCACTGTATACCAATGCATGTGACAATAATGAACCAAATCAAATCAAAACATAACGAGATATCAGGGCAGATGGCAAAAGAGCTTGGTCACTGGAGTCTAAGGAGAAAAGGGAGCACAGAGGTGGAGAGATTTATAGAGGCAATTCCAGGTCTAAGGGATCCTGGCAGCCGACAGAACGGACACCAATGGAAGAGTGATTAAAATCGGTGAAGCTGACCAGAGGAGTGCGGGTGTCCCAGAGCACTCTGCCACTTTATTATTCTGCCTCTCTCCGGTTTCCTGCTCCCTCTTCCTACCACAATCCCATTCGTCACTCGATTGCATTTGGAAATGTGCCACTCTCTCTCCACAGACTGTTCAGTCTCAGCTTGGCCCCTGTGTAGGGACCTGTGTCAGGCCCTACCATTAAACCTGGGGACATGGGAGGGGGGGCTGGCTCCCATATTTGATGCCACTGTACCCACCTTCTCCAACTCAAAGTGAAAAAGAATAAAAATGACAGCAATAAAGATAAAGGAAAAGGAAAGCAAACATTGAGCAAAGCGGAAAAGTAGAAGCCAAACAGGAGGAAAACAGGAGAGAAACAGGAGAAACACAGAGAGAAACAGTGTTGTGTTTCAGAACTTGTTGAACCGAAACGTTTTGAATGAGCAAAATGTTACACTTGTGTTGTGTTTGAATACACGAAGTATTCACACAAGTACAAAAAGGCACTGAAATGATATATGGTTTAATTACTCCAGAATCAGCTTGGTATTGTTTCCCCATAGACTGAAACAATTTGTTAACCCATCTAACGACTGGTAAACATCCCACACTCAATATGGTTGGGAAGCCTCAAATAAATCAGTTTAACGATTCACAAATAGCTTTACCTCACTAATGGTCTCTTGGTCTGACTGCAGTAAAGAGTGAAGCACACATGGAAATGTCATGAACAACCAGTTCAGGTTACAATTGAAAACTGTTGTTATGTTAAGCCCCAGGGCTATGCTATCACATATTAGGTATTGGTATATGGTACTATACTCAGATTACTTATAGGAGTGACTAGACTGTTTGTACCCAGGTGATTATCTAAATCAACTTTATAACAACTGGCAATGAGTTGACAAAGGTTAGAGCAAAACCGTTTGCACTGATTTAATATAAGCAATGCTGTGGATATCTGCTAGATTTAACCGTTAAATCATCTGGGATGCCACATCGCTTCAAACAGAAACCGAGAAATAGGACAGTTTTATATGTCATGGCATCCCTCTCTACTATAAAACAATTTGAGGCACAGTGGTTAGCGCTGCTGCCTCACAGCGCCAGGGACACGGGTTCAATTCCGGCCTCGGGTCACTGTCTGTGTGGAGTTTGCACATTCTCCCCGTGTCTGCGTGGGTTTCCTTTGGGTGCTCTGGTTTCCTCCCACAGTCCAAAGATATGCGGGTTAGGTTGATTGGCCATGCTATATTGACGCTAGTTTCAGGGGGATTAGCAGGGTAAATTTGAGGGGTTATGGGAATAGGGCCTGGGTGGGATTGTGGTCAGTGCAGACTCGATGGGCTGAATGGCCTCCTTCTGCACTGTAGGAATTCTATGATTCTCCTATTTTTTCTGCCTTCTTCCCTTACTGGGAACTCGTTTTTAACTTCTCTCTGTCCTCTCTGTCTCTCTCATTTCTGTAAGAAGTCTCACAACACCAGGCTAAAGTCCAACAGGTTTATTTGGTAGCACAAGCTTTCGGAGTGTCACTCCTTCTTCAGGTGAGTGAGGAGTTGTGCTCACAAACTGGGCATATATAGACACAAACTCAATTTACAAGATAATGGGTGGAATGTGAGTCTTTGCAGGTAATCAAGTCTTAAAATTACAATGTGAATTGAGAGAGGATTAAACACAGGTTAAAGACATGTGTATTGTCTCCAGCCAGGACAGTTAGTGAGATTTTGCAAGCCCAGGCAAGTCATGGGGGTTACAGATAGTGTGACATGAACCCAAGATCCCGGTTGAGGCCATCCTCATGTGTGCGGAACTTGGCTATCAGTTTCTGCTCAGCGATTCTGCGCTGTCATGTGTCGTGAAGGCCGCCTTGGAGAACACTTACCTGAAAATCAGAGGCTGAATGCCCGTGACTGCTGAAGTGTTCCCCGACAGGAAGAGAACACTCCTGCCTGGTGATTGTCGAGCGGTGTTCATTCATCCGTTGTCGTAGCGTCTGCATGGTTTCCCCAATGTACCATGCCTCAGGACAACCTTTCCTGCAGCGTATCAGGTAGACAACGTTGGCCGAGTCGCAAGAGTATGTACCGTGTACCTGGTGGATGGTGTTCTCACGTGAGATGATGGCATCCGTGTCGATGATCCGGCACGTCTTGCAGAGGTTGCTGTGGCAGGATTGTGTGGTGTCGTGGTCACTGTTCTCCTGAAGGCTGGGTGGTTTGCTGCGGTCAATGGTCTGTTTGAGGTTGTGCGGTTGTTTGAAGGCAAGAAGTGGGGGTGTGAGGATGGCCTTGGCAAGATGGTCGTCTTCATCGATGACACGTTGAAGGCTCCGTTGGAGATGTCGTAGCTTCTCCGCTCCGGGGAAGTACTGGACGACGGGACACGGCGGACAGAGTACCCTTCGTCGTCCAGTACTTCCGCGGAGCGGAGAAGCTACGACATCTTCTCCGGAGCCTTCAACATGTCATCGATGAAGATGAACATCTCACCAAGGTCATCCCCACACCCCCACTTCTTGCCTTCAAACAACTGCACAACCTCAAACAGACTACCCAGCCTTCAGGAGAACGGTGAACACGACACCACACAACCCTGCTACAGCAACTTCTGCAAAACGTGCCGTATCATTGACATGGATGCCATCATCTCACGTGAGAACACCATCCACCAGGTACAGGGTACATACTCTTTCGACTCGGCCAACGTTGTCTACCTGATACGCTGCAGGAAAGGATGTCCTGAGGCATGGTACATTGGGGAAACCATGCAGACGCTACGACAACGAATGAATGGACAACGCTCAACAATCACCAGGCCGGAGTTGTTCCCTTTCTGTCAGGGAGCACTTCAACAGTCACGGGCATTCAGCCTCTGATCTTCGGGTAAGCATTCTCCAATGCGGCCTTCACGACACACGACAACGCAGAATCGCTGAGCAGAAACTGATAGCCAAGTTCCGCACACATGAGGACGGCCTCAACCGGGATCTTGGGTTCATGTCACGCTATCTGCAACCCCCACGCCTTGCGTGAGCTTGCAAAATCTCAGTAACTGTCCTGGCTGGAGACAATACACACCTCCTTAACCTGTGCTTAACCCTCTCTCCACACACATTGTCTGTACCTTTAAGACTTGATTACCTGTAAAGACCCGCATTCCAACCATTATCTTGTAAAATGAATTTGTGTCTATATATGCCCTGTTTGTGAACACAGTTCTTCACTCACCTGAAGAAGGAGTGACACTCCGAAAGCTTATGCTACCAAATAAACCTGTTGGACTTTAACCTGGTGTTGTGAGACTTCTTACTGTGCCCACCCCAGTCCAACGCCGGCATCTCCACATCATGTCTCTCATTTCTCCCAGGATCTTTGCGTGTTTTTGAGTTTTTGCTTATTGAGTGGGCGCATGGGGCCTTTTGTCTTCAACTCCAAGTCCCATTGGTCACACACATGGGCCTGACCAACATCAAAAAATCGAAACCGCGCATGTGTGGCTCTTTCCCAGCTGGCACATGTGCAGGAGACCCAAGATTCGTCAGATCTTGGAGATACCAAACACAGAGCTTAAGACAAAGGTTAGTCTTGGTTTAATTACATGAATTTTGAATCATTTTGAATTTTTTTGTGCACACTTGGGGGATCACTTCACGGCACACTGGTTGGGAACCACTGGAATATGAAACAGCTGTGGTATATTTACAGTTCAGCATATGTTTGCCATCGTAATTATATGTTCCTTGACATGCACAATAAGGAGAAGAGGCATATTGTGCACTGCAATTATTATTTAATAATGTAGCTTGACTGATATAAGCAGGTATATTATCATCTACTTTGGACAATGCAACTCATACTGAGTTCCTACTGGACTTTGTCTTAACTGCTAAACACCTAATACATAGAAAACATGAATCTAAAGAGCTTGCCAGTTTTTGGTACTGCATTAACTGTTACAAACACATACAGGGAATAATCCTTTTGTTAATAAAAAGCTGGATAACCCAATATTCTTCTGCAAGTATGGAATGAATGTTCTTTTCTAACCAACTGTTTCCACATTAATGTTCGAAATGAGCTGGCTTTCCTTAATGTTTATTGTTGTGCAACAGATTCACCAGATAAGCAAAACTGTAACCTGACCTCTTTTCTCCTGATATTAGGGAAAAATTAATCATCATCTATCTCCAAGTTCCCCTCCAAGCCACATACCATCCTGACTTGGAAATGTATTCCACAGAGCGGCACTTTGGCACAGTGGTTAGCACTGCTGCCTCACAACGCCAGAGACCCGGGTTCAATTCCAGCCTCGGGTCACTGTCTGTGTGGAGTTTGCAGGTTCTTTCCATGTCTGCATGGGTTTCCTCCGGTGCTCTGGCTTCCTCCCACACTCCAAAGATGTGCTGCTTAGGTCAATTGGCCATGCTAAATGTGTGGTGTTATGGGGATAGGGCGGGCAGAGTCGGTGCAGACTTATGAGCTGAATGGCCTCCTTCCACACTGTAGGATTCTGTGATTCCTTCACTGTCACTGAGTCAAAATCCTGGAACCCTTCCTAACAACACTGTGGGTTCAAGAATGTGACTCACCACCTTCTCAATGGCAATTAGGGATGGGCGATAAATGCCAACCTAGTGTGGCAATATAATCAGGGCCTAGTTTTAAGGCTGATTAAATTGGATATCCTAAATTAAAGAATTGGGCATATTAAAATCAAACACACTCAAACCTCGGGCAGGCCAGACTGGACGAAAGTCAAATATACAAAGACACATGTCTGGGCCTGGCCCATCAATCACCCATCAAGCATCATTGCACTCTACTGAGACCCAGCAGGAGATCATTGCACCCATTGAAATGCACTGGCCTATTGTCAGATGCCCAGATCAGGCCAGACTTTCTGTCACCTAGAGTTCCTGCAGTTAACTTATCTGGCAACAGGTTACATGTAAATAACACCATGGTGATGGACACCGGGGGGGGGCGGGCTCCAGTATCCTGTCAGGCAGACATCAAGAAACCCACTGGGTACTGGGACCCCCTCCCGGGACTTCATTGGCCGGAAATCAGAGAAATTTCTGGAAAGGCAGGCAGGGGGATAAAGGTACGCGCCTCAGACACACCAGGAGCAAAGACTCAACGAGGGAGGCGACCTTGACCATCTGGAAGACTGACCAGAGAAGGAAGGAAGGAAGAAGCTGCCATCGAGACTCACCTTCGTGACGACGGACCAGAGGGACTCAGAGAATCGGGCCTGCAGTTCAACCAAACCATCTTTGTGGATAGTGTACTTGAATCTGGGGTATCCTCTTGTTTTATGTTGGTAATTTAAGGGTTAATATTGGCATTATTAATAAACTTATTGAACCTTTACTTGTGTTTGTCCTTTGTCCATCTTGCCAATAAGGGCACCGGGGTAAACCTTTAAGTAAACTGGTCGAAAGTATCTGAGAATTACAGGTACAACACTAGCCAGTGATGCTCATATCCCATGAATGAATAAAAAAAAACATGCAATACCAATCTCGATTCAGATACCAGCTTTCTGTGCTGTTTACTTTTGGCATTGGTTGGTCCTCTTTTATTCCCACCACTGAGACATTTGCGCTCCTCTAATTCTGGTCTCTTTCATCCTCTATTTGAATCCTCAATTTGAATTGCTTCACCATTGGCAGCTGTGCCTTCAGCTGACTGGGTCTCAAGCTCTCGAATTCCTTTCATACACCTCTCTGCCTCACTACCTCAGTTTCCTCCTTTAAGACAAGTAATTCTTAAAACCTACCCCCTTGACCAAGCTTTTGGTCATCCGACTAATATCTCCTTATGTGCCTTGGTGTCATACTTTGGTTTACAATATTCTTGTGAAGCGCCTTGGGGCATTTCAGAGGGTGGTGGATCTGTGAAATTCATTGCCACAGAGGGCTGTGGAGGCCAGGTCATTGAGTGTCTTTAAGACAAGAGATAAATAGGTTCTTGATCAGTAAGGGGATCAAGGGTTATGGGGAGAAGGCAAGAGAATGGGGATGAGAATCAGCCATGATTGAATGGCGGAGCAGACTCGATGGGCCGAATGGCCTAATTCTGCTCCTATATCTTATGGTCTTATTTCATTACATTAATTGTGCTATATAAATATACGTTGGCCAGAATTCTCCAACCTCATCCGCGGCTGGGATTCTCCGGTCTCGCTGCAGTGAATGGAGATTTGACTGAGCACCAAATTCTCCATTTTCGCTGGCAGCGGTGGGGAGGCATCTGACATTGGAGAATTTGGGCTTTTGTTGTTGTCCAAGTTACTTTGTCCCTTCTCTTTATCAGATGTCCCTGCCTATGGGTGAGGTAACCTGCTCCCAGATGGTGCTCCACATGGGCTAGTCACTGGGAGAAGCATCAGAATGGCCACGTTTCACTCTCCGAATCTCATTCCCCCAGTAAGACCAGAATCACAGAGTGTTGGTACCAACACAGCAGCTCTCCACAACACTGCAATTAATTACCCTCATTTTGCCCAGAAAAACCTTTCACAGATAATTAGAGATTAATGTTTTATCGGTTGATCCTGACAGAGTAGAAACAATAATATGGTATGTGCTCAGCGGAATGTTTAGTTATATAATCTCCTTCTCATGAAAGGAAATAAGGTTTCAAAGTCAAAATTAGGTCGATTTATTCCTAAATCCTTAAAGTTAGATATTTAAATCAGTATAAATAAAGCTAACCAAATACAATCTTTCATCCTGAAGACCTATCAGGTCTTCTGCAACTAAATCCGTGAAAGCTTATGAGAATTGGTAAACCTTTCTTTTCATTCATGCAACTCACCACTGATCGTGTTCCAGTTGTTGGTTTATTCAGTGGGAAAGTTTCTTCTTTAACAGAAAATGGGCTCCCACCAGTTTACTGACATAATCACTACTGTCGGAATACACTGAAGTCAAATAATTCCTTACAGGGTCAAGTAATTCATCCATATTTCCTCAGAGGTTCCTGGTGCCTTCATAGAAGCAAAGAAATACCATCTTTAATTCTGAGAGATGGGGGTGGCACGATGGCACAGTGATTAGCACTGCTCCCTCATAGTGCCAGGGACCCGGGTTCAATTCCAGCCTTGTGTGACTGTTTGCGCGTTCTCCCCTTGTCTGCTTGGGTTTCTTCCTGGTGCTATGCTTTCCTCTCACAGTCCAAAGATGTGTGGGTTAGGTGGATTGGCCATGCTAAATTGCCCCTTAGTGTCCAACGATGTGCACGTTAGGTGGATTGGCCATGCTAAATTGCCCCTTAGTGTCCAAAGATGTGCAGGTTAGGTAGATTGGTCATGCTAAATTGCCCCTTAGTATCCAAAGATGTGCACGTTAGGTAGATTGGTCATGCTAAATTGTCCCTTAGTGTCCAAAGATGTGCAGGTTAGGTAGATTGGTCATGCTAAATTGCCCCTTAGTGTCCAAAGATGTGCACGTTAGGTGGATTGGCCATGCTAAATTGCCCCCTAGTGTCCAACAGTGTGCAGGTTGGTGGTGCCAAATTGCCCCTTCGTGTCCCATGATGTGAAGGTTAGGGGGATTAACGGGGTAAATATGTGGGGATACGGGAATAAAGCCTGGGTAAGATGCTCTGTCAGAGAGTTGATGCAGACTCGATGGGCCAAATGGCCTCCTTCTGCACTATAGGGATTCAATGATGAAGTGGGATACTGAATTTCTCCCATAATTAGCAAACATCTCTGAACCAATTCAGAAACTGCTGAACCAAATGGCCTAGAAGTAGAATAATGCTCACTCCTCAGCCGCAAATTTGAAACAAAAGTGTATCACGTTTCTAAAGGTAACTAAAGGCCTGTGAGGATATTACCTAGAAACAGAAATGAGTGAAGGTGCGACTTATCACAGATGAATCACAGAAGGCCTCGATTACACCTTCACGGGTCTCATTTACAAAGTCACCTTAACCTGTAAATACAATTGAACTAAATTAAACATGTTGCACATCTTCCTCACCAGTAATTAGCTGCAGGTTACTCTTGGTAAGCTCCCAATGATTTCTTCAGGGGATAGGCCATAACTAACAAAAAAAACTTTAATAAATCCACAAAAATTGCAATATATAAAAAAAGTCCTGAAAGATAAATTTATAGCTAATGAAATTGCCCAAACACTTCAACTAGCAAAATACTGCGGATGAAAGCAAAATCCTGCAGATGCCGGAATATGAAACAAAAACAAAAAATATTGGAAAATCTCAGCAGGTCTGACAGCATCTGTGGAGAGAAAATAGAGCCAATGTTTCGAATCAGGCGCCAGAGCAGAAACGTTGGCCCTATTCTCTCCCCACAGGGCGGGTCAGTGGCACAGTGGTTAGCACTGCTGCCTCACAGCGCCAGGAGGCCGGGTTCAATTCTGCCCTTGGGTCACTGTCTGTGTGGAGTTTGCACATTCTCCCCATGTCTGCGTGGGTTTCCTCAGGTGCTCCGGCTTCCTCCCACAGTCCGAAAGATGTGCAAGTTAGGCTGTTTGGCTGTGCTAAATTGTCCCTTGGTGTTCAAGGATGTGTAGGTTAGGGGGATTAGTGGGGTAAAATACATGGGGTCATGGCGATGGGGCCTGGTTGGAATTATTGTCAGTGCAGTCTCAATGGGCCGAATGGCCTCCTTCTGCACTGTAGGGATTCTATGAAATTCCACGCTGTCATCAAAGACCTTTCACGTGACTCACTCCCAAATATCCACTGTTAACTTCCTGCACAGGGCTGGCTGTCATCTGGCATTTAAGCAAGCATGGAAGACAAGATAGATCATAAAGAGGGTAACTACGGCTGAATGAAGAGATTTTTTTTTAGACCACAGGTAGACAGCTAAGGCTTTGACAAGACTGCTGCTAGCCAGGGGCAGTAGAGCATTGGCAATGCCTGGATGCAAAGAATGCATGAGAACAGGTTACAGTCCAGTCTGATTAGTATCAGTTTCTATTCCAGATGCATACTCCATTTTACTGCTGTGAAAATATTACAGACTGAGCTGGGGGATTTAAAGACAGCAGCAATTGAGAAGTTCCCGTTTTGTGATGCAGAAGAGATTGTCATTGCCTGTGACATACACATCATTGTTTTGCAGCGTTGTATTGTGAAATGAAGTGAACTGTTTTAAACAGCCCATAAATAATTATGCTTTTCCATTGTGCAAACATAAATAAACAGTTCTAATACGTCAGTAAATTTAAAACTGTTGACCATTTCAAATCAGACTGTGGGTGGCTATTGAGGATGTGTGTTAGGGAGGGGCCATCTTAAGTCTAGTTTGTTTCAATTTGCACATAGTGAGTGGCTGGTGGCGTGGTGGGTGGAGGGCGGCAGCACCATGGATGGAATTTTGCCGTCCCATCCGCCATGGGAATCATAGGAGGCGGGACAGGACTATGCAAAGGTCCGTTGACCTTGGGCGGGATGTTAAAAGTCTAATGATGACCATGAAAACGTTGCTGATTGTCATTTAAAAAAACCCCATCTGGTTCGCTAATGTCCTTTAGGGAAGGAAATCTGCTGTCCTTAACCTGGTTTGGCCTACTTGCGACTCCAGACCCACAGCAACGTGGTTGATTCTTAAATGCCCTCAGGGATGGGCAATAAATGCTGGTCCAGCCAGCGACGCCCACATCCCATGAACGAATAAAGAATAATCCACTCCGGTCTACATACACTGTTAACAATACCAACGTCTCAACACATCCACTGAATTCCTCTTTATATCTTTAATACAAATATAGAAAATGACAGACATGATGGCTGCAACTCTGTGACTAACTCTTTTTGCCTCCCCTAACACAATAATGCAATTCCCGAAGAGAGGTATTCAAGAAAGAGTAAAGCCCCGGTCCATTAAGAAAGAAAAGGAAGACATGCATTTATATTGTGCTTTTCATGACCCGAGACACCTCAGGGTGGTTTATAGCCAATGAACTACTTTTGAAATGTAGTCACCGTTGTAATACAGGAAATGTGGCAGCCAATTTGCGCATGGCAAGGTCTCACAAACAGCAGTACAACAATGATTAGATCATGTGCTTTCGTGACGTTGATTGAGGAATAAATATTGGCCAGGACACTGAGGCGAACTCCTGCTTTTCTCTGAAATGGGATAGATGAGGTCTTGGTTTAACGTTTTATCCAATAGAGGACACCTCCAATAATGCAGCACTCCCTCAATCCTGCACCTGAGTGTCAGCCTTGATTTTGGCACTCAGGGGAGGCGATGGCCTAATGGTATTATCGCTAGCCTATTAATCCAGAAACTCAGCTAATGTCCTGGGGATCCGAGTTCGAATCCCATCATGGCAGATGGCGGAATTTGAATTCAATTTTTAAAAATCTGGAATTAAGAATCTACTGATGGCCGTGAAAGCATTGTCAATTGTCAGAAAAACCCATTTGGTTCATTAATGTCCTTTGGGGGAGGAAATCTGCCATGCTTACCCAGTCTGACCTACATGTGGCTCCAGAGCCATTGCAATGTGGTTGATTCTCAACTGCCCTCTGAACAAGGGCAACTAGGGATGGGCAATAAATGCTGGCTAGCCAGCGATGCCCAGGTCCCACAAATGAATAAAAAAAAAGGTCCCGGGGTGCGACTTGAACCAGAACCTGGAGACTCAGAGGCGAGATCACTGTCAACTGAACCATGGCATTAGGCAATAAGGAAAAAAATACTGTGGAAACTTCTTTCAAATGCCATCAATCTCCATGGCTGGATAGTAACCTGGCCACCTAAAAGGGTGCAAGGCCTTTACGCTATCACATGAACCAACTTCCTTCAAAATTGTACAAGGCCAGTGGAATGTTAAACTAAATATAATTTCACCATCAGTGAGTCAGAGTGGCATCATTCTTCAGAAATGATGTTCTTCTGAATTGTACAAAGGTTAACAAATTTTCTCAAGACATTATGTCATGTCATTGACTGACATCTAGAATGGCATGCAGTTCCACCCAAGAATGGCTTATTCCAGATTCACTCTTGACCCAGCCCAAACAACGCACGTTACGGAAATTAGCTAACCGGTTAATCCAGCTCAGAATCAACAGCAAATTCGTGTGTGAAGTACACCCCACCCAGAATATTTGGAACATGACAAGGTAGTTAATTTCCCATTCCATGGAGCAAGGAATGTCTTTTGGACCATGCCATGCAGTCAAAGACTCCACCAATGAGAGTAGGACAACTAATTTCCCATTAAAATCTTTGCGCTTTGGCTAATCTAGACTGGAAAGATGATAGAACCTTTGCTTCTTCATCCTGAAATTGCTACGTGACGGGTTATTTTAGAGAGCTTCTTTGCAAGAATTAGCGCACATGTCCTCTGTCCCTCTCCTCAACCTCAATGTACCATTTAGACGCAGGTTTGCCAAGTGAAAAGGCACGTCACCCATCCCCTAGAATCAAGGGTTGCGACCCCAACCTTCAGCCGAGCCCTTGTACAAAATGGACAACATAAAAAACAGACACACAGTCTGGAGAATGGAAACGCAAACCCCAAAAAGGATTATCGCAGCTCCAGCAGGATAAATAATTACTTTCAATCAACACTGCTGTTTTAAGTGTAGAAAGACCATTTCAGACTAATTTAAATTTACACTTATGATTCAGTGCTCACCTTGAGTGCTTCCCATTCTCTGATCACAATTTAGATTGAGGCCATTAATTCTTGGTACAATTTAGTAAAATAGCGTAATAAATATCGAACAATGAAAAATTAAGAGTCTCCAAATTAGGTATTACACTTGCTGCACAACATTGCTTCAGGTAAAGGATTAAATACGGGTGCAATACAAATAATGAAGGAAATACTGTTCACCTTTCAAAACCCCTTCCCAAATGATCGGAAGGTGGACAATTGCAACACAAGTAATGGGGAGCAAAATCAAAAATAAGTTTAAGGTGTTTAAGCTTTTTGCAATGTATTATGGGAATTCAACATATCTGAAAAATGAATTGATAACTTAATGAAGCCACGTAAATGACAACATTTACAATCTGGTGACTGACAGAAGAGTATAGATTACCCATCCCTAAATGCCCTTGAGAGGGTGGTTTTGAGCTGTTTTCTTGAACCGTTGCAGTCCATGTGATGCAAAATTTTCACGGTGCTGTAGGGAGAGAGCTCCAGGATTTTGACCATGAGGGAATGGTGATATATTTCCAAGTTAGGGTGGTGAGTGACTTGGAGGGGAACTTGTAGATGGTGGTATTCCCAGTTATCTGCTACCCTTGTCCTTCTAGATGGTAGCGGTCACAGGTTTGGAAGGTGCTGTCGAAGGAGGCTTGGTGAGTTACTGCTGAGCATCAGTAGATCGTAATTGCTGTCAGTGTGCACCTGTTGTGGAAGGCGTGAATGCTGAAGGTGGTGGATGGGATGCCAATCAAGTAGGATTCTTTGTCCTGGATGGTGTAGAGCTTCTTGTATGCTGTTGGAGCTGCACTCATCCAGGCATATGGAGAGTATCCCATCACACTCCTGGCTTATGCCTTGCAGAAGGTGGAGAAGCTTTGAAGAGGCAGGAGCTGAGTTGCTCTCCGCAGAACTCCTAGCCTCGCACCTGTTTTTGTGGCTGCAGTATTTATATGGCTGGTCCAGTTCAGTTTCTGCTCAATGGTAACCACCAGGATGTTGATAGTGGGGGATTCAGTGATGGTAATGTCATTTAACATAGAACCATAGAATCCCTACATTGCAGAAGGAGACCATTCAAATAATTATTGTTGTTTTCTTAGTGATAATTATCCTCACATCTACATTTGAAATTTCAGAAACTTCCTTTTCATTTTACGGATGCTGGCTGACCTGTTGGATATAAACAGAGTTTTCTGTTTTGAGTTTTGTTTATTTCCTTTATATTCTGAAGAATGAAGACATGATGTGTGTAGTTGGGGAACAGATTGATGCATTGATTGGATAATGCAGTCTGAGTAAATTGTGATCCACTGGTAGCACCTGCAGTTTGGTAATAAAACCCCTGCTAGGAACTGAACCTCATAACTAGCAACTGATAAGACTAAGTAAAATGAACAAAGCAATCAACAGCTTGAGGGATTAACATAATTGATTCATGTAGCCACATCAGTTATGAGTTGGTTTGATGTTCAGAAACTATTTCTAAGCCACTTGATGGCATTTTGATAAACAAACACAGTGATAGTTCTTTCAAACACAATACACAATACCTCAATTTAACTCTTTCAAATATTACTTTTGATAGAAACATTTTTAAACTCTATGTGACCTCAATAAGGCCCATGAGGTTGGCCTCTTGGAGTATGAGCTCCCTGATTGACGTAATGATTGCCTGCCCAATCAGGGAGTCTCACCTGTATAAATGTATATAATGGATAGTGTCAGGGTTACTGACTCTCTGGATTCTGACTTTGTACCAGAAGCATGCTGAAGAGGGGAGGGGAGAAGAGAAGAGAATCATAGATTCCTACAGTGCAGAAGGAGGCCATTCGGCCCATCGAGCCTGCACCAACCACAATCCCATCCAGGCCCTATCCCCATAACCCCATGCATTTACCCTAGCTAGTTCCCCTGACACTAAGGGACAATTTAGCATAGCCAATCCACCTAACCCGCACATCTTTGGAGTGTGGGAGGAAACCGGAGCACGTGGAGGAAACCCACGCAGACAGGCGGAGAATGTGCAAACTCCACACAGACAGTGTCCCCAAGCCGGGAATCGAACCTAGGTCCCTGGCGCTGTGAAGCAGCAGGTGCTAACCACTGTGTCACCTCATCTAGTGAAAGGATGCCTCTATGTTAGTATAATAAGAGACATTCCGAAAACTACAGCATTCTTCCTGTGCCAAATGTGGTTCAGATCCTCAAAACGTCCGCTTTGTCATTTAAAACTTTGGCCAGGATTTTCTGGCCCTGCTGTGGCGGGATCCTCCATGGGGGATGTGGCAGAGCCGCCAAGCATCCATTGATTTTTGGGAGAAATGGATGATCCCAGTGGCGGGCGAGGCCAGAAGATCCTAACCCTTGTTGCTAAGGCTGTGGACAACTGCTATTATTTTTAATCATTGCAGTGCACAAGGCCCACCGAGAATTGATCTCTCCAATTACTCTTCACTCACTGGCACTGTGCCCAACACCAATATGGCAGCTGGGGCCATTCATTGCAGAGTGCCAAGCTGAAGATAGGAAGGACAGAGGAGATCTGAAGAGATATTAAGAAGGGCAAAGAAAGAGCATAAGAATTAACAGCTAACATGAAAGGAAACCCTAAAGGCTTTCCTAAACTGATAAATATTAAGAAGGTACTCAAAGGAAAGATGGAGCCTACAAGGAACTAAAAAGCAAAGGGTATAACCATAAGACATAGGAGCAGAATTAGGCCACTCGGCCCATCGAGTCTGCTCTGCCATTCAATCATGGCTGATATTTTTCTCAGCCCCACTCTCCTGTCTTTTCCCCATAACCCCTGATCCCCTTATTAATCAAGAACCTTAATAAAGGATCGTCCCTTCAGCCTGAGGTTGTGCCCTCTGGTTCTAGTTTTTTCTACTAGTGGAAATATCCTCTCCATGTCCACTCTATCCAGGCCTCGCAGTATCTTGTAAGTTTCAATAAGATCCCCCCCTCATCCTTCTAAACTCCAAGGAGTACAGACCCAGAGTCCTCAACCGTTCCTCATACGACAAGCTCTTCATTCCAGGGATCATTCTTGTGAACCTCCTCTCGACCCTTTTCAAGGCCAGCACATCCTTCCTTAGATATGGGGCCCAAAACTGCTCATAATACTCCAAATGGGGTCTGACCAGAGCCTTATACAGCCTCAGAAGTACATCCCTGCTCTTGTATTCTAACCCTCTCGACATGAACGCTAACATTGCATTTGCCTTCCTAGCTGCTGACTGAATCTGCACGTTAACCTTAAGAGAATCTTGAACAATGACACCCAAGTCCCTTTGTGTTTCTGATTTCCTAAGCATTTTCCCATTTAGAAAATAGTCTATGCCTCCATTCCTCCTTCCAAAGTGCATAACCTCACACTTTCCCACATTGTACTCCATCTGCCACTTCTTTGCCCACTCTCCTAACCTGTCCAAGTCCTTCTGCAGCCCCCCTGCTTCCTCAATACTACCTGTCCCTCTACATATCTTTGTATCATCTGCAAACTTAGTAACAGTGCCTTCAGTTCCTTCCTCCAAATCGTTAATGCATATTGTGAAAAGTTGTGGTCCCAGCACTGACCCCTGAGGCACACCACTAGTCACCGGCTGCCATCCTGAGAAAGACCCCTTTATCCCCACTCTCTGCCTTCTGCCAGTCATGATGTGGAGATGCCGGCGTTGGACTGGGGTAAACACAGTAAGAAGTTTAACAACACCAGGTTAAAGTCCAACAGGTTTATTTGGTAGCAAAAGCCATACAAGCTTTCGGAGCTCCAAGCCCTTTCTTCAGGTGAGTGGGAATTCTGTTCACAAACAGGGCATATAAAGACACAGACTCAATTTACATGAATAATGGTTGGAATGCGAATACTTACAGCTAATCAAGTCTTTAAGATACAAAGAATGTGAGTGGAGAGAGCATCAAGACAGGCTAAAAAGATGTGTATTGTCTCCAGACAAGACAGCCAGTGAAACTTTGCAGATCCAGGCAAGCTGTGGGGGTTACAAATAGTGTGACATGAACCCAATATCCCGGTTGAGGCCGTCCTCGTTCCGCACACACGAGGACGGCCTCACACTATTTGTAACCCCCACAGCTTGCCTGGACCTGCAAAGTTTCACTGGCTGTCTTGTCTGGAGACAATACACATCTTTTTAGCCTGTCTTGATGCTCTCTCCACTCATGTTCTTTGTATCTTAAAGACTTGATTAGCTGTAAGTATTCGCATTCCAACCATTATTCATGTAAATTGAGTCTGTGTCTTTATATGCCCTGTTTGTGAACAGAATTCCCACTCACCTGAAGAAGGGGCTTGGAGCTCCGAAAGCTTGTGTGGCTTTTGCTACCAAATAAACCTGTTGGACTTTAACCTGGTGTTGTTAAACTTCTTACTGTGTTCTGCCAGTCAGCCATGGCTGAGGGCATTGCGTCTGTCTTCAACTGAAAAGAGCAAAGGATGCTGTCAGTGCAGCAGTAAAGGAAGAATCATCACAATATTGCTTAGGATAAAAATAGATAAAGAGGAGGTACTTAAAAGGTTGGCACATGCTCCAAGTAGGAATGTCCCTCGGGCAGAATGGGATGCATCCGAATACTGAGGGAAATAAAGCCTGTAATGATGAAAGCTGTCACCACTTGGTTGGTTGGTGGTGGTGACCAAGGTTTGTAAATACTGTACCCCCTTACAAAAAGGCAAGTGGGATAATGCTAGCAGCTACAGGCCAGACGGCTTTAACCCAGGGCTAAATTAACTGGCTTTGGGAAAATGTGGGCTAATAAATGCAAGTCAGCAGGGACTCATTGAAGACAATTTGTGCTTACCTGACTTGATTAAGCTCTTTGAGGAAGTAACAGAAAGGGTTGGTGTGGTCGCTGTTGTACATATGGACTTTCAAAAGGTATTTGTAAAGCACCACACTATAGCAAAATTGAAGGCTATGGAAGGAGCAACGGCAATGTGGATATGAAATTGGCAAAGGAACAGAAAGAAAGAATAACAATGATTTCTCAAGGAGGAGAGAATTTGAAAGTTACCCAGCAAGTAAGCATCAGGATCCCTGTTTTTTGATATACATTGATAAACTGGACTTGGTATACAGGGCATAATATCAAAGTTTGCAATTGACATAAAACTTGGACATGTAGTAAACAATGAGGTGGTTAGTAAGATGTAGACAGTCTGGCGGAAAGACATGGATAGACACATGACAGAATGTAACAAACAGAAACATGAAGTGGCACATTTTTGAGAGGCAATGTAAATTAATTTAAAGGAATGCAGTGGAACCTGGTGGTGTGTACACACATCTTTGGAGGTGGCAAGACAAGTTGAGGAGGCTGGTTTTAAAGAAAGACATTGTGAAGATGTACTCCCGGAGGCATCTTAATTTGAACAAACAAACTTTATTTACAAGGTTGCTTCATCAGCTGCATGCTTCGAGCTAGTCCTTCGTACACTCTTTCTAACCAGGAAAACTCCTCCCCTGAGAGAGATTCCTCACGCTGAGTGTTGATTGGTTGTTCAGGCCACATGATCCTTATTCAGTAAGGCTGCACTTAAAGTGACAATTGCCACAGACAATTGCCATGGTTCAATAAAAATTTTACAAAATCAAGGAGGTTGTGAAAATGTTGGTTAGGCCTCCAAACTGATGAATTGTATTCCATTCAAGGCTTTGGAATGATGTCAAGGCCTTAGAGAGGATGCAGCAGAGATTTACTAGAATTATCCTACTGATGAAGAACTTTAGCTTTGTGCGGAAACTGGATAAGCTGCGTTTGCTTTCCTTAGAGTAGAAAAGGTTGAAAAGAGATTTGATAGTATTCAAAATCATGAATGGCTTGGATAGAGTAGATAGGAGAAATGCCAGTGTCAGGTGGGTCTTTAATCAGGGGTCACAGATTTAAGGTGATGGACCAGAGGTAACATGAGATTTTATTTTTCACATCCATTTACCTGACAATGTGGAAATTTGTCCACAAAAGACAGGACAAATCCCACTCTGTCCAATTCCTGCCCCAGTCTACTCACAACCATCAGAAAAGTTATGGAAGGAATCATCGTCTGTGTTATCAAGTGGCACTTACTCACCAATAACCTGCTCACTGAAGCTCATTTTGGGTTCTGCCAAGATCAGTCAGCTCCAAACCTCACAACAGCTTTAGTCCAAATATGTATAAAGGAGCTGTATTTGACAGCTGAGATTAGAGTGGCTATCCTTGACATTAAGGCAGAACTTGACCAAGTGTGGCATCAATAAAGCTGAGTTCAATGGGAGTTAAGAGGAAAACTGTCCACAGGCTGGAATTATACCAAGCACAGAGGAAGGTTGTTGTAGTTGTTGTAGGATATTACTGCTGGAGTTCCTCAGGATAGTGTCCTGAGCGCAACCACCTTCAACTACTTTATCAATGACCTTCCCTGCATGGTCAGAAGTGGCAATGTTTGCTGATGATTGGAGTGTTTAGTTCCATTTGCAACCCTTTGGACAATGGAAAAGTCCGTGCCTATACGCAGCAATACCTAGTCAAGACTTGAGTGATCAACTGGAAATAACATTTGTGCCACATAAATGCCAGGCAATGACCAATAACATCTCCACCCTCTGACATTCAATAGCATTGTCTTTGCCAAACCTCCACCATCAATGTTCTGGGGGATACCCTTGACTAAAACCATGCCACATATATGCAAGAGCATGCCAAAGGCTGGGTATTCTGTGGTGAGTGACTCACTTCCTGACTCTCTAAAGCCTTGCCACCATTTACAAGACACAGGGCTGCAATGTGAGACTCCGCTTGCCTGAATGAGTATAGATCCATCAACTCTCAAGAAGCCTGATTCCATCCAGTATGAAAGAGTCTACTTGATGGGCACCTCACATTCTCCACCATTGATGCACCCTGGCTAAAGTGTTTACCATCCACAAGATGCACTGCAGTGACTCATCAAGGCTTCATTGTCAGCATCTCCCAAACCCGCAAACTTTACCATTATCTCTAAGGTCCTCGTCAAGTCAAGCCATTCTGATTCAGCATCACTGGATCAAAATCCAGGAACTCCCTATCTCACCACATTGTGTGCATAACCTCACCAGACAAACTGTAATGGTTCAAGAAGACAGCTCACTATCACCTTCTCAAGGACAATTAGGGATGAGCAATAATTACTGATCTTGCCAACGATGCCAACGTCCCATGAATGAATTTTAAAACATGCACATTGAGTTGTAGCAATCCAGAATACGTTGCCTGCAAAGTTGGAGGAGGCAGCCTCAATTGCAACTTTTAAAAAAAGTTGGATAATACTTTAAAGGAATGAGATTGCAGGGTTTGGGGGAAAAGGGGGAGGTAGTGGGTCTGGTTGGTTAGCTCTACCAGACAGTGAGCACACGCATAATGGGCTGAATGCTCTCCTTCAGTGCTGTATCATTCTGTGCTCCTAATTACATAGAATGAACAGCACACAACCAGGCCATTTGGCCCACTCGGTCTATGCAGATGTTTATACAAGCCTCCATATAAACCTCCTCCCACCCTCTTATATCTAACCCCATCAGCGCAACTGGAAATACGACTCCCTCCATGTTGGTAAAGGCAAAAAAAGAGTCCCGGGTCCTTACTAAAACATTCGTTAGGCCCTTTGGAAAAGCAAATATGTAGCCAAATACCTGTTTGAGATCCCTTTTGTAAAGTCAGGCTGGCCTGGATGCAATCCTCTCTCTTACCTGATCACTGACCCTCCCTCTATTTATCACTTTCACTGGTCTCCTGATCCCCATCCCTACCAGCCACTTCCAGGCCTACCCACAGGATATGTAGACCACATTATGTGTCTGCAGCACATTAGAATCATTGAATCCCTACAGCGCAGAAGGAGGCCATTCGGCACATCGAGCCTGTACCGACAACAATCCCACCCAGGCCCCATCCCCTAACCCCGCGTATTTACCCTGCCAGTCCCCCTGACACTAAAGGGCAATTTAGCATGGCCAATCAACCTAACCTGTGGGAGGAAACTGTGGGAGGAAATCAGAGCACCTGGAGGAAACCCATGCAAACACAGGGAGAACGTGCAAGCTCCACACAAACAGTGAACGGAGGCCGGAATTGAATCCGTGTCCCTGGTGCCGTGAGGCAGCAGTGCTAACCACTGTGCTTCCATGGTGCCTATTGGACATACGTAGGTGAAGCCTGAGGCCCAAAACTGAGTGGGCCTTGGGTACAGGGATGATTCTTTGTGGCCGGTTTGCACTGACAGGTCAGCACAAAATAATTGCCTGGCCAGTGTTTTTCAATTACATTTGACAGTAGACATCATTCTGTGCCTCATTGTTTTTTAATGAACATGCAAGCCCCATCAGCCATACTGGGTGTTGGATGCAGTGCCATCAAAGTTCTAATTCAAAATAACATGACCTTTCAAATCAATTCTCCTTAGGCCATGTGCACTGAAGTGATTAGAGATAATAAACAACAGCTGTCCACAGTCTAGTGTCTTCCAGTGAAAACTTCACTTTTAAATGTTTTTTTTCTATCCTTTTAGAATATTGCTTCAGTGCCAGGCCAAAAGTGCAAACAAGTAAACTAGTCCTAATCCCAAATCTCTACCTGCTAATGCCTCTTAACCAAGTATTTAGGAAACGTTCCAAAATGCCTATAATGACTCTCCTTCCTTTCCTCCTCTTCCTCTTTTCCCTGAAGAACACAGGAAAAACCAGAGAAGAGGAGAAATAATTTGCCCCCGTTAAATTTCACCTGACCCTCTACTATATTGGCCTCTTAGAAGGAACTTTAGTCTCAGTAAGGCTGTTGCCTCTATTGCCTTCCTTGATAAATAATTCCAAATGTGTCACTTTGAATAAAGCAACTTAGAACCAATAGCATGAACATTTTTGCTTCACAAACTTCCATTTACATCATAGAATCATAGAAACCCTATAGTGCAGAAGGAGGCCATTTGGCCCATTGTGTCTGCACCAACTCTGGCAGAGCATCTTACTCAGGTCTTCCCCGCCGCCCTATCCCCATAACCCCATGCTTTGACCCGCTCGTCCCCCTAACCTGTGTGGACTGAGGAAGGAACCCGGAGCACCCAGAGGAAACTCATGCAGACACGGGAGAATATGTAGACTCCATGCAGCCAGTCACCAAAGCTGGAATTGAACCTGGCTTCCTGGCGCTGTGAGACAGCAGTGCTAACCACTGTACCACCGTGCCATCATCTGGTGCTAATGTCTTTGCAGTGAAGCATTCCATCTAAAATATGTGTGTACTTAGGTCAAATTTTCCACCCTCAACCACTGTCTTTCCAGCAAGCACAAGGACCTGTTCAGCCTGTGCTTTCTAGGGCAAAACCAATATCAGAAAACCCACTGCCCAAGGAAGTGTTGGCAAAAATTCAGACCAAACACCCACTGTCATCTTAATTACTCAACATTTAGACAATTTACTGTTAGTGTTTTATGCTTTAAACTGTTCAAGAAGCTACATACTAAAGTAATCTGAAAGAGGCTATAAGCTTTCTTGAAGAAAACTAAATACACATTGAATCAGCCAATTATTTAATGTTGAATTGGTGATAAAAATGAAGCATTTGACCAATGCAAAGTTCTGGACATAATGTTATACCCTGTAATTCTATGGATTATCTAGATTATGTTTTATAATGAAGTAACATATCGTTACTGTAAGAAACAGTTGCTTGGTAGTACAGGACTTGAATATTGTGGTAAAGAGAGGTGTGTTGTATCTTGCACACCTCAGGACAAATCAAGAATGCCAAATTTCAAACAAATCTCAACAATCTAAACTGCAAGAGAAAAGGGTGCTGATTGGTGGGCAAAATTAACTCTGATTGGCTTTCGTGTTACCATGGAAAAAGCGATGGGATGCTTTAGGCTCCCCAAACTCCTTGGTAATTCAAAGAAGGCGTAAGGCTTGAACATATTCCTGGGGTGGCACGGTGGCACAGTGGTTAGCACTGCTGCCTCACAGCGCCAGGGACCTGGGTTCGATTCCTGGCTTGGGTCACTATCTGAGCACAGTCTGCACATTCTCCCCGTCTCTGCGTGGGTTTCCTCTGGGTACTCCAGTTTTCTCTCACTGTCTGAAAGATGTGCTGGTTAGGTGCATTGGCTATGCTAAATTCTCCCTCAGTGTGCCCGAACAGGCACCTGAGTGTGGTGACTAGGGGATTTTCACAGTAACTTCATTACAGTGTTAATGTAAGCCTACTTGTGACTAATAATAAACATTTTTCTACACATTTTTGTGCAGAGAATAGGCCCTGGTCTTTTGCTTCTAACAAGTGTAAAAGCAAAGTGTAGTCAACTTGCCAACCAGTTCCCCTTTCCTCTGTGGTATAAATTGTTGTGATTGTTTGAAATTTAGCATTCTTGCATTTGTCCTGATAAATGCAAGATGAAAATCTTCAATATCATGTTTCTCTTTTCATCAATAGTCAAGTATTGTACAAACTGGGTGGCACGATGCCACAGTGGTTCGTACTGCTGCCTCACAGCACCAGGGACCAGGTTCGATTCCAGCCTTGGGTGACCGTCTGTGTGGAGTTTGCATGTTCTCCCCGTGTCGGCATGGATTCGCTCCGGGAGCTCTGGTTTCTTCCCACAGTCCAAAGATGCGCAGGTTAGGTGGATTGACCGTTAGTGACCAAAGATGTGTAAGTCAGTTGGATTGGTCATGCTAAGTTGCCCCTTGGTGTCCAAAGATGTGTAGATTAGGTGGATTAGCCATGGTAAATATGAGGGGTTGCGTGGATTGGGTGGAGGGGAAGGAGAATTAGTACAGACTCGATGGGCCGGATGGCCTCTTTCCGCACTGTAGGAATGCTTGGTTCTATGGAGATGTTTAATAATGAATCACCAAATGGCAGGGTTAACATGCATGTCACAAAACAAAAGAATGCAACCTCCACATGGAGGGAACAATATCATCAGGCAATCCTTGTATAGTGGATTGTGGCCAGTTTGAAGCATGGCCCCAGGAAGCTAGAGAAGAAAGATGGGGGGGGGGGGGGTGGAATTAGGCACTCATGACTAGGCCCCCCTTTTATTTTGGATTAAATAGGTTAAATGGAATGACCATTTTACAGTGTCTGAATTCTTTCCAGATCTACGTGTTCACAAACAATACAACAGCCAATGTTTATTGTTCTGTCTTGCACATGAAAACTGATCACTTATGTGAGGTATCACAGGGCAACAAGACCTGAGGGCTGTGGGCACCTCCATCAGCAATTCCTTCAGGATCAAGAAAAGCATGAAAAAGGCAACATTTACAAAGGTGAAAATAATTAATACATTAAGGTCACCATTGACCAAACTTGAGGAAATTTTGTAGTAAGTTATAGTTTCATTGTCCTACACCAAGGCCAGCTTGAAAGAAACAGCACATTTACAGACTGATCTTCTTATGTCACTGGAACAACTTAAAGAGTCGGTGAACTGCATTGGAACAGCATTTTTGTGAATTTAACAGAAGCCAACAATGGTAAATTTAAACCAATTTCAGCTCTTGTAAGATATACAACAACAACTGTTAATTTCAATAATAAGAACAAAACTTTCAAATCTATGACAAATGAAAAATAGGATGTGTGGTAATTTGCATCTTAAATTAATTTCTATTCACATCCAACAAGTCCTGGTTAGGTTGTTTGGCCATGCTAAATTGTCCCTTAGTGACTCAGGATGTGTGGGTTGGACGGATTAGCGGGCTAAATGTGTGGGGTTGTGGGGATAGGGCCTGGGGTGGATTTGTTGTCGGTGCGGACTCGATGGGCCAAATGGCCTTCTTCTGTACTGTAGGGTTTCTATGATTCTATAGTTGCTGTATGACCGTTCGGAAGACATTCCCATTGAAGTTGCAGGTATGATCTGACCTTTCAGAGCCTGTACAAGCAGAACTATTTTTTCAACTTCAAAGATTGAGAACACACAATTATAGATTACAAGATCACACTAGCATGAATTTTGGGTGGTTCTATATTATTGAGGAGCTACAGTGCTTTCTCAAAAAAAAAGCCTTACTTAGTTTCTCATTTACAAGGACCATATACCTAATCCAACAAATCAGCCATACAACATACCACATATCTTTGATTTGATTTGATTTATTATTGTCACATGTATTAACGATGTGGAGATGCCGGCGTTGGACTGGGGTGAACACAGTAAGAAGTCTCACAACACCAGGTTAAAGTCCAACAGGTTTATTTGGTAGCAAATATCATAAGCTTTCGGAGCGCTGCTCCTTCGACAGATGGAATGGAAATGTGCTCTCAAACAGTGCACAGAGACACAAAATCAAGTTACAGAATACTGATTAGTCTTCTGAGAAAGTAGAGGCGTTGGGCTAACACTATAGTGTCGGCATGGGGGAACCAGGACAGGTTGTTGGTGATCTGGACACCTAAAAACTTGAAGCTCTCGACCCTTTCTACTTCATCCCCGTTGATGTAGACAGGGGCATGTTCTTTACGCTTCCTGAAGTCGATAAAATCTCCTTTGTTTTGTTGACATTGAGGGAGAGATTATTGTTGCCAGATTCTCTATCTCATTCCTGTACTCTATCTCGTCATTGTTTGAGATCTGACCCACTACGGTGGTGTCATCAGCAAACTTGAAAATCGAATTGGAGGGGAATTTGGCCACACAGTCATAGGTGTATAAGGAGTATAGTAGGGGGCTGAGAATATAGCCTTCTGGGGCACCGGTGTTGAGGATGATCGTGGAGGAGTCAAAATGTAAATCCCAGTGTAAATATCTGAAAGCAAATACCTTCATCACTGTTACAGCTTCAAGAAGGTTAACCACAGAACTACAGAAGTTCCCAGGTTTTCTTTTTCCAAGTTCACAATCTGCTCAGGAGGATGTGGGATTTACACTTTGACCTGGTACCAGTTCCACATGGCAATATGTGACCATATGGCGTAGAGGGTTGATATTCATTAGGAAAGATATGTGCACATTTCTGTGCCACCCTTCCTTCAATACTAGTTCTTGTGATCAGTCGACTATTAGATTAACTGAAAGTCTACATTTACAGCACAGACCAATTTTTGATAGTGGAGGTGGATAAATATGTGATAAATCGAAGAAAAGTGGGCTGTGGGGAAATGGCACAGAAAGGAAGTTGAGGCAGGCATAGATCAGCCATGATCTTATTGAATGGCAGGGCAGGCTTGAAGGGCCTGGTGTCTTACTCCTGCTTCTATTTCTTGTGTTCTCATGTTTTTATAACAAACTATTTGTGATATAGCATAACATAATTACTTTGTATTTTTCAAGAGATTTGGGATGCAATTTTCAGATTGTCTGCCTGGATTAAGCTTACATTACATCCTGACCAATGTAATTCTCCACTGATAATGGGGATAAAGGTGGGTGGGGTATAAAGCATTGCACCTGAGCATGTGAGTTTCCCCACAGGTGAGTAGGTTAAAATTGTCCCCAATATTTTCAATGCATTGCCTTAAATATGCATGTGGGGGTGCTCTGTCTAAGGGTCGGTGCTCTGCTAATTTCTCCTCACTTCATGTTCTTGCACTTTCCTCTTCAGATGCTGACAGGAATCTCACCTTTTCAATTGCAAGTTGTCTAACATCATCATATTCTCTTTCTCCCTCACATCCAGTTAATCCTCTTTCAATCACCTCCTTCAGTAAGTTCTCACACTTAGAACATGGCCAATCCAACCTTGTTGCCTTTTTCTTGACAATATTGGCTAACAATCTTTCCTCCTCCACCACCTGACAGCATCTTCACTGCGTGCTCTCCAACTGACCTGCTCCATCCTTCTCCAGAACCACATCTTGCAACTTTCTAGTTTTGGGATGTCCACTTTTCTCAAGGTCCACATTTCAACCTCGTTCAACAAGACACCAAATCATAGTTTTGATTTTTTTTTCTGACAATCTCTCTTCATTCCTATGCTGACCAGTATGTTTGACGAATGCAATCTTTGCCTTTGCTAATCTAGCTCGGATTTCTTTATGGCAGTAACTATCTTCTGACAGGATACTTCCCAGGTACTTAAATAGTGATACCTCTTCCAGCCACTGACATCTTAACTGTTGCTTTCCCACTATTATTTCTTCCAATAGTCATAACTTTCGTTTGTTTTTACACTAATTTTCATTCTGTAAGCTTTCACCACTTCAGTCCTTCTATCCATTAGTTTCTCAGGGTCTGCTGCTGTGCTAGTCATTGGGGCCTGACCATCTGCAAATTTCACTCCCTTTACCAATTGTTCTCCTACTCTGACACCTTTCTCATCTGGTGCTTCTTTATCGTGGCTTCCACATAGATATTATGGAGCAATGGTGTTGGTAGACAGGCTTGTCTCATCCGACACCTAATTTACACCAGGCTCGGTTTCACTAAATGCTGTTGTGATGGACATTTTGGGAAGGGCAATGGTCCCATTGGAGAAGAAAGCAAATAACATGAAATGTGTAGAGCATTGCACTATATTGTTGATTGCACATGTAGCCATGGTGATGTTAAAGATTCTAGACTGGAAGCCAAGCTAGACATTACATTGCAATGATTACTGCAGCAATGGTGTTTCTATTCGGAGGAATTATTAAAAATCTTTCGGAACAATTTGAACTTGACCCTAAAAAGCTAAGCGTATTTGATGATGTCAGAAAAACACTAAAGTTTGAAACATGTTTGAAAGTTTGATCTTTTTCTTGTTTTGCAAAAGGAGAGGATACCACAGACTACCTCATTAATATAATCACTTCTTCAAAGTAACACACTTTGATGCAGGAAAGCTGGTATCGCATTTTAAGAATGGGCATTTTGTCATATATCTAGTTAATGTGTATCGTGATTGTGGGACGGAGGAGATTGAGGTGGGGTGGAAGTTCAAGTCAAAGTATTTGTATTTTAAAACCTGTCCATAAAATAACCGCATCGATCTTGGAAATTCCTTGGGAGTTCTACCAATCTCCTGGGGTGTAACGTCATTGCAGCCCAGTGGAACTGTCAAGAGAAATGCTGGAAACCCAATGATGTCAGGTCAGCACACTTCTGGGAATTTCCACACTGACTACGAGGCAAATTACATGTGGGGGAGGGGAGAGGAGGTGTTGGGGGGAAGGGATGTTCAGAGACTCTGTAAGATGGAGCACAGAAGAAGAGATAACTGCTGATACCAACAAAGATTAGGCCTGTGAGGCTTAACAATGATGTGGAGATGCCGGCGTTGGACTGGGGTGAACACGGTAAGAAGTCTCACAACACCAGGTTAAAGTCCAACAGGTTTATTTGGTAGCAAATACCATAAGCTTTCGGAGCACTGCTCCTTCGTCAGATGGAGTGGAAATGTGCTCTCAAACAGTGCAAACAGACAAAATCAAGTTGCAGAATACTAATTAGAATGCGAATCCTACAGCCAGCCAGGTCTTAAAGGTATAGACAATGTGGGTGGAGGGAACATTAAACACAGGTTAAAGAAATGTGTATTGTCTCCAGACAGAACAGCTAGTGAGATTCTACAAGCCCAGGAGGCAAGCTGTGGGGGTTACTGATAATGTGACATAAATCCAACCGGTATTTGCTACCAAATAAACCTGTTGGACTTTAACCTGGTGTTGTGAGACTTCTTACCAGGCTTAACAATGTCATATGTGCATCACTGCAACATGGTCCAGGCCTGGCGTGTGGTCTGGAACCCCCGAGGAGGAAATCTAAAAAAATCTTTGGTTGGTCTACTTGTTCGGATTCTGGTTTAACAGTGGCAGGGTCAGTGAGAGGGAATGTTAATGTCCTTAGGGTCAGGGGCAGGTAGGTACCAGAGTTGCTCCCATAATGGCATTTTCATGATCATTGGGATGACTAACCATGGCCACAATCTTTTATTTATGTTTGAATAATTCTTCTCATAGAAATCATAGAAACCCTACAGCACAGAAAGAGCCATTTGGTCCATCGCGTCTGCACCGACCACAATCCCACCCAGGCCCTACCCCCATATATTTACCCACTAATCCCTCTAACCTACGCATCTCAGGTCACTAAGGGCAATTTTAGCATGGCCAATCAACCTAACCCGCACATCTTTGGGCTGTGGGAGGAAACCGGAGCACCCGGAGGAAACCCACGCAGACACGAGGAGAATGTGCAAACTCCACACAGACAGTGACCCAAACCGGGAATCGAACCAGGTCTTTGGAGCTGTGAAGCAGCAGTGCTAACCACTGTGCTACCGTGCCATAGGAGTTAGTGATAGCACTTTCAGTTTATAGTCAGAAGATTGTGGTTTCAAGCTCTTCCATTATAGTACTGAATTCAAAGTCCCTTTGAATCATAGAATCATAGAATCCCTACAGTACAGAAGGAGGCCATTCGACCTATGAGGTCTGTACCGACCACAATCCCCCCCAGGCCCTATTCCCGTAGTCCTCATTCACCCTGCTTAATCCCCCTGACACCAGGGTCAATTTAGTGTGACCAATCCACCTAACCTGCACCTCTTTGGACTCTGGGAGAAACCCACATAGACACGGGGAGAATGTGCAATCTCCACACAGACAGTGACCCAAGGTGGAATTGAACCTGGGTCCCTGGCGCTGTGAGGCAGCAGTGCTAACCATTGCGCCATCGTGCCGCCAAGATGTTAAACCAAGGCTCTGTCTTGCCTACTCTGGTGGCTTATGCAATTCATGTTTTATGAAGTGCTTTTGGAGGCCCCAAAAGGACATAAAACAAGACAGCAAACATTTATTCAAAGGGCAAGGTGTTATCCAGTTGGCCTGGCCAATACTTGTCCTTAACCAAAAGCACCGGAAGCAGATTAAAAGGTCATTATCTCATTGCTGTTTGTGGGACACTGCTGCATTGACAATAGCTGCTATGCATACCCACATAACAACAGTAACTGCTCCATGCAATTCATTCTATCAGAAATCCCTGATAAAAAGGAGTAGGCAAGTCCTCCCCTGCTTAATATCATCAGGAGTAACCACAGGAAACATTGTTATACGGTAACATTACAGCATTGTTACCAATCTAACTTTCTGTATCAGCTATCTCTTTTCTCTATCGTTATTTTAGGAGCAAATGAGAAGCTG
Source organism: Mustelus asterias (assembly GCF_964213995.1). Lineage (NCBI taxonomy): Eukaryota > Metazoa > Chordata > Chondrichthyes > Carcharhiniformes > Triakidae > Mustelus > Mustelus asterias. The sequence continues at coordinate 75,042,095 of NC_135812.1, read as the reverse complement.
GTGTGAAACACCCATTCAACAAATCAAATTTATTTTTGACCTCTACCCCAGTTGTTCAGCAAATGTGTTCAGTGAGCAGCTGAGCCATATCACTCAGGAAAGTCTGGGCATTTAGGCAGGCTTCCCAATCTGTCCTACGTCAATCTGGGGAAGTGATCGGGACACCGCAACACTGAAAGTCTGCTGCTACTACATTTGGCTGGACCCTTCCTGGATTAGGGGCAGGAATCCCAGCCAGGGTTCCCAATCCCAATTGCGGGCCAGTAACCTCTGCAGTAGTTGTACATGATGACACTCAGAATAGGAAACAACTGGGAAAAAAGCTGACAATGGGAAACTTTTTAAATTACTGCAGATTCCAATTTTCAACCTTCTTAAATATATATATTTATATACATATATATGTCACCGAGACAAAAGTATTCAAAGCATACCCAGGAACACGACAAATATTGACTGCGAAACTGCGAAACAGCAGTAGAATTGCTTTTCAAATGCAGTTCCCACTGCTTTTCGCAGACAAGTTTGTGAGGCTGTGACTTGCCTGCTATACATGAAGACTGTTTTAAGAACTAGGAGCAGGAGTAGGCCATCTGTCCCTTCGAGCCTGTTCTGCCATTCAGTAAGATCATGGCTGATCTTTTCGTGGACTCAGCTCCACTTACCCGCCCGCTCACCATAACCCTTAATTCTCTTACTGTTCAAAAAGCTATCTATTTTTGCCTTAAAAACATTCAATGAGGTAGCCTCAACTGCTTCACTGGGCAGGGAATTCCACAGATTCACAACCCTTTGGGTGAAGAAGTTCCTCCTCAACTCAGTCCTAAATCTGCTCCCCTTTATTTTGAGGCTATGCCCCCTAGTTCTGGTTTCACCCACCAGTGGAAACAACTTCCCTGCTTCTATCTCGTCTATTCCCTTCATAATTTTATATGTTTCCATAATATCCTCCCCCCCCCCCCCCATTCTTCTGAATTCCAATGAGGATAGTCCCAGTCTATTCAGTCTCTCCTCATAAGCCAACCCTCTCAACTCCGGAATCAACCTAGTGAATCTCCCCTGCACCCCCGCCAGTGTGCCAGTATATCCTTTCTCAAGTAAAGAGACCAAAACTTGACACAAACTGCTCCAGCTATGGCCTCACCAGCACCTTATACAGCTGCAACATAACCTCCCTATTTTTAAACTCCATCCCTCTAGTAATAAAGGACAAAATTCCATTTGCCTTCTTAATTACCTGCTGCACCTGCAAACCAACTTTGTGTGATTCATGCACAAGGACACCCAGGTCCCTCTGCACAGCAGCATGCTGCAATGTTTTGCTATTTAAATAATAGTCCATTTTGCTGTTATTCCTACCAAAATGGATGACCTCACATTTACCAACATTGTACTCCATCTGCCAGACCCTTGCCCACTCACTTAGACTATCTATATCCCTTTGCAGACTTTCACACTTTGCAGACTCTATACACTTTGCTCTACCATTCATCTTAGTGTCATCTGCAAACTTTGACATGCTACACGTGGTCCCCAACTCCAAATCATCTATGTAAATCGTAAACAATTGTGGCCCCAACACTGATTCCTGAGGCACACCACTAGTCACTGATCACCAAACAGAAAAACACTCATTTACCCCCACTCTTTTCTTTCTGTACATTAACCAATCCTCTATCCATGCTAAAACATTACCCGTAACACTGTGCACCTTTATCTTTTGCAGCAGCCTTTTGTGCAGCACCTTGTCGAATGCCTTCTGGAAATCCAAATACACCACATCCACTGGTTCCCCATTGTCCACCGTGCTTGAAATGTCCTCAAAGAAATTAGTCAAACGTGACCTGTGTTACAACACGGAGGTCGATTCCCCCTTTGAGACGTAATGCTGAATCCCCCAAAGAGGAATACCTCGCCTTGTAATCTGTTAAAATTGTGTGGAAAGGTGTGAACTGTTCTCCAGTAACGTTTAGTGGTTAGCTAACAGAAATACCTGACACTCACTTTAAAATGAACACTTAACAATTTATTTATTTAACAAACAGGGAACTTTAACTAAACAAGTAACATACCGAATACAATAAGATTCTAATGGAATGCTGTTCAAATAAATGCAATGTCCATTCATTAACAAAAAAAAGCAGAATTTAGTAACTCTCAAAAATATACAACCAGGTTTTGTGTCTTTTGGAATCTTCTGGAGTTCCTCGGTTGATTTGTCTGTCTGTAAGTTCTTTCTGATTTGGTACCTTTCACTGGTTAGATGGTGCGTTCTCTTAAGAGATATCTGAAGCTGACAGGGTAGAGAGCTGCTCTCTCCCTCTCCAGACTTGAGAGGTGGCAGTTTTATCTCCCGTTTTTCCCCCTTGCACTCTCCTTTATACCTGTGATGACCTATCAATTTTCCGACAATAGGATTGGTCTAATTTTGTCAACACCATCAAATTCAAATGTTATGGGTTCCTGGTAGCTGAATGTCTCCTTTAAATTGATAGGCTGAATTCAAAAACATTCAAATGTCTGAAGTCTGTTACCAAGGTAACCCTGTTGCCAGCTTTTAAAGGGACCACGCAATGTATTTTCCCCTCTAACATTTTACAATTTGTTTACATCTTTATCAACACCAAATTCCAACTTCACAAACTCAACTTCGCAACACCTGCCTTTCATGAACCCATGCTGTATCTTCCCAATGGGACAACTCATATCTAGATGTCTTGCTATTTCTTCCTTGACGATAGATTCAAGTATTTTCCTCACTACAGAAGTTAAGCTCACCGGCCTATAGTTATAATCTCAAGGTATTAATCAACAGTTAAAATGAAGAAGCATGGATTCAAAACAACCTTTTATAGAACACACTTATGGTTGGGCAGCAGAAAGTGACCAGCAGTGACCTAAAGTGTGGATTCAGGTATAGTTGTTGTCTTACAGTGGCACAGTGGTTAGCACTGCTGCCTCACAGCACCAGGGACCCGGGTTCGATTCCCGGCTTGGGTCACTGTCTGTGCAGAGTCTGCACGTTCTCCCTGTATCTGCTTGGGTTTCCTCTGGGTGCTCCAGTTTTCTCCCACTGTCCGAAAGACGTACTGGTTAGGTGCATTGGCTATGCTAAATTCTCCTTCAGTGTACCCGAACAGGTGCCGGAGTGTGGCGACTAGGGGATTTTCACAGTAACTTCATTGCAGTGTTAATGTAAGTCTGCTTGTGATACTAATAAATAAATTTTAAAACTTCCATCAATCTGCTCGCTCCTGCGATGTTGGCATAACTATGGAATATTTTTCTGTGATCCTAAATCTGCATTTCAAATGGTAACGAAATGGAAACCTGTACAAAGTGAAGTGTGAGAAATTGTTTGTAAACACAACTGTTTCTGCCTGAAATAAATGGAGCTCTTAAGACACTGTAACTGGCAATTTGGAAATAGTTTTAATCTTTCATTACCATAACTCTCTGGATAGGAAAGAAAATTACAATAAAAATGGTAACATTACTAAAAATGAAATTACTATCTTTATATGATCTTCCACAATTGGCAACACAGATAGCAATTACCTTTATCAACACTTCTTTCCCTTATTGTAACACAAGAAATTCTGGCCAACACATGTTATAGTACAGAAGGTAGAAGGAGTAACAATCCATTTTATAATAATAATTGGAATGGAATGAACATAAGTAAAAACCCTGAAAATGTATTGTCTTTTCAGGGCAGGCGTCTCAAATTAGAGTGGATCCCAGGTAGGCTGTAACCAGAACATGAGAGTTCCCACTGGCCCAATAGGGGTATAGTCTCCAACTACAAGACACAAAATCATTGGCGTAACAGAAGGCAGGGAGTGCCAACACCACCAGGGCTCGTCACTTCCCAGGACTTATGAGTGGGATGCAATATAAGGTTGGTATACATGATGGGACCAGATGTACTTTGCTCACAACCTGAGACACCCTAAGTGACAAGGAAAGGATTCTAGTCCCATAAAGAACAAACTGCTTTTAAAAGGTTAGTTCAATGTATCAGTGATCTTTTGTTTCTGGGGACCCCCATGTTCAGACCTGGAACTGATCAGGTACAATAGAACATAGAACAGTTACAGCACAAACAGGCCCTTCGGCCCACAAGTTGCGCCGTTAACTTCCATGAACTTATCCAAAAGTCTCTTAAAAGACCCAATCGAATCCGTCTCCACCACCACTACCGGCAGCCGATTCCACGCACCCACCACCCTCTAAGTGAAAAACTTACCCCTAACATCTCTGTACCTACTCCCCAACACCCTAAACCTGTGACCTCTTGTGGCAACCATTTCAGCCCTGGGTAAAAGCCTCTGAGAATCCACTCTATCAATACCTCTCAACATCTTATATACCTCTATCAGGTCACCTCTCATCCTTCGCTTCTCCAAGGAGAAAAGACCTAGCTCTCTCAACCTATCCTCATAAGGCATGCCACCTAATCCAGGCAACATCCTTGTAAATCTCCTCTGCACCCTTCCTATGGCTTCCACATCCTTTCTGTAATGAGGCGACCAGAACTGGGCACAGTACTCCAGGTGGGGTCTGACCAGGGTCCTATACAGCTGCAGCATTATCTCCCGATTCCTAAACTCAATTCCACTATTGATGAAGGCCAGTATTCCATACGCCTTCTTAACCACAGCCTCTACCTGCGACGCTACTTTGAGCGTCCTATGAACCCGGACCCCAAGATCCTTCTGATCTTCCACACTGCCAAGCGTCTTACCCTTAATATTATATTCTTTCATCCTATTCGACCTGCCAAAATGAACCACCACACACTTATCTGGGTTGAAGTCCATCTGCCACTTCTCCGCCCAGTCTTGCACCTTATCTATGTCTCGTTGGCCCTCTACACTATCCACAACACAACCAACCTTTGTGTCATCAGCAAACTTGCCAACCCATCCTTCCACTTCCTCATCCAGGTCATTTATAAAAATCACAAAGGGTCCCAGAACAGATCCCTGGGGCACTCCACCGGTGACCGACCTCCATGCTGAAAAAGACCCATCTACAACCACTCTTTGCCTTCTGTGGGCAAGCCAGTTCTGAATCCACAAGGCAATGTCCCCTTGTATCCCATGCCCCTTCACTTTCTCAATGCGCCTTGCATGGGGCACCTTAGCAAACGCCCTGCTGAAATCCATATAAACTACATCAAACGCTCTTCCCTCGTCTATGTGTCTAGTTACAGCTTCAAAAAGTTAAATTAGGCTCGTAAGGCATGATCTGCCTTGGACAAAGCCGTGCTGGCTGTTTCTGATCATACTATTCCTCTCCAGATGTTCATAAATCCTGCCTCTCAGGATCTTCTCCATCAACTTACCGACCACTGAGGTTAGACTCACTGGTCTATAATTTCCCGGGTTTTGTGGCAGGTAGGTCGTGCCTTACTAACCTTATTGAGTTTTTTGAGAAAGTGACCAAGGAGGTGGATGGGGGCAAGGCAGTGGACGTGGTATATATGGATTTTAGTAAGGCGTTTGATAAGGTTCACCATGGTAGGCTTCTGCAGAAAATGCAGATGTATGGGATTGGGGGTGATCTAGGAAATTGGATCAGGAATTGGCTAGCGGATAGGAAACAGAGGGTGGTGGTTGATAGTAAATATTCATCATGGAGTGCGGTTACAAGTGGTGTACCTCAGGGATCTGTTTTGGGGCCACTGCTGTTTGTAATATTTATTAATGATCTGGATGAGGGTATAGTTGGGTGGATTAGCAAATTTGCTGATGACACCAAAGTCGGTGGTGTGGTAGACAGTGAGGAAGGGTGTCGTAGTTTGCAGGAAGACTTAGACAGGTTGCAAAGTTGGGCCGAGAGGTGGCGGATGGAGTTTAATGCGGAGAAGTGTGAGGTAATTCACTTTGGTAGGAATAACAGATGTGTTGAGTATAGGGCTAACGGGAGGACTTTGAATAGTGTGGAGGAGCAGAGGGATCTAGGTGTATGTGTGCATAGATCCCTGAAAGTTGGGAATCAAGTAGATAAGGTTGTTAAGAAGGCATATGGTGTCTTGGCGTTTATTGGTAGGGGGATTGAATTTAGGAGTCGTAGCGTTATGTTGCAACTGTACACAACTCTGGTGCGGCCGCACTTGGAGTACTGTGTGCAGTTCTGGTCCCCACATTACAGGAAGGATGTGGAGGCTTTGGAGAGGGTGCAGAGGAGGTTTACCAGGATGTTGCCTGGTATGGAGGGGAGATCCTATGAGGAGAGGCTGAGGGATTTGGGATTGTTTTCGCTGGAAAGGCGGCGGCTAAGAGGGGATCTTATTGAAACATATAAGATGATTAGAGGTTTAGATAGGGTGGATAGTGATAGCCTTTTTCCTCTGATGGAGAAATCCAGCACGAGGGGGCATGGCTTTAAATTGAGGGGGGGTAGTTATAGAACCGATGTCAGGGGTAGGTTCTTTACCCAGAGGGTGGTGAGGGATTGGAATGCCCTGCCAGCATCAGTAGTAAATGCGCCTAGTTTGGGGGCGTTTAAGAGATCCGTAGATAGGTTCATGGACGAAAAGAAATTGGTTTAGGTTGGAGGGTCACAGTTTTTTTTTTTAACTGGTCGGTGCAACATCGTGGGCCGAAGGGCCTGTTCTGCGCTGTAATGTTCTATGTTCTATGTTCTATGTTCTATCTCTTCTCCCTTTCTTGAATAAGGGAACCACATCCGCAATCCTCCAATCCTCCGGAACCTCTCCCGTCTCCATTGATGACGCAAAGATCATCGCCAGAGGCTCAGCAATCTCTTCCCTCGCCTCCCACAGTAACCTGGGGCACATCCCATCTGGTCCCAGCGATTTATCTAACTTGATGCTTTTCAAAAGCTCCAACACATCCTCTTTCCTAATGTCCACATGCTCAATCTTCTCAGTCCACTGCAAGTCTGCACTGCAACTACCAAGATCCTTTTCCACTGTGAATACTTAAGTAAAGTATTCATTGAGTACCTCTGCTATTTCTACCGGTTCTATACAGATTTTCCCACCGTCACATTTGATAGGTCCTACTCCTTCACATCTTATCTTCTTGCACTTAACATACTTGTAGAATGCCTTGGGGTTTTCCTTTATCTTGTCTGCCAAGGCCTTCTCATGACCCCTTCTTGCTCTTCTAATTTCCCTCTTAAGTTCCTTCCTACTAGTCGTATACTCTTCTAGATTTCAACATTACCTAGCTCCCTGAACCTTTTGTAGGCTTTTCTTTTCTTCCTGACTAAATTCGTTACAGCTTTCGTGCACCATGGTTCCTGTAACCTACCATAACTCCCCTGTCTCATTGGAACGTTGCTGTGCAGAGCTCCAGACAAATTTTCCTTGAAAATTTGCCACATTACTTCTGTACATTTCCCTGAGAAAACCTCCTTCCAATTTATGCCTCTAATTTCCTGCCTAATAGCCTCATAATTGCCCTTACTCCAAATAAACACTTTCCTAGCTTGACTGATCCTATCTCTCTCCAATGCTAATGTAAAGGAGATAGAGTTATGATCACTATCCCCAAAATGCTCTCCCACTAAGAGATCTGACACCTGCCCAGGTTCATTCCCTAATACCAAATCAAGTACAGCCTCTCCTCTTGTAGGCTTATCCACATACTGTGTCAGGAAGCCCTCCTGAACATACCTAACAAACTCCTCCCCATCTAAACCTCTTACCCTAGGGATATTCCAATCGATATTTGGGAAATTAAAATCTCCCATCACGACCACTCTGCTATTATCACATCTCTCCAGGATCTGCCTCCCAATCTGCTCCTCCACATCCCTGCTACTATTGGGCGGCCTATAGAAAACACCCAGTAAAGTTATTGACCCCTTCCTGTTGCGAACCTCCACCCACAGAGATTCCGTAGACAATCCCTCTGTGGCGTCCATCTTTTCTACAGCCGTGACACTATCCCTGATCAACAGTGCCACTCCCCCACCTCTTTTGCCTCCTTCCCTGTCCCTCCTGAAACATCTGAAACTACTGCTTCTTTGACATCTGGCTGCTTAGGATGATCTCCTCGTGGCACAGGTCATGTCAAACAGAACTTCCTGATTCTACAAACAAGAACAGGGTCTTGGGCATTTACATTGCATGGCGTCCCCAAAACCCCCCCAGCCCAAGCTTCTACAGACTCTCAGGACTAATATTCCACACAAGCAGCATGGATATAGGTATACCACATATGTGCAAGGAAGCCATTGATTCTGCCACACTTCCATCTCTGAATTCATATTGATTCACATGAAAATATTAAATGCAACTTTTGTTTGAAATAAACATGGCATTCAAACTCTCTGATCAAGTTCATTCAATAATCAATTGTTCATCCGAGCAGGAGACTTGCTTGTTACTGTATTTTTCTAATCCTAACACAAGTCCCAGTTACAACGAACCTATGGAACAGAAACAGCCTATTCAGCCTTATTGGTCTGTACTGGGGTTTATACTCCACGTGAGCTCCTGCGACCTGAATGCCTGCTTCACATCCTTCCCCATCTTTCTCATGTATACATCAGATTTACCCTTAAAAGTGTCAATGCTAGTGCGCAAATCTGAAGATCATTTAACTAAAGACAGACAGAATTTTCTGATACTAAAAGTGCTTTAAAGGTTAAAAGACCACTTGACTACTCGTTAATAAAAGATTATTGATTCAGAGGACGCTCATTTTGGAGTGTACAAATTAGAAATGATTTATCCCTGTGTCTGAACAAACTTAAAAGGTCAGTAAGATATTGGCCATGATGTTGCAGACAGCGAAACGGTCAGCATTCATTGTCATTCTAGTTGTGAAATTGACAGCAACTTCTGGCGTCCACTCATGAACAGCTAAATGTGGAAATCCACAAGTTGCTGTCAGTGATTTCTTTTTCCTCCACAAAGCGCGCTGTTGTCGTCCTTGCAGATGGCAATCTTTAGAAATCATTTGAACTAAGATGCACTTCCTCTTTTGCCCCGTAATATCATTGTTCTGCAGTGGTTATGCTTCGTAGAATGACGTTTAACTTGGCTTTTAGCAGTGCACTAAATCATAAATGGTTGGTAGAGGCGAGTTGCCTCACACCCTTTAAAAGGTACCTGGATGAGCACTCGGCACGTCATAACATTTAAGTGTACGGCCCAAGTGCTGGCAAATGGGACTAGGTAGGATGTCGGCACAGACTTAATGGGCTGAAGGGCCTCCTCCGCATTGTATGATTGTATGATTCTATAAATACTGCTGAATAACATATGTGATCCTGAAAAACTAATTTTATAGTTGTGGAATAATAAATTTCTATATTATGATAAAAAATCCATACATTCTCCACATGATAAAAAGTAATATTTTTGAGAAGTTTGTATATGGTATTTCAGATTCTATTTTATTGTCATATGTATGCCCCAATCTTTATTTCACTCTCTGTGGAATTTGTACAAAGTGAAAGGTAATTCGTGCATTTTACTTCCCAGTTTGCTATCTGTGAGAATTCCTCAATGTGATTCGCCTACTTGATGACATCACAGTTGCTCCACACAGGAATTCCCCTTGCCAGATTTGAATTAATATCCAGAATGAGGAAAAACACCCCACAGCCAGAGGTTGCAAAACCTTTGCAGGCAGCTTTGAGGTTAGTTGTGAACACAGTCACTTTGAAGCCAGGTGCACATTCCAAGCCATCAGTTAGCATTTATAGAATCATAGAATCCTACAGTGCAGAAGGAGGCCATTTGGCCCATCAAGTCTGCACCACCCACAATTCCACCCTGGACCTATCCCCATAAACCCATGCATTTAACCTAGCTAGTTCCCCTGACACCAAGGGACAATTTAGCATGGCCAATCCACCTGACCCACACCTCTTTGGACTGTGGGAGGAAACTGGAGCACCCGGAGGAAAGCCATGCAGACACGGGGAGAACGTGCAAACTCCACACAGACAGTGATTCAAGCTGGGAATCGAACCCAGGTCCCTGGTGCTGTGAGACAGCAGTGCGAACCACTGTGCTACTGTGCCACCCACATTCACATTTAATATCGATGGCACAGTGGTTAGCAGTGCTGCCTCACAGCTCCAAGGACCAACGGTCCGATTCCCGGCTTGGGTCACCGTCTGTGCCGAGTCTGCACGTTCTCCCCATGTCTGCATGGCCTTCCTCCGGGTGCTCCGCTTCCCTCCCACACTCCGAAAGATGTGCTGGTTAGATGCATTAGCCATGCTAAATTCTCCCTCCGAACAGGCGCCGGAGTGTGGCAACCAGGGGATTTTCACAGTAGCTTCATTGCAGTGTTAATGTCAGCCTACTTATGACAATAATAAATAAACTTTAAATCCTTGGGGACACTTTCATGAGACTAAGCTATTGTTGAATGCCATTGGGTGGTGGGACACTCATTCAGTCCCAGAACATGCCTCATTTCCAACGTCTGATGTCAAGTGGAGGCGTGCACCAATTCCCAAAAGGAATGTTTTGTGTTATCCTATCCTCATGTTCGGAATTCCTTCGATAACCCTGAGGGGGGCGGGGAGAGAGCCAGGATGGCCTATACAAGGTGACAGAAGTAAAGCAGGACAATCTTTACTGCACATAAAATATTCCCGATTTATTACAAATTGCAAGCGAATTGTATTTTAGGCAACAATTATAATTGCCAGACCAACATCTAACTGTATTTCAATACAGAGTTATCTATCTGCATCCTGGTGACCAGGAATTAACGGGATCCTATTTTGCATTTTTACTGGATGCCAAATATTTCCATCCATTGGAACTGCAGTGCCCTCTTTCCCTTGCACATCTGTCTTTAACAGGTTATTTTCCCCCCTCTCTCCTCTTCACAAGCAGCAGTGAGGGAGGCCATCGATGGATCAGATTTGTATCTGGAGTTTGACATTGGCACCTCTGAGCGATATTGCTGTACCCAGCGCCCCAGCCGCTCCTTTCCTCGGTTTGCGAAGCGCTTGGGGTGTGTGTGTGTGTGTGTGTGAAGGGGGGTATTTATTAGCCAAAGCAGGAACACACAGACACGTTTACCCTTCTGCAAATGGACGGGATCATGTCCCAAATCAGATCACGCGTGCATTACAGAAAAATGCAGCAAAAATCTCAAAAAAAAACCTCTCAATTTATTATTTTTTGCAAGAACATTTCTTCAGCGCAGACAAATGTAAACATGTTTTATTTTTTATTGCCACCTTGTGGAATTTAAGACTGAAGCCACAATTGTGTTTTTTTAATGCAGAATTGTTAAGTGGATTTCATCAATTCCAGTAGGTATCTATATTCTAAAAGGAAAGCTCAGCGAATGGGTGGTATAGCCCTGTCTTGTTTTTTTTTTACACACTGCTTGCAATGCGCAAGGTGTATTCAGATATTTACATCAACCACGCCTCCCACTTCAGCAAAAAGGGGGAAGAGAGAGAGAAACCAAGTCTCAAATACCGCAATCCTGTAACGAGACACGTCAGATTCCCTTTCTAAACCCTGCGCGACCTCAAATGTTTTAAGATCTCATTCATTTCCAGCTGGAATGGGCAAGAGAGGGGGGATCAGCAATGGACAGACGCAAGATTGGGGATGGAAGATTTTTCCCCCCAGCTCCCCCCTACTCCACTCCCTCCCCCTCAAATTGTGGCTGGTGACAATTTGACAAACACAGAAATGTAAGAAGCCTCACCCCCCCACTCCAGACCCAGCCTTGCTGTCACTTTCCATTTCAGCCAAGCCTCTTATGCTGTGAGTCAGGCTCTTGAGGGTTTAATATATATGAGAGAGAGAGGGAGGCTGAAACCAGGCAGGCAGCAATAACACAGGAACAGACAGAGAGACACAAACAACAGCAAACACTGCATTCCTCGGCTAAAACTCTGCAGTCCCCCTCACCATCAGGGGCACACACTGCCAGGCTGACTGGCATGGCTCATGTCACTGATTCCTGCTCACATTAAACATGGGGTTAGAGGCATTGCAATCCTGCTCCTACCTGCCCACCGTCTGGTTGGCGAGCTGTCGCATCCGATTGAACTGTTTCTTCATCATTGACTGGGGGACGAGCTGCCGCAAGAAAAGAGCATTTCATTCATACAAGCCCCATTGCAAGCTGGTGGGCAGCTCAATCAGTCACAAAAATAACAATAATTAATCATAAAATTCTTCTGCTGGGTCTGACTAGGTGCTGATTGCCATTGGATTTTCTCTCGCTCTCGGTGTCTCCGGAGCTGCTATAGCAGCAGCAGCAGCAGCGCTCAGAGCTCCCTCCTCCCGCCCCCCCCTCCAGTGGGAAGCGCTTGGACCACATTCTCTCCTCCCGAGGCTGTGCAGCCTGCCCGGCGCCCACTGCGCACGCGCCCCCGCCCCGGCTGCACGCTGGGATTTGTAGTCCCAGCGCCGCCCCGCGCCGCCCCGAGCGACCAGGTCCGGGACTACACTTCCCTGCAGCCCCCGCGCGCGCCGTACTTACCCATCTATCAACCGCGCACTGCCGTACTTACCCGCAGGGAAACCGCAGCGGCAACCGGCCGTGCAACGTTTGGGGCGGGTGGTTCAGAAGCAAAGATGCTGCAAGATGCTGGAATCTGAAGCAAAAGCAGAAAATGCTGTAAAATCTCAACAGGTCTAACAGCAAGTGTTCAGAGAGAATAGAGCTCTGATAAGGGTCAAAGCTGACTAAGGGTCATTTGGACTCGAAACGTTGGCTCTATTTTCTCTCATGATGTGGAGATGCCGGCGTTGGACTGGGGTAAACGTAGTAAGAAGTCTAACAACACCAGGTTAAAGTCGGTGGCTTTTGCTACCAAATGAACCTGTTGGACTTTAACCTGGTGTTGTCAGACTTCTTACTCTATTCTCTCTCCACAGATGCTGTCAGACCGGCTGAGATTTTCCAGCATTTACTGTTTTTTGAGCGGGAATGCCGTCCTCCAGGGTTGCCAACCCTTCCAGGATTTGACCAGGAATTAAAGTTTATTTATTAGTCACAAGTAGACTGACACTGCAATGAAGTTACTGTGAAAATCCCCTATTGAATTTAAGATTGATCTCCGGGACACGATCTTGTACAATCCCGTACAGAAAAATCATAGGGGACATTTTGAAAAAAAGGATTGTTTTCCTAGAATCCCTATAGGCCATTCGGCCCATCGAGCCTGCACTAACAACAACAATCCTACCCATGTCCTATCCCTGTAACATCACATATTTACCCTGCTAAACCCCATGACACTAAGGGGCAATTTAGCATGGCCAATCCACCTAACCCTGCATATCTTTGGAGTGTGGAAGGAAACCCACGCAGACACGGGGAGAACGTGCAGACTCCACACAGACAGTCACCCAGAATTGAACCTGGGTCCCTGGCACTATGAGGCAGCAGTGCTAACCACTGTGCCATCGTGCCACCCAAATAGAGATGACTCTTTTTTCTCTTTACCAGATGTAAAAATATTGAAAATGTTGTAGCGGGGGATGGGGGGGGAGGGGGGTGGTAGGGGGGAAGCTTGGCTAACAGTCAAGCATCATCTGATCGGGTAACAAACTTTTCTGTTTTCCAAATTGGTGTGTGAAGGCTAGATGGATTTGGCTGACTAATGGCTGGAGCGTGTGGGCAAGTCATGTGATGACACCTCCAGTGATACAGTTAGCAACCCCACTGTCCACACAGCCAGCCTGGTTACACAGGCTCCCATGTGAGATATGAAATTGTCACATGCTGTATGACATCCTGTATATTTTCAGTCTGCAACATTCAGGGTTAATTGTCTCCTGGTGAAAAAAAATAGAAAATGCTGGAAATACTCCACAGGTCAGACAGTTAAAAGTTTGAGGTGTATTAGGTTTCACAGAGACAGGGAAATAGGGCAGGGGAGGTGGGAATTAAAACTCTGTGACTGGGCGGAAAGCAGGAGAGATTACACAACAAGAGGAATAATAGTGCAAGGCAAATGGAGTGGTGGTGGGAGAGGAGTAGAAACAAATGTTTTCAATGGTATCTAATTTGTTTCCTTTATTCAGAAATGAAGACCGAACATGCTGTTCAAATGAGGCAGAATGATGAAATGGTCTGACACATGGAAGATGTGTAATTTAATATGGATAAGTGATGCACATTGGGAGAAACAGCATTGGCAGCATAATTCAACTGGTAGCGAATCAAAATACTGCAGCTGCTGGAAATCTGAAATAAAAATCTCGGTGTTTTATTTTGAGGGAGTTGCAAGAGAACAAGATTCACAGACCTTTGAAGGTGGCAAGGTGGGTTGATGAGGCGGTTAAGAAAGTGCAGGGCCTTCTTGGTTTGCAAATAGGGACATTGAACACAAAAAACAAGAAAGTCACACTAATCTTTTATAAATATCAGGTTAGACCTCAGCTGGGATAGCTTACGCATTTTCGTTGTGGAGTTTGCATATTCTCCCCGTATCTGCGTGGGTTTCCTCTGGGTGCTCTGTTTTCCTCCCTCAGTCCAAAGATGTGCGGGTTAGGTGGATTGGCCATGCTAAATTGCCCTTTAGGGTCAGGGAGATTAGCAGGGTAAATAGGCGGGATTATGGGGATAGGGCCTGGGTGGGATTGTGGTCAGTGCAGGCTCGATAGGCCGATAATAGCATTGGGCTAAATTGGGCAGCACAGTGGTTAGCATTGCAGCCTCACAGCGCCAGGGACCCGGGTTCAATTCCGGCCTTGGGTCACTAACTGTGTGGAGTTTGCACATGCTCCCCGTGTCTGCATAGGTTTCCTCCAGGTGCTCTGGTTTCCTCCCACAGTCCAAAGATGTGCGGGTTTGGTGGATTGGCCATGCTAAATTGACCCTAGTGTCAGGGGATTAGCAGGGTAAATATGTGGCGTGGGGCATTACGAGAATAGGGTCTGGGTGGGATTGTGGTTGGTGCAAGCTCAATGGGCCGAATGGCCTCCTTCTGCACTGTAGGGATGCTATGCTTCTATTCTGGAGACTGCACTTTATTCAGGGTATCAAGGCCTTGGGGAGAGCACAGAGGAGTTTTACCAAGATGATATCAAGAATGAGGGATTTCAGCTGTCTGAAAAGATTGGAGAGGGTGGGATTTTACTCCTGAGGCTAGAAGGGTTTAAAATGAAAGCTAAGAGAGACATTGAATAAGATCATGACCTGATCTCAACTCCATTTTAATACATTTACCAATATCCCTTGATGTCCTTAGTATCCAAAATTCTGCTGATCTCTGTCCTGAATTCCTGAATGTATTCAAGGAATGAACATCCACAGCTCTTTGGGGAACAGAATTCCCAAAATTCGCAACCCCCTGAGTGAAAAAATGTCTGTTCAACTCAGTCTAAAGGGGCCAACCACACGTGAGCAGTTCTGCTAAAGCGATCAGGGTGAAATTGTTTCTGCAAATCTCAGCTTGGATTTGGTAATCAAAGGTCATAGATTTTAAATATTTCGCAAAACAACTAAAGGGAAATGAGGAGAAATCCTACTTAAGACTTAAAAACAATGAAACTGTTGACCTATTAGCTGGTACATGTTACTGATTTTATAACCGGTCACTGAGTCAGATTTTCCTTCATAAATGATACTGAAAATAATTTGAGTTCCTGAAGTGTTTGTTTCCTTCCAGACCACAAACAACAATGATTCCTGAGCCAAAGACATGGCAAACAAAAACGTTTCAGCAAAATCCCAGAGGTTTAAGCAACAAAATCGTACTTCGCCAAGAAAATATAAATACCCATGAAGGAACCACTGGTGCATATTTGTTTAATCCTTTTGGAGTTCAAACTTAAACTAGCTTTAGATAGCATTGGGCTCAATTTTACTGTCAGAATAGCAGTGAGGAAATAGAGTACAAAGCCAACATGTTTCCGTAAAGATAAAAGGTGGGACTAATAAGTCCAGAGAACCTTGGGTGTCAAGGGGTATACAAATTTGGATAAGGGAAAATAGGGAGGCTTATGGAAGATACAGGAGGCTTATAACAGGGGAAGTCTTGGAGGAGTATAGAACGTCATTCTTTTTCTCTTTACATACCGATAGAAACTTTTACGGTCAGTTTTTATGTTGCTCACCATCTTACTTTCAAACTCTATTTTCCCCTTCTTAATCAATCCCTTGGTCCTCCTTTGTTGAATTTTAAACTGCTCCCAATCCTTAGGTCTATTGCTTTTTCTTGCCAATTTGTGAGCATCTTCTTTGAATCTAATGCTATCTCTAATTTCCCTTGTAAACCATGGTTTGTCCACAATTCCCTTACCACTGTTGCGTCAAACAGGAATAAACAACTTCTGGAGACATTTGTTCCTTAAATGTCTGACATTGCCTGCCACTGTCCTTTCTTTCAGTGATGTTTCCCAGTCTATTATAGCCAATTAATGTCTCATACCATCATAGTTACCTTTATTGAGATTCAGGACCCTGGTCTCAGAATCAACTGCATCACTATCCACCTTGGTAAAGAATTCTATCACATTATGGTCATTCATCCCCAAGAGTTCTTTCACAACTAGATTTCCAACTAATTTTCTCAATTAAATTAAATATAGCTCTTGGGGCTAAAGGGATCAAGAGATATTGCGGGGGGTGGGGGGGGGGGCGGGGGGGGAGAGGTGGGATCAGGATATTGAATTTGATGATCAGCCATGATCAAAATGAAGGGTGGAGCTAGCTCAAAGGGCCGAATGGCCTACTCCTGCTTCTATTTTCTATGTTTCTATGACTATAGAAAGTGCAGGAGGCACTTAAAAATAAATTAGGAGAGCGAAGAGGAGTGATGAACAAACATTGGTGGACAAAATAAAGGAAAATCCTAAAATGTTTTATAACTTCATTAAGGGCAAGATGGTAACCAGGGAAAGAATAAGGCCCATTAGGGATCATGTGGCAATCTTTGTGTGGAGCCGGAATATGTAGGTGAGGTTTTGAATTAATTTTTTGCATCTGTGTTCACTATGGATGCACAGTAAGTAGTCTCACAACACCAGGTTAAAGTCCAACAGAGTTTATTTGGTAGCACTGTGGTTGCAGGTTTAGAAATCAGGGAGGAGGCTTGTGATATAATTGAACAAATTAGCATTGGAAGGAGAAGATATTAGTGGTTTTAGCAGGCTTGGAGGTGGATAAATCCCCAGACCCAGACAAGATGTATTCCAGGCTGCTGCAAGAGGCAAGGGAGGAGATTGCAGGGGCTCTGATGCTAATTTTCAAATCTTCTCTGGCCACAGGGGAGGTGCTGGAGGACTGAAGGATAGCTAATGCGGTACCATTATTCAAGAAGGGAAGTAGGAAAATACCAGGTAATTACAGGCCAGTGAGTCTAATATCAGTGGTCAGAAAATTATTGGAAAAATTCTGACAGAATTAATCTCCAGTTGGAGCAAGGATTAATCAAGATTAGTCAGCATGGCTTTGTAAGGGGGAGGTCATGTCCAACAAATTTGACTGAAATTTCCGAGGAGGTGACGAGGCATGTAAATGAGGGCAGTGCAGTTGATGTGGTCTACATGGGCTTCAGTAAGGCTTTTGACAAGGTCCTGCATGGAAGACTGATCAAGAAGGTAACAGCCCATGGGATCCAGGGCAAATTGGCAAATTGGATCCAAAATTGGCTTAGTTGCAGGAAGCAGAGGCTGATTGTCGAAGGTCATTTTTGGGACTGGAAGCCTGTGTCCAGTGGTGTACCGCAGGGATCGGTGCTGGGTCCCTTGCTATTTGTAGTGTACATTAATGACTTAGACATGAAGATAGGAGGTATGATCAGTAAGTTCGCAGATGACACGGAAATTGGTGGTTTACTAAATAACGAGGAGGAAAGCCTTAGATTACAGGATGATATAGATGCCTTTTGTGGGGACTAACAAGGCAAGGGAATACACAATGTACAGTAGGATGCTAGGAAGTACAGAAGGCGAGAAGGAACTTGGGGTGCATGTCCATACTTGCCTGAAGGCAGCAGGACAGGTAGATAAGGTGGCTATGGGCTACTTGCCTTTATTAGCTGAGGCATCAAATAGAAGGGCAGGGAAGTTATGATGGAGCTGTATAAAATGCGTGTTAGGCCACAGCTAGAGTACTGTGTGCAGTTCTGGTCACCACGCTATAGGAAGGATGTGATTGCACGAGAGAAAGCGCAGAAGAGATTCACCAGGATGTTGCCTGGGCTGGATTGTTTGAGCTATGAAGAGATGCCGGTTAGGCTGGTGTTGTTCTCCTTAGAGCAGAGAAGGCTGAGGGGGGAACCTGGTTGAGATATAGAAAATTATAGATAGGGTAGACAGGAAGAAACTTTTCCCCTTAGTAGAAGGGTCAATAGCCACGGGGCATAAATTTAAGGAAAGGGGCAGAGATTTAGAAAGGATTTGAGGAAACATTTTTCACCCAGAGGGTGGTGAGAATCTGGAAGTCACTGCCTGAAAGGGTAGTAGAAGTGAGAACCGTCACAACATTTAAGAAGCATTTAAATCAGTACTTGAAATGCCATAGCATACAAGGCTATGGACTAAGTGCCTCTAACAAACCTAAGCCCACTTACTTGTGTTCCAGGCCAGCATCTGTATTGCTGCTCTGGGTTGGTTGCAGTCCCAAAAATGGCCACAATTCCCAGGGTAACAGCTGGGACTTCAGAACTGTTGACCACCCGGGTGGCATGGTGGCACAGTGGTTAGCACTGTGACCTCACAGTGCCAGGGACCCCGGTTCAATTCCTGCCTTGGGTGACTGTCTGTGTGGAGTTTACACCTTCTCCCCATGTCTGCGTGGGTTTCCTTCGGGTGCTAGCCACCATGTCGCCCTAAATAACTGCTGGTTTCCCTGTTCGGTCAGGTCCCAGATGTCCTGTTCCCTCACTATACCAGTACGAGCTCACACTTAAGAACATAAGAACATAAGAAATAGGAGCAGGAGTAGGCCATCTAGCCCCTTGAGCCTGCCCCGTCATTCAATAAGATCATGGCTGATTTGAAGTGGATCAGTTCCACTTACCCGCCTGATCCCTATAACCCCTAATTCCCTTACCGATCAGGAATCCATCTATCCGTGATTTAAACATATTCAGCGAGGTAACCTCCACCACTTCAGTGGGCAGAGAATTCCAGAGATTCACCACCCTCTGAGAGAAGAAGTTCCTCCTCAATTCTGTCCTAAACTGACCCCCCTTTATTTTGAGGCTGTGCCCAGTAGTTCTAGTTTCCTTTCTAAGTGGAAAGAATCTCTCCATCTCTACCCTATCCAGCCCCTTCATTATCTTTTAGGTCTCCATAAGATCCCCCCTCAGTCTTCTAAATTCCAACGAATACAAACCCAATCTGCTCAGTCTCTCCTCATAGTCAACACCCCTCATCTCTGGTGTCAACCTGGTGAACCTTCTCTGCACTCCCTCCAAGGCCAATATGTCCTTCCGCAACACTTTCAGCATCTTCATGGAAAGAAGAGCTTTGTATTAATAAGGTGTTTATATCACCATGTACAAAATCTAGACTGGCTGAACTTCCTGTTGGTCAAACCCAGTGAGATACCTGGAGTTACCCATTTGACACCTGCAGTTTTTAGTCATATACCGATGTGGCCTGAACCTCAGAATTGCAACAGTTTCTTTCCCACCAGACTACACATGTGACTGCTTCACTCCACTGCTTCATTCAAAAATGCCATCTTCTTCCCCTGCCATTGTTTGGGTTAAACCAGACCGTTTGCAACCTTGGTGTCTTAATCAACCCCGAACCTCTGACCCCATATACTCTCCATCACAAAGACTAACTTCTGTAATGTTGTTCACCTTCACCCCCAGTTTTGAGTGCTCAAACGCTGAAACTTTCACCTATTCCTTAGTCATCTCCCAACTCAATTATTTGAATCTTCTCCTGGATGGCTTCCCATCTCTCCATTCACTTCAGCTCACCCAATACTCTGCCTATCCTATCCTGAACCAAGTCCCACTTTACCAACCATTCCTATCGCAGCCAACCTGCACCTGGCTTCCAATCCCCCAACACCTCAAATGTCAAACTCTCATGTTAAATTTAATTTGTGGCCTCATCACTCTGACCTCTACATCCCCCTACAGCATTACCTGCACCCCCACAAAATTATGATAGATGCCATGATTGAAAAGCGGAGCAGACTTGATGGGCTGAATGGCCTAATTCTACTCCTATATCTTATGGTCTTATGCTCTGACCTTTGCTGCAATCTTCTATAAGCCCCACCTTTAGCAGTGGAAGCAGCCATGTCCCTTAAGCCCTCCATCTCTCCAACTATAAATCCATTTCTTTGAGTGAATCTTTGGTCACCTTCCTAATGTCTCCTTCCCTGTGCCCTTTCCATCTGAGTACACATCAGTGAATCACGTTGGAGTGTATATTGATGTTTAAGGCATTGATACCAATGCAAGCTCTTGTCCGATAGTGCAGAGTCTCAGGAGAGATTTTGAATTGTAGTAAATCTTCACCTTGTTTGAAAGCTGCTGGACCTAACAGAGTAATTTTGAAATGAACCAACTGAAGCCAAGCTATCAATTTAAATTCAACAACAGGCACGAGAGGGCTTGAACTGAATGAGAATACTGTTGGAGCAAGTCAGTATGCGATGGGCGATTGCTTTATAAAGCTGGAAGCACATATAGCCGAGGAAATATTTTTTAACTGACAGGAGTCTCATATAAAATGAATTAAACATGGCACACTAGTTGGTCAGTGGCTAAACTGATATTTCAAAATGAGTCTTCATTTTACTGAAGAAAGATTGATATATGCTGTACTTGTGATATGAAAGGCGTTTCGTAATTTAAAAAATTCTACAATGGTCTGTCTTTCAGCTGTTTTAAGCAGATTAATTGTTCTTTCTTTTAAAAGATTTCTGACTGAACAACATAGAACCCTACAGAACCATAGAATCCCTACCATGCAGAAGGAGGCTATTCAGCCCATCGAGTCTGCACCGACCATAATCCCACCCAGGCCCTATCTCCATAACCCCATGCATTTACCCTAGCTAGTCCCCCTGACACTAAGGGGCATGACCAGTCCACCTAACCCACACATCTTTGGACTGCGGGAGGAAACCGGAGCACCCAGAGGAAACCCACGCAGACCCGGGGAGAATGTGCAAACTCCACACAGACAGTGACCCAAGCTGGGAATCGAACCAGGGTCCCTGGCGCTGTGAGGCAGCAGTGCTAACCACTGTGCCACCCTGTGCTTCACTCCACTGCTTCAATTAAATGAAGAGTTAAAATTGCCTGCATTACCAGCAGAGTAACCTTTATGTCCTGGGATTATGCATCAAGATGGGAAGCGCTATCCAATTATATGTTCTATTTCTACAAACATACAACACAGGTACCTTCACAAGTGAAGGATACCACATTTTATAAGAGGCAATTATGAGAGCAATCAGTTCAATATAACAGTTCTTATATTAGTCAATACTCCTTTGTGATAATAATGTTCTCACTTTGTAAAGAAAGGGGAGAACAACATTTTCTTGGCAAAAATGGATTGCTGGATGTGAAAAAACTGGCTTGCTAAGATTTTCAAGTTTAATACCTCCTTTAAACTAGTTAGCTATATTTAGAAGATTTTCTCCCCAGGACTATGATACCAATTTCAATTGGAGGTAAAGCTTCATGACTGACAATAGCCCTTCAGTAAACTGGTGAAGTGATCTTTGCAAAAAGTTCAAGGATCAAAGCTAGCCCAAGAGGGTCAATGTTTTAATAAGCTGAAGTATGTATATCTTTCTGCGTCACAGGGCAATAGCTCTCAATAGACTTCTGATTAGGTATTTTAAATATTTCTGTATAACAGATGGGTAACAGATTAAAAGAAAACATTTTTTTCTATTGGGAATCAAATTTACATGCCCTGACGGGAAAATGGCTTCTAATCTTAATACTTGTAGTCATAGAATCCCTACAGTGCAGAAGGAGGCCATTTTGGCCCATTGTGTCTGCACCAACCTCAATCCCTCCCAGGCCCAATCTCCACTTATTTATCCTGCTAACCCCCTAACACTAAGGGGCAACTTAGCGTGGCCAATCAACATCTTTGGAGTGTGGGAGGAAACCGAACATTATTATCACAAAGGAGTATTGGAGGAAAACCACGCAGGTACGGGGAGAATGTGCAATCTCCACACTGACCAGAGGCTGGGATTGAACCCAGGTCCCTGGCGCTGTGAGGCAGCAGTGCTAACCACTGTGCCACCCTCACTTGAGATTGTGACTTCTATGCTCTTTGAGTTCTGCCATTCAATTCAGTGTAACTTACTATACTGCTGAATAATCTCATTTTAAATTGCACAGTATCAGTGTGTCATCGCACTTGGTGAAGAAAATAATTGTGCACTTCAGCCTAATTTCTTACTGTTCAACAGGAAAGTATAGGTTAGTATGTTAAGTTCAGAGGTCGAGCAAGAGGAAGATTAATAGAATAGATGAATAGAAATCTCTTAACTCTTGTTATTGATTTGCTTCTGTTGGCTGTGTAACTGCATATAACTTCACAGATATAAATATCTAAAGCATGGACATACAAAGTAGGAGCAGAAATAGGCCATTTGGCCCCTTGAACCAGCTCTGCCATTCATTGAGATCATGGCCGATCTGTTTTGTGCTTCTTACTCCACATTCCCATCTAATCCCTTTGATTTCTTTGCCGAACAAGAATCTCTTTACCTCCACCTTAGGTATGTTCATTGACCCCGCCTCCACCATCTTCCGAGGCAGCGGATGGAATTTTCCTGGACCATGCAAAGAATGTTTACCTTGGGTGGGATTTTCGAGCTTTGGGGCGAGCGCGGCTGGAAAATCCCGCCCAGAGAGTTCCAGAAGAATTCTATCGAATGGTCAGGTTTTGAATGGTCAGGTCCCAGCAGGTTTTGAATGGACCCATCTTGTATTAAGGTGATCTTTCTCTGCACCCTAGCTATGACTGTAACACTACATTCTGCGCCCTCCTCTTTCCTTCTCCCCATATGTACTCTATGAACGGTATGCATTGTTTGCATAGCGTGCAAGAAACAATACTTTTCACTGCATACCAATACATGTGACAATAATAAATCAAATCAAATCAGTTTATAGACTGGAATTTTTTACAAGCAATCAGAGACAATCTTTATCATATCCAAAGCCAAATCACCACTAGTAGACCATGTTGCTAGTATCGTTAATTTTGTAATGCTTGCTTAAGCAGATTCAGACAAATTTGCATCTAGATAGTGTTCAGTTACAATCCCAGATGATGCGAATTGCAATGTGGTGTAGTTAAGGTAGTGGATAACCAGGGAAATTGAGGGACTGGTCAAAAAGAAAAGAGAGGTGTATGTTAGGTCCAGGCAGCTAAAAAGGGAGGGAGCTCTGGAGGAGTACAAAGAAAGTAGGAAAGAACTCAAACGGGGAATTAGAAGAGCAAAAAGGGGTCACGAAATGTTCTTGGCAGACAGGATTAAGGAGAATCCCAAGGCATTTTATTCATACGTTAGGAACAAAAGGGTTGTCAGGGAAAAAATCGGACCTTTCAGGGACAAAAGTGGGGAATTATGCTTGGAGCCCAAAGAAGTAGGGGAGATCCTAAATGAATACTTTGCGTCGGTATTCACAAAGGAGAGGGATGTGTTGACTGGGAGTGTCTCCGAGGGGAGTGTTGAACCGTTGGAGAAAATCTCCATTACAAAGGAGGAAGTGTTAGGTTTGTTAGAGAATATAAAGACTGACAAATCCCCAGGGCCTGATGGAATCTATCCAAGGCTGCTCAGGGAGACGAGAGATGAAATCGCTGGGCCTCTGACGCAAATCTTTGTCTTGTCACTGGACGCAGGTGAGGTTCCAGAGGATTGGAGGATAGCTAATGTGGTCTCGTTATTTAAGAAGGGTAGGAAGGATAACCTGGGTAATTATAGGCCGGTGAGCTTGACGTCCGTGGTGGGGAAGTTGTTGGAGAAGATTCTTAGAGATAGGATGTATGCGCATTTAGAAAGGAATAAACTCATTAACGATAGTCAGCATGGTTTTGTGAGAGGGAGGTCATGCCTCACTAACCTGGTGGAGTTTTTTGAAGAAGTGACCAGAATGGTTGACGAGGGAAGGGCCGTGGATGTCGTCTATATGGACTTTAGTAAAGCGTTTGACAAAGTCCCTCATGGTAGGCTGGTGAAAAAGGTTGGATCTCATGGGATAAAGGGGAGGTGGCTAGATGGGTGGAGAACTGGCTTGGTCACAGAAGACAGAGGGTGGTAGTGGAAGGGTCTTTTTCCGGCTGGAGGCCTGTGACTAGTGGTGTTCCGCAGGGCTCTGTATTGGGACCTCTGCTGTTTGTGATTTATATAAATGATCTGGAAGAAGGTGTAACTGGGGTGATCAGTAAGTTTGCGGACGACACAAAATTGGCAGGACTTGCAGATAGTGAGGAGCATTGTCAGAAGCTACAGAAGGATATAGATAGGCTGGAAATTTGGGCAAAGAAATGGCAGATGGAGTTCAATCCTGATAAATGCGAAGTGATGCATTTTGGTAGAAATAATGTAGGGAGGAGCTATACGATAAATGGCAGAACCATAAAGGGTGTAGATACGCAGAGGGACCTGGGCGTGCAAGTCCACAGATCCTTGAAGGTGACGTCACAGGTGGAGAGGGTGGTGAAGAAGGCATATGGCATGCTTGCCTTTATAGGACGGGGCATAGAGTATAAAAGTTGGGGTCTGATGTTGCAGATGTATAGAACGTTGGTTCGGCCGCATCTGGAATACTGCGTCCAGTTCTGGTCGCCACACTACCAGAAGGACGTGGAGGCTTTGGAGAGAGTACAGAGGAGGTTTACCAGGATGTTGCCTGGTATGGAGGGGCTTAGTTATGAGGAGAGATTGGGTAAACTGGGGTTGATCTCCCTGGAAAGACGGAGGATGAGGGGAGACTTAATAGAGGTGTATAAAATTATGAAAGGCATAGATAGGGTGAATGGTGGGAAGCTTTTCCCCAGGTCGGTGGTGACGTTCACGAGGGGTCATAGGTTCAAGGTGAAGGGGGGGAGGTTTAACACAGATATCAGAAGGACATATTTTACACAGAGGGAGGTGGGGGCCTGGAATGCGCTGCCAGGCAAGGTGGTAGAGGCGGACACACTGGGAACGTTTAAGACTTATCTAGACAGCCATATGAACAGAGTGGGAATGGAGGGATACAAAAGAATGGTCTAGTTTGGACCAGGGAGCGGCGCGGGCTTGGAGGGCCGAAGGGCCTGTTCCTGTGCTGTATTGTTCTTTGTTCTTTGTTCTGGTTTGAGTTGATCTCATTTATGGTACCACACACTGTGATTTGCTTCTGATTTAAATATCAGATTTATGGGCAGATAGAAATGCAAATTAAGTGCTGTATCTATCCTTCTGATAATTCTTCACGTGTTTAGACAGCAAGAGTAGAGGATAAGTCAGGTGCAATCACAAATCACATTTTGCACTGCAAAATGTAAGGAAGTAAGAAAAATTGGAATAATTTTTTAATTGTAGTAAAAGGTGTGTTTTTTCTACAATGGTTAATATGTTGGGAGGATCTGAATCCTCAGTTTAGTTAAGATTAGAATTTAAAGGCTGACCATGTCACCAGTCACCTAATGCTTAATTTAAGGATAGGAAGCTCTATTCCACCGATAGTTTGCCAAACAGTTAAAATCACCACTCTGAATATTATTATTTTTTACTTTGCCTTAAAGTTACAAAGTCAATGCTCAGAATGAAGTGGCCAAACCCAAATCCATTCCTTTCTTGCTCCAAAAACCAAATTCAAATTCCAAAGACTCAAGCAAGACCCAAGCTGACAAGATAAGGCATTGCACCCCATCTTGGGCTTGATCTGACACTTGATCTTAGCCAAAACGACTCTGAACATTGATCTGACTACAGATGACTGCTTGAGGTAAAGTGGAGACTGGAGGTTTTTGGCCTTATGGCATCTTATCCAAAGTGTTTTCTCAATGAGATGACCATAATTTTATTTGTGCAAGAGTAAAAGAACATTTGAATGGAAGCTTCTATTTAACTCTCCCTTTGTGGAATATGAACCTGATCTAGTAGCAGCTCAGAAATTACTTCAGTGTGTCACAAGCAGAAATGCCTATTGATATTCATAGATGAAATATCAGCATATTCCCAAATCAGCCATGTTAACACAAGAATTAACCGATTTGGATCTGGGTGTCCTAGTGCATGGATCACGAAAGGTCAGTGTGCAGGCGCAGCAAGCAATTAGCAAAGCTAAAAGAATATTATCTTTTATTGCGAGGGGAATTGAATAGAAGAGGAGGGAGAATATATTTCCATTACACAGGACATTGGTGAGATCACATCTGAAGTACTGTGCACAGTATTGGTCTCCTTATTTAAGGAAAAATGTAAATGCATTGGAAACAGAGAGGTTTTACTAGATTATTACATCAAATGGCGAATTATCTTATGAGAAAAGATTGGACATGCTAGGCTTGTATCTGCTGGAGTTTCAAAGTGTAAGCGATGACTTGATTAAAACATATATGATCCAGAGGGGTCTTGACGGGGCAGATGTGGAGAGGGGTGTTTTCTCTTGTGGTAGAATCTAGAACTAGGGGTCATTATTTAAAGCCCATTTAAGATTGAGATGAGGTAAAGATCTCTCATTCGCTGGGAGATCTGGGTCTTCACTTCAACTGATCGTTTTATCTTTGAATGGAACCCTACTTGGATTGCAATGTGGATAGCGTACAAGTTAAATCATTGCTTTTTATCCTTTCTTATGTAATAAATAGGGGAAAGGGATGGTTATGAGCATTCATCTTTAACCTAAATCAGCCATTTATGCTGTTGACTAATTATCAGAAAATATGCAGCCCAGGGCATCATTTGGAATGCTTTGCTTCCAAATATAACCATTCAGAATTCAATTTACGAAAGTGTATCCTACTGTGCTCTTAGTAAAATATGCCAGTTGTGTCCCTCATGCCAGCTGTGCTATTTGTAGTGTTGCTGGGATACGATTGCAGCAATGAAGGCTTGCCTGAGTGACAACTATAACAACAGTAAATCTGCCAGCTGCTAACTATCTAATCGTGTACTTTATTAACAACACCAAACAATCAAGCTGTGACAGCAAAGAAGAGGAAACAATGCAAAGAAAAGGAAGTCATACGTTACAACTTGTGGACAGCAAAGGACCTCTACACCTATGCAATTTATCACAAAACGACTAGATACGTGAAACGACTCGAGTAAACATGCCCCACCACAGAATCTTCAACGCAGCATCTCTTTGTAACAGGTGACCTGATAATTAAAGCAAAGCATGAGATTGGTTGATACATCCATGGGGACCCACCTTCAGTTCAAAGTTCATACACAAACAGGCAGACTCAAGTATCCCCCTACCTGAGAGGAAGTATTCTCCATTTCACAACAGGAAAAGCAGCCTGCTTGAGACCAGCCATGATGGGCCACCCAACAAAATGGCAGTGCAGTGGGGTCAAGGAGAAACGACTGGCATTCTCCTTTTTTATTAGGCATTTGTAGGACATGGGCGTCACTTGCTGGCCAGCTTTTGTTGCCCATCCCTAGTTGCCCTTGAACTGAGTGGCTTGCTAGACCATTTCAGAGGGCATTTGAGAATCAACCACATGTAGTCCAAATCAGGTAAGGATGGCGGACTTCCTTCCCTAAAGGACATTAGTGAACCAAATGGGTTTTTCCGACAATCGACAATGGTTATCTGTAAATTCTTAATTCCACATATTTTTTATTGAATTCAAATTCCACCATCTGCCATGGTGGGATTCGAACCCGGGTCCCCAGAGCATTAGCTGAGTTTCTGGATTAATAGCCTAGCTATAATACCACTAGGCCATTGGTTTCCCTAGACAGGGATGAGCACTAAATATTCCTTCTGTGGAAAAAAACACCATCAACATTTCCATATTTACAACAATCTTTAAGTCAAAACTGTAGCAAACCCATTTGATCGAATATATTTTCATAGAATTCCTACAGTGCAGAAGGAGGACATTTGGCCCATCGAGCCTGCACCGACAACAATCTCCCAGACCCTATCCCCATAACCCCACCCATTTACCCTAGCTAGTCCCTCTGACAATAAGGGGCAATTTAGCATGGCCAATTCACCGAACCAGCACATCTTTGGACTGTGGGAGGAAACCGGAGCACTCGGAGGAAACTCACGCAGATACGGGGAGGACGTGTAAACTCCACACAGGTAGTGACCCAAGGCCGGAATGGAACCCGGGTCCCTGGCGCTGTGAGGCAGCAGCGCTAAACACTGTGCCACCGTGCCATTTTGAATATGTGCTTAGCCATGTATCTTACTTATGCTACTTTCACTGCTAGCTCAGGGTGAATGAAAAAGGATTTTGCAAGAAGTTTCTCTTTATGCTATGTAATTGAGAAATTCAATATTCTGTTAGGACCATGATGACTTTATGACGCAGCAGATGAAAAATGTTTGGGGCCACGTTATTCAGATGTCTGACAGCAAGAAGACTGGCCTGCAGCGCGGTTAATGATTGACCAACTCACCAACGGAAATTTCAGGGATAGGGCGATTGGGACTTTACCCATAGAGCTCCAGATAATCCTGCAATCTGATGCCTTAACAGGTTAGGGAAGGCACCAGCTGAAGCAGGCACCTTCGGAATACTAGATATAAATAGCAAACTTGGAAATCTATATCTTGGAGATGAAAAACAAGAGAGGAGAAGCAAAGGCAAGGAGGCCAAGACAAGCAAAGAAAAAGGCAAAAGGAAAAGTTAAGATTGAAAAACTGGGATCAATCCGTTTGAGCCATTTTTTGATGCCAGCTTCACTTCTATTATTTAAAGTAAATAGGACTTGAAAATAGGGAATTGAAAACTAGAGGGCATAGGTTTAAAGTGAGAGGGGAAAGATTTAAAAGGGATCTGAGGGGCAACTTCTTCATGCAGAGGGTGGTGAGTAAATGGAATGAGCTGCCAGAGAAAGTGGTTGAAGCAGGTTCAATAGCAACGTTTAAAAAGCATTTGGATACGTACATGGATG
Organism: Mustelus asterias; assembly: GCF_964213995.1. Classification (NCBI taxonomy): domain Eukaryota; kingdom Metazoa; phylum Chordata; class Chondrichthyes; order Carcharhiniformes; family Triakidae; genus Mustelus; species Mustelus asterias. The sequence continues at coordinate 75,013,080 of NC_135812.1, read as the reverse complement.
GGAAAGGGTTGGAGGGATATGGGCCAAACACGAGCAATTGGAACCAGCTGGGAGGGCACCATGGTTGTCATGGACCGGTTGGGCCGAAGGGTCTGTTTCCATGCTGCATTGCTCTTTGGCTCTATGTTTGCTTGGACTTGCAATTTGAAAAAAAAACATTCTTAGTATCATGTGTGGAAAGTATTTGGTAATTTTTGATATTGAGCTTCTTCCAGTATAAGGATAATAAACGTCTCTTGGAAGAATTCAATTCTGAGCACGGGCGAGAGTCATTTCTTGAGCAGTCATGAACAGTGTACCTTCAAAGTTCAAAAAACATGCAAATGTTTGGCAATTGAAGCATTTCAGGGCTACTGTTAGGAATATTTATTCCCTTTGAGTAAAAAACACATGGGAATATAGGTCCAATCATGCCAAGAAGAGAAGTTGAAGATGATATTAAGCATAAAGGAAATGGCCGCTTATTATCAAATATAATTAGTAAACCTGAGGTTGACCACAAAAGGGAAAGATGTGATTTTTTTCATGGGGGGGGGGGGGGGGGGGGGGTGGTCGGCCTGCTGATGGGGGTGGGGGGGTGGGGGGGGCGGTCAGGGCTGCCAGTTTGGTAGTGGGGAGGGAGGGAAATTGGGACTGCTGGTGGGGGGTGGGGGAGGGAAGATCGGGACTGCTGGGGGGTGGGGGGGGGGGGTGAGGTTGGCCCAGACACATTCAGGGGGCCTGCGATCGGGCCATGGGGGTTATCAGAGGGCCGATGATGTATGGTCACGGGGCTGGCCAACGATTGGGAGGCCAGCATTGTGGGACTACTGAGCGTGCTTTGATTTCTGCTCTGACAGATCGGCGCATGTGCAGTGGATTACTCAGCATTACGCTGCTGGTCTCTCCAGCGGGGGTAGGCCCCGCCCCCTGAATTATCACATGATTTACGCTTGTGACCTCAGTGCTCAGTCATGGAATATATTCAAGGCAGAGGCGAATAAATTTTGGCAGACTGAGTGAATGAAGAGATGCGGGGATAGTGTGGAAAGTTGGAATTAAGGTGCCATGATCTTTTTGAATGATGGGCCAGGCTCGAAGAGCTGAATGGTCTATTCCTGCTCAAATTTCTTTGGTTTCTATGTAATCTTATACAGAGTACACCTTCAATATAATCAATCCCGAAGTTAACAGAACATATAGTAAACACATCTGCATCCATCAATTGTTCAGTTTTGAAGTTTGGTTTGAAGTTCTGACGTGTTGGTTAGGTGCATTGGCCATGTTAAATTCTCCCGCAGTGTGCCTGAACAGGCGACTCGGGGATTTTCACAGCAACTTCATTGTGGTGTTAATGTAAGCCTATTTGTGACACTAATAAATAAACTTTAAGTTTGCTAAACTTGACACAAAGGCACTGCTTTCACCTCAGTGATGATAGTTGCAGGGAATCGAGCAACGAGATCGCAGAAATTCTGAGCAAGTAAGTGGGGTGTGTGTTTGTGTTAAAAGCTTCGTGTTGGAAATTCATTTTCAAACCCAAAGCAAAACAGGCTCTTCCTGAAAACCAGCGATGGTCAAACCAGTGGGGCAAGATTTGTGTGTGTCCAGTCAACAGTGTTTCTCATTCCACTGACAGTTGTGGGGGAAGCTCAGATAGCAGGTCAGGATCGCAATTCCTACACAGCAGAAGAGTATTCACTATGGAGGGGAGAGAATGTGGTGCTGCAGAATTTGTCAACCTCCAGGAATTTAAGGTGCAAATTCGTGGAGGCACGGCAGCAGGTTAATGGTGTTTTCTCTGCCACCTTTTGACAGCAATGATTACTTGCAAATGTATTCCTTAACAATGCAAAACTCACCATGGCTTCATCGTCACTCACCAATGCTTCAGAAGTAAGGCCTCAGGCAAGCGCTGACAGAGGATTTGGCAGATGTCAGAATTTAGTTTCCGCAGGATGAGATTCTCCAGGACAATTAATTCGGCTTGTGGGGTAGGAGACCATCTAAATTTATCAGCAGAGTCATGTGGAGGGACAGAGAGATGCATTGAGGCCCAGTGTACAGCAGAACAGTGCTGCAGAATGTATAATGGGCCTATAAAGCCGCCAGGGTAAAATAATGTGATCTTTCCATTTCTATTTGGGCACCACACAACATCTTTCATTGACCTCCATCACTTCTTAAAAACAAAGTGACAAGCTTTCATTCAAAATGCACCCTGGTTCTTTGGCTTTCTAATGCTTTAACCAGAAATCAGTGTCTGCAGCTCCATGTCACAAGCACGGTGGCACAGTGGTTAGCACTGATGACTCACAACGCCAGGGACCTGCGTTCGATTCCCGGCTTGGGTCACAGTCTGTGCGGAGATTGCATGTTTTCCCCGTCTCTGTGTGGGTTTCCTCCGGGTGCTCCGGTTTCCTCCCACAGTCTGAAAGACTTGCTGGTGAGGTGCATTGACCCGATCAGGCACCGGACTGTGGCAACTAGGGGATTTTCACAGTAAATGCATTGCAGCGTTAATGTAAGCCTACTTGCGACACTAATAAATAAACTTTAAGCCCTCTTGCATGTTGCCCCATACATGACAAACCTCCCACAAAGCACTTGACCTTCCAGGTATACGAGTTGCCACTTGGAAAATTCATTTTTGATGCTTACTGTCTCCAATTGTAGCCATACTCCTCTGGTAGAATCTACATTGCTGAGGAGAGAGAGGCCACTGGTTTGGTGGAGAGAAAAGGTGGGAAGTTGTTAAGGTGGGAGGACCCTGGCCATAAGGATTGACATGACTAGGCTTTTGAGCTCTGTGGGAGGTGGCTTTGACAGTCATTGTTGATGAGGTTGGTTGGCATGTTTACCTGACAGATGAGTTGTTGCTAAGCAATACCTGTTCCTGCAACAACACTTCAAAACGACCAAGAATTCCAGGCCATCTGCATCAATTCATCCTCGCTGAGAGCTGCACACTCCGAGGCTCAATCATCTTTAGCTGCTTCATCAATGGCCTTCCTTCCAGCATTAGATCAGAAGTGGGGATGTTTGCTCATGACTGCACAATGTTCAGTATCATTCGCAACTCCTCATATTCTGAAACGGCCATGTCCAAATGCAGCAAGACCTGGACAATATACAGGCTTGGACTGGCAAGTGGCAAGTAACATTCATGCCACACAAGTGCCAGGCAACCACCATCTCCAACAAGAGAGGATCTAACCATTGAACTTTGACATTCAATGGTATTACCATCACAATTAACATCCTGGGGGTTACCATTGACCAGAAACTTAACTGGACCAGCCATATAAATACTGTGGCCAGCAGAGCAGGTTGGTCAGAGGCTAGGAATCCTGTGGCGAGTAGCTCACCTCCTGACTCCCCAAAGCCTGGCCATTATCCACAAGAATAAGTCAGGACTGTGAAGGAACACTCTCCACTTGCCTGGATGGGCACAGCTCCAACAACACTCAAGAAGCTCAACACCATCCAGGACAAAGCAGCCTGTTTGATTGACACCCTATACACAATTATTCACTCCCTTCACCACTGACGCATAGTGGCAGCAGTGTGTACCATCTACAAGATAAACTGCAGTAACTCATCAAGTTCCTTAGACAACAACTTCCAAACCCACAATCTCTACCATCCAGAAGGAACACCACCAGCACAAGTTTCCCTCCAAGTCACTCACCACCCTGATTTGGAAACATATTGCTGGGTCAAAATCCAGGAACTCCCTGCCTAACAGCACTGTGGGTGTACCTACACCTCATGGACTGCAGTGGTTCAAGAAGACAACTCACTACCATCTTCTCAAGGTCAATTAGGGAAGGACAATAAATGCTAGCCAGCGATGCCCGCATCCCGTAAATAACAAAATGAACCGTTCATATTGACAATACTTCCTGTTCTTCAACTAGTAGAGTTCTATGGCGTGTTGGTTCTTTAAAGTTCTAAAGCAGGAATGGCCACACAGCGCAAGGGGCATGGAAGAGAATGATGATAATGAGAAGAAAGTGGAACAAAGTCCTAGCTGCGAAATTCTCCGATCTTGCTGCAGTGGGAGCGTGGCATGAACAGGCGGTAAGATCGCGCCCAGGAATGCTGACAGCACCTGTGGAGGTAGAAACAGAGTTAATGTGGGTGGTTCCCCGGCCTCACTGCACCGGTTCTGGAGAACAGTGTGTGGGCCTAAACATCCTTTTCACACCTAGTGCCATTGGTCTCCACAAGTGGGGACCTGATGTGATGGTTATGCCGGAGGGGCGCTCGGAGGCCATTGAAACCCCCAAGGGGTTGGGGGCATGGCCAGCTGTGCTCATGGGACAGGTGCCACCTTGCAGGGCCCACCAGGCACTGTGGCAGTGGCCACAAGAACCCCGGTGATGTCAGTTGGTTGCACCGGTGGTGCCAGTTGGGCACCGCCAGTGTGCCAGGGTAGTGTAAAGAGGGTGGGCCTGAATGGGGGCTATGGCAGAGGCAATGCAGGAAGGGTCACGCAGGGGTGGATCATATCATTGGTCCTAATGGGGGGCATGCCAGGTTTTGGGCAGAGGGACCCATCAGGAGACTCTGATGCCAGCGACCTGTGTCGGGGAGGGGTTAGGGGAACATGTCACTGATGAAGGGGTGGTGTCCTGATGTCCATGGGGGGAGGGAGGGGGTCTTCCAGTGCACTGTGAGACCAGGACACTCTTGTGAAGTGCCCGAGTGCTCTGAAGCCAGGCTTACCAATATGTTTAGGCCCCATCCCTCAGTAGTGGTGTGGAATCCCAAACTCTCCAAAAAAGTGACAGAGTATGGGAGGGTTGTGATGCGGAGCGCGCCTGAGAGACCAGCACGGATCACTCCGTTATTCCTCCTGTTACGACACTTTGAAATTTTTTGGGAGAATTCCACCCAATGTTTCAAGCTCAATATAGCTCTTCATTGGAAATTTAAAAAAATGTAGTGTTCTCATGTTGTTTTGGGCTGACAAAGTGCATGTTATTGTTTATCGATGCAACATCCATTTTGGACACATGTAGGGGTGAAGCTGGGCTTGCAGCACAGGCTTTTTGCGAACAATGAGAACTCTTAAACTAAGAAAGTATGTCCAAAATGTACACACACATTTCCAATGGAAAGAGTGTCAGCTGTCATCTTCCTGAGGGGAACAGTGCATGTGTATGTTGTGACTGTGAACAGAATGCAGAGCAGACAGAT